>NC_090647.1:491153190-491487385 GCF_040937935.1 Hyperolius riggenbachi
AAGTAACGTTGTTGATCTTCCTGATGACCGGAAAAGGACCCACATATCTCGGTCCCAACTTGGGCGAGAGTTGCTTCAGGGCCAAATGACGTGTGGACACCCATACCAAGTCCCCTGGCTGGAATCTCCACTCAATGGAGCGTCTCTTATCAGCTTGCCCCTTCTGGTTATGAAAAGCCTTCTCTAAATTCCTTTTCACCATTCCCCATATGTCCCTAAAGGACTCCTGCCAGGCCTCCAGGGCAGGAAACGGAGTTGAAGCCACTGGCAAAGGAGAGAACTTGGGCAATTTCCCTGGAAGAGCTTTTCAGGTTATTGTGCGCAAATTCCGCAAAGGGCAAGAACTTGACCCAGTCAGTCTGAGCATCTGCCACATAGCACCTGAGAAACTGCTCCAGGGACTGATTGACTCTCTCAGTTTGCCCATTGGTCTGTGGGTGGTAGCCTGAGGAAAATGACAGCTTCATGCCCAAATGTTGACAAAATGCCCTCCAAAACTTGGAAACGAACTGGACTCCCCGATCAGACACTATATCTTCCGGAATGCCATGCAGCCGAAAGATGTGCCTGATAAAAAGCTCGGCCAACTCCTTAGCCGAGGGGAGTTCTTTCAGGGACACGAAATGGGCCATCTTGCTAAATCTATCGACTACCACCCAAATGACCGACATGCCCTCAGATCTCGGGAGTTCCCCCACAAAATCCATGGACAAATGGGTCCATGGCTCACTCGGGGTGGGCAAAGGCTCCAACGTTCCCACAGGTGCCAGACGGGAGGGCTTACTCCTAGCACACACTGCACACTCTCTCACATACTCCTTACAGTCGGATGCCAAGGAAGGCCACCATGCACATCTAGCGACAAGATCCTGTGTTCTGGTGGCGCCGGGATGACCAGAATTCTTGTGAGAGTGGAACATATGCAAAATCTGCAGACAATATGGCAGTGGCACAAACATGACCCCCTCAGGCTTTCCTTCAGGAACGTCCTGCTGAAAGGGGCTCAAGGTCTCTGTCCAGTCCCCCCAAGTCTCTGTGGATGCCAAAACCACTCTTTGTGGGAGGATAGTTTCTGGGTCTGAGGGCTGTGCTGTCTCTGGCTCAAAACATCGTGACAAGGCATCCGCCTTGATGTTTTTACTACCCGGGGTATACGTAATTACAAATCTAAATCTTGAAAAAAAAAGTGACCACTGAGCCTGTCGGGGGCTCAATCTCTTAGCTCCCTCGATATACTCCAGGTTTTTGTGATCAGTGTAGACTGTAATAGTATGTTCTGCTCCTTCCAACCAATGACGCCACTCCTCAAAGGCTAACTTGATGGCAAGGAGCTCTCTATTGCCTATATCGTAGTTTTTTTTCTGTGGGTGAAAACCTACGTGAAAAATAGGCACACGGGTGTAATCTGCCCTGTAACCCCGAGCGTTGAGACAGCACAGCCCCTACCCCAACCTCTGAGGCAACTACCTCCACCACAAAGGGATAGGTGATGTCCACGTGTCTCAAAATGGGTGCGGTACAAAACAACTTTTTCAGAGTGGAGAATGCAGTCTGTGCCTCCAGGGACCAGTGGTTAGTATCTGCCCCCTTCTTAGTGAGAGAGGTGAGGGGCAAGATAACAGTGGAGTACCCCTTTATGAACCTTCTATAGTAGTTCGCAAACTCTAAAAACCTCTGGAGAGCCTACAACCCCACTGGCTGGGGCCACTCCAGAACAGCCGAGACCTTGGTAGGGTCCATAGAAAGTCCCGATGTAGAAATTATGTACCCCAGAAAAGCGACTGAAGTCACCTCGAAAATGCACTTCTCCAGTTTGGCATATAACATGTTTTGTCTCAGTTTCTGCAAAACCAGCCGGACGTGAACTCTATGTTCCTAGAGATTGGTCTAGAAAATTAGTATATCGTCAAGATATACTAAGACAAACTTCCCCAAGATCTCTCTAAACACCTTGTTGATAAGTTCCTGAAAGACGGCCGGGGCGTTACACAACCCGAAGGGCATCACCAGGTGCTCGTAAAGCCCGTCAGGTGTGTTGAAGGCCGTCTTCCATTCATCGCCCTCTCTGATCCGTACCAGGTTGTATGCCCCTCGTAAATCCAATTTAGAAAAAATCTTTGCATTAGTGACCTGCGTAAATAAATCGTCAATCAGAGGCAACGGATAACGATTTTTTACCGTAATTTTATTCAGGCCTCTATAATCAATGCACGGCCTAAGTCCTCCATCTTTTTTCTTAACAAAAAAGAACCCTGCTCCAGCGGGTTACCGTGAGGGCCGAATGAACCCCTTGGCTAGGTTCTCACAAATGTACTCCTGCATGGCCAATTTTTCTGGCCCAGACAAGTTATAGAGGTGGCCTCTAGGGGGCATACAACCTGAATGGAGATCAATAGGACAATCAAAAGGGCGATGTGGGGGAAGTTTGTCAGCTGACTTGGCACAAAATACATCCGCAAAATCCAAATACTGATCTGGCACACCCTCCACATGAACTTTAGTCTCTCCCAAAGTTACTTTCACTAGACAGTTTTGAAAACAGTGGGGAGACCAGCTGGTTAGCTGACCGGTGGCCCAATTGATCTGAGGTGAGTGCACCTGTAACCAAGGCATACCGAGAATAATCGTGGAGGTGGCCATACGTAACACAAAAAATTGTAATCTTTCAAAATGTAACACCCCGATAGTAATTCCTACTTCTGGTGTCTGAGACAGCGGATTATTTCCCTGCAGAGGGGAGTCATCCACTGCCGTAACCTGAATGCGTGGGTTTATCGGAGTGACCGCAATACCCAATTTTTTAGCAAACTCAAAATCCATAAAATTAGCTGCTGAGCCTGAGCCAATGAAGGCCTCAGTAGCTTCAGACTTATCTTCCCAAGAAATAGTGCAAGGGAGGAGAAGTCGCTCGTCATTGGGGGGTACAAACTGCGCGCCTAGGGTATGACCCCTGAGTACACCTAGGCAGTAGCGTTTCCAGACCTCTTGGGACAATTTTGCACTCTGTGACCCCCCTCTGCACAGTAAAGACACAGCTGTTCAGTCAACCTGCGCCTCTGCTCCACCTGAGACAAACGATACCGACCAATCTGCATTGGCTCAGGTGGAGGCGAAGCGGGTGGAGGTGGAATTACCGGAGGTGGATTTACTTGAGGTGCAGCATGAGACACAATTCTTACACTACTTCTAGCACGGGTCTGCCTATGATAGCGCAGACGGCGATCTATTCGGATGGCAGATGCAATGGCTTCGTCAATGGACTTAGGTTCAGGTTGTCCCAACATGAGCTCCGAGACCTCATCCGAAAGCCCTGACAGAAAACAATCGAGTAATGCAAATGTATCCCACCTGTCAGAAACTGACCACCTCCTAAATTCGGCTGCATAATCCTCCACCGGACCCTTGCCTTGACGCAATAATTTGAGCTTCCGCTCAGAAGTCGAGGCAATGTCTGGATCGTCGTAAACTATAGCCATAGCTTTAAAAAACTCTTCCACAGAGGTCATGGCCTTATGATCATCGGGGAGAGTATATGCCCAGGTCTGGGAATCGCCTGATAACAAGGTTTTAATAAACGTGATTCTTTGAGTAATGGTTCCTGAAGTATTAGGTCTTAACTCAAAGTATGACAACACTCTACTTTCTGTGACCAGAAAATCTTTCAGGTACGAGCATGCGTATGTCCGTGCTAAGAGGAGATCGCACATCATTCACAGCCGTCTGTACGGCCTAAACAGACCCAGGCAATGCGTTAAGTTGCGTCTGGTGACTGCCCAGCACTCGGTTGATATCTTCCACCGCAGAGGTGAGGGTGCCCAGACGGGCCGTGAGTGCGTCCATATGAGTTTGGTCTGCCGTTCTGTAACGATCGGTGTAACACAGAGAGGATCTGATTACCGGTGATCTGCAGTATCACCGAGAATGCAGATATATACCCGATTATTGATGATCTGCAGTATCACCGATAATCAGATATATCTCTAACCTCTGGACACCTGAGTAATATAAGTGTTTGGTGCAACCGTATACTTTGAAGAGAGCACCCGAGTAGAGGGTGCTAGGCAGTACGAGATACTGCTTAGAGAACAGGTTCCTTCCACTGGTCTGATGCTCCCCAAGGGGCGGAGCCAGGCTGAGAGTGGGAAGGATCAGAGAGTGAGTGACACCAAAGGTGAAGTGTCACTGACAGGACTGGAAACTATCTCCCAACAGGGAAGATAGTTCTCGAGGTCGGACAGGCCAGGTCGTTAACACACAGACAGATAAAGTACAGAAACAGGAGACAGATGCGGAATCCTAAGACTAGCAGAGTTTGGCAACAGAGTATCAGATATAGCGAAGTACCTAATCAGAGATCAGAAGAGTGGTCAGGAAAGCAGAAGGTCATAACAAATAATCAACAATGCCTAGACTTGGGTGTGAGCTCCTAGATCATCAACACCCTGGAACTGGTCTAGAATATAACACAGATGTTAACAGGATTCCTAGACTAAGGTGTGAGCTCCTTGGTCATCAACACCTTGGAAACTGGTCTAACAAATACCATAAATAGTAACACAGTTAATAACAGGATTCCTAGACTAAGGTGTGAGCTCCTTGGTCATCAACACCTTGGAAACTGGTCTAGCAAATAACACAGATACTGACAAAAGGTCTGAGTGCTACCACGTAGTGATCGCAACGGCAGACAACCAGCAAATGCCCAGCCACCAGTATATATAGTTCAGCGCTTCAGCGCCTGGTCAGCTGATCCCCCACTGACTGACATAAAGCTCTTCCTCCAAGCGCGCGCACGCGTCCACCTAAACCTATGTGGACTACAGCTCCCAGCCATACCAGAACCTTGTTGTGAAATGCCCGCTGCGCTGCACGCGGAATCTGCCGCCATGCCACCAGCGCATGCGGCGGTTCCTCCGCGTTCAGGCAGACACAAAGACGAGTGAGCAGTTGCATCAGCTGCCGAGCTGGACGTGGAACCCGCTGCCCTGCTAGAGGTGCATGTGGCGGTGCTTCAGCGTTTTCTCACAATACCCTTTCTTGCTAGCCACGCAATGGAGTACTTGGACGCGTGTGATGGAGCATTGTCCTGCATGAAAATCATGTTTTTCTTGAAGGATGCAGACTTCTTCCTGTACCACTGCTTGAAGAAGGTGTCTTCCAGAAACTGGCAGTAGGACTGGGAGTTGAGCTTGACTCCATCCTCAACCCTAAAAGGCCCCACAAGCTCATCTTTGATGATACCAGCCCAAACCAGTACTCCACCTGCACCTTGCTGGCGTCTGAATCAGACTGGAGCTCTCTCTACCCATGGCCGGATTTCTGGCAAGGCCATATAGGCCATGGCCTAGGGCACCAGATAAACAAGGGGCGACCTGCAGACAGTGGGCATTATTTGCAGGGCATTATTTGCAAGTGTCCAACCAAATGAAAGTGGTCAGGATAACTGCACTATTAGTACCAGCTGGCATCTGCCTGTGCTGTGCTACAGGCAGCTGCAGTCCGTTAACCAAACGTTTGTGAACAGTGTGTGACTAGCAAAAGGCCAGACCTTGTCCAATGACATAGCAGCAGCTCCAGGCAGTTACAGAAGGCCGGGTCTCACACACTTGGTGTGGGGGATGAAAGGACCAGGGGCAGCACCAGCAAATAGTACAGAATACAGAAGGCAGCCTCTCACAGTACCCATTTCTTAATTATTGATTGGCCAGCGCTGTTACCCTGGAGACAGCAGTGGGTACAGGACTCACTTTTACGTGTTGCTGACCCCACCCAATGTCCAATTGTGAGCCACTTTTGACTATGTGTGTGTGGTGGAAGGCTCCCACCACGCCCATCACCTGTAGATCGCTTGATTGACCAGTTCCCCCGTGTGACATGATTGATTCACTTCACGCTGCCATGGAGACCTCGGCACTAGCCCCAATAGTGGACACCATCGGCCCAAAAATTTTTGGATTGGTGTGTGTGGAGAGAGGTGGTAGGATACGGTTTCGGTTGGGGCGGCTGGTAATAGTCGGCCTTGGGCGGTAAAAAGTACAAATCCGGCCCTGTCTCTACCCTTTACCAATCCAGCCATGGGCCCATCCATCTGGCCCATCAAGACTCACTATCATTTCATCAGTCCATAAAACCTTAGAAAAATCAGTCTTGAGATATTTCTTGGCCCAGGCTTGACGTTTTAGCTAGTGTGTCTTGTTCAGTGGTGGTCGACTGGTCGTCTTTCAGCCTTTCTTACCTTGGCCATGACTCTGAGTATTGCACACCTTGTGCTTTTGGGCACTCCAGTGATTTTGCAGCTCTGAAATATGGCCAAACTGGTGGCAAGTGGCATCTTGGCAGCTGCACGCTTGACTTTTGTCAGTTCATGGGCAGTTATTTTGCGCCTTGGCTTTTCCACACGCGACCCTGTTGACTATTTTGAATGAAACGCTTGATTGTTCGATGATCACGCTTCAGAAGCTTTGCAATTCTAAGAGTGCTGCATCCCTTTGCAAGATATCTCACTATTTTTGACTTTTCTGAGGCTGTCAAGTCCTTCTTTTGACCCATTTTGCCAAAGGAAAGGAAGTTGCCTAATAATTATGCACACCAGATATAGGGTGTTGATGTCATTAGACCACACCCCTTCTCATTACAGAGATGCACATCACCTAATATGCTTAATAGGTAGTAGGCTTTCGAGCCTATACAGCTTGGAGTAAGACAACATGCATAAAGAGGATGATGTGGTCAAAATACTCATTTGCCTAATAATTCTGCACTCCCTGTATTCTGCAAAGCAACTGAGCACTGTGAACTACCCTTCAGTAGTATTTGTTTTAAATATTATTTCATTGCCTGGAAGTACTACTCTATCTGGCGTTCCTGGTGTTTTCTTTTTCCTTGTTCCTCTTCTGGTTCCTGAGGTTCATCACACAAATTTCATCGACTGGACACCCCTCATTGTGGTGTAAAATATTGTTCCCCCAATTTTAACATCTCCCATCAATTCATGCAATATACTGTTACCTTCCCCTATATTTAGTGCACCTCTGTAGAGAGCAGGGATACAGAACTGTCCTCCGAGGCCCAATCTCTTTGGCTAACAAGTGTAGTGCGCGTGTGCGCTCCTAAACTCTATTCTTAAAGCCTAACCACGACTCCCTTCCTGATGTGTAACTTAGGCATTCTTGCCTGGTACCTAACCTGCAGACAACAAGATGGGAAATCTTGTGCTAATGATCCAGGGTAGTCAGCAAACAGAAGATGGTATAACCCACTGGCAGCTCCTCAATGCCCAGCTGAATAGCAAGCTTCAGAAGAGGAAATAAAATAGAGAAGGAGCGCTCCGTAGTGTTATATTACTTTATTTAAAAATCACACAATTTAAAATGTACTTACTGGACATCAGAAAGTGGTACGCTTGTAAATGGGCATAAGCCCTGGACGTGTCCGCTGGGGGCAGCATTCCTGCCGCTGTGGCCTGCAGCAGTGGTGGTCCGTCAGGTGAAGTTGGGATGCAAGCTGGAGACTCCTGCCAGCCTTCCGTGTGCAAATCACGCCAATACGCATTTCGGCATATCCACGCCTTCATCAGGTGACACTATCTGGCACTCCTGGGCCCATATGCAATTCGTTTTTTCTCCTATGTTTTCTCCTAAGTGATATTAACTATTTTAAAGTGGACCCAAATTAAAAATACAAGATTTCAGAAATAAAATGTATTTTCTAAATTATAATAATAAATAGCAGCCTTTTTTCAGCTGCATGACGACAAATATAAACTGTTTTACATTTATTGGAGAAACCCCTCCCTTCCTTTCATATTGCCGGGACAGAATCCGGCAAACTGGTGAAGTAGATGGTGTCCGGCAAAGGAGGAATTGCTAATGGCTGCCCCCAGTATAACCCTAGTTATGAAAAGAGAAGGGTGAAAAGCATGCACTGAAATGCTGCTCATAGGCTTGAAGGAGTGTTTATTTATCTTTGTATGTGTCAGAGTGGTGCAACTAAATCTTTTGAATTAAAAAAAAATGTTTGGTTTGGGTCCGCTTTAAGTATTTTTTTGCTTGCTGGTAATTTAAAAGGCATTTTATTGACAAGTTTGAAAATATCACCTAGGAGAAAACTCAGAAGAAAAGGTTAATTGAATATGGGCCCAGGTGTTTTCTGTTTACTTTTTCCTCTCCTGGTTCCTGAGGTTCGTCACACACATTTCATCGACCAGACACCCCTCATCATGGTGTAAAATATTGTAATCTTAACATCTTCCATCAATTAGTACAATATACTGTCACCCTTCCCTACATTTAGTGTACCTCTGTAGAGAGCACCACCGCCTACCCAAGGGCTCCCGAAGACAGGCGGCCCCGTACTGCGCATGCGTAAGTGTGTGAGAATGCGTGCTTGCGCATGCGCAGTATAGAGGGTCCCGTCTTTGGGCGCACTTGGGCTCCGGAAGACTGACAAAGCCTCCCA
Source organism: Hyperolius riggenbachi (assembly GCF_040937935.1). NCBI lineage: Eukaryota > Metazoa > Chordata > Amphibia > Anura > Hyperoliidae > Hyperolius > Hyperolius riggenbachi. The sequence goes on from NC_090647.1 coordinate 491,161,648, forward strand.
CAGTGACAGAGAGCAGTCTCCGACTCAGATAGAGAGGCACAGGAAGGCTCTATAGGACCCAGAGCCTTCCCCCTCCATAGGTGAGTATCTGTTTTTTGGGTTTTTTTTGTAGTTTTTGAAAGGACCACTATAGTGAAAAATTGTAAAATTTAAAATACATCTAAATATAAACAAATAAGGAAGTGAATATTTTCCAGAGTAAAATGAGCCATAAATTACTTTTCTCCTATGTTGAAGTCACTTACAGTAGATAGTAGAAATCTGACAGAACTGACAGGTTTTGGACTAGTCCATCTCTTCACGGGGGATTCTCAGCAAGGCTTTCATTCTTTATAAAGACACTCCCTGAAAAGGATTTATACAAAGATGCTGGCCAGCCTCCCTGCTTGTTGCACACTTTTTTGGCAGTTGGACGGAGCAACTGCCATTTACTAAGTGCTGTTGAAAATAAACAAAACCCTGAGAATCCCCCATGAGGAAATGGGCTAGTCCAAAACCTTTCAGTTCTGTCAGATTTCTACTATCTACTGTAAGTGACAACAACATAGGATAAGAGTAATTCACGGCTCATTTTACTCTGGAAGAAACTTCTTATTTGTCTGTGTTGACATGTATTTAAAAATGTCTGCAGCTCCTGGCATCCTTAGGTGTCCGCTGTCACTTGCTATATGTTGTGACATCACACATGTGCCAGTGCCACATGGTACAGGCGCTCGTGGTGACTTTACATTGCACATGGGCACGGGGCGGTCTACACTTTACACTTGGGGAACACCAGCAGGGAGGGTAATTGCGTTTGCGTATCGTCGGGATATCAAATACAATTACTGCCCCACCCTGAACAAGCCTTTGCAAGATTTTCCAGACATTCCTGATCGAGCGATAGATCGATAAAACAGCCATGTGCAGCACCAAATTTTTTCAATGCATGGGCACCCTAAAGGCCCATGCACATGGCATACATTCGTCTGTAGTTGTGAGGCAGCGGCAAACAGACAAGAGACAACAGCATATTTATGGCAGCGACAATTAGAGTTCGCAACAGTTGCACACACGTGACAACAGAAAGTGTGAAGACACGACGGAAGCTGTCTGCCACAGACTACGTGTAGTAGTACTAGTGCTATTGAGCGACTCTGCTGTCTGTACAAGACTTTCGTACACACAACAGGACACTAACAGACATAGGCCTCGATTCATCAAGACTTATCGAATCAATTACCGACAGCTCGGGAAAATACCGAACTCAATAAGTTGATTTCAGGATTCATCAAAGTTATCTACAGCTGTTAGCGAGCATTCGGTAATCATTCGGTAATGATGCAATAAAACGGAAGAAAGTGCAATTGCAATGAAAGTGGGCGTGGTTGAGTGATACATTTAGAATTAGTTATCTCCTTCACTGCTCTGTCGTTATTCCTGTCAGATCATTGCTGACAGAGAAGATGGAGCCATTTGAAGTGGTTATGTATTAGCTGAGAGTGATTCAAAGGCGCAGAAGGGCAAAAATAAGGTCTAGAACCACATCAATTTTCAAGAGACTTTATTTATTTGCTATTCCAGGACATCTGCATTTCTCTTGAATCATCTTGTAAGAGAACACAGGCAGTGCCACTGTGCCAGGGTTAACTAAATTGCTAGCTGCACTACATTTTTTCAGAAAAGGCTCCTATCGAGCCGTAGCTGGTGAATGTGAGAAAACGCGGAAGCACCGCCGCATGCGCCTCTGGCAAGGCGGCGGATTCCGCGTCCAGCGTGACCACTGATGTATGTGCTCACTCGTCTTTGTGTCTGCCTGAACGCGGAGGAACCGCTGCATGCGCTGGCGGCATGGCGGCGGATTCCGCGTGCAGCACAACAGGCATTTCACAGCAGGGTTCTGGTGTGGCTGGGAGCTGTAGTCCACATAGGTTTAGGTGGACGCACGCGCGCTAAGAGGAAGAGCTTTGTACCAGTCAGTGGGGGATCAGCTGACCAGGCTGGTCAGCTGACGCCAGGAACGGTTTCCATTGGTCCAGCACTTGGGGGAGGCGCTGGGGAGCGCTGAACTATATATACTGGTGGCTGGGCATTTGCTGGTTGTCTGCCATTGCGATCACTACATGGTAGCACTCAGACCTTGTCTGTATCTGTGTTATTAGACCAGTTTCCAAAGGTGTTGATGGCCAAGGATCTCACACCTTAGTCTAGGAATTCTGTTATCATCTGTATTGTTATCTAGACCAGTTTCCAAGGTGTTGACGGCCAAGGAACTCACACCTTAGTCTAGGAATTCTGTACCATCTGTATTATTCATATTAATTAGTCTAGTTCCTGGAGTGTGAGAATCTTGGAGCTCACACTCTAGTCTAGGCATTGTTGATTATCTGTTATGACTTTCTGCATTTCTGACCATTCTCCTGATCTCTGATTTTGTACCTTTGTCTTTCTGATTCTCTGTTGCCAAAACTCGGCTAGTCCCTGGATTCTGAATCTGCCTACTGTCTCTGTACTTTATCTGTCCGTGTGTTAACGACCTGGCTTGTCCGACCTCGAGAACTATCTCTCCTGTTAGGAGATAGTTCACAGATCTGTCAGTGACACTCCTCTATTGGTGTCACTCACGTTCTGTCCTTCCCACTGTCTCAGCCTGGCTCCGCCCCTTCTGGAGCATCAGGACTGTGGAAGGAAGCTGATCCATAACAGTAGCCTCTACTGTCTAGCTTTCCTTAAAGTATTACTGTTGCACCAAACACTCTCATCTCTCAGGTGTCCAGAGGTTAGAAGATATATCTGATTATCGGTGATACTGCAGATCATCAATAATCGGGTATATTCTGCATTCTCGGTGATACTGCAGATCACCGGTAATCAGACCCTCTCTGTGTTACACCGATCGTTACAGTGAAATTGTGGGATTGTCCCAAGCTACTTCCAGAATCCTGGTCCAGGCGTTAAGCCCTATTCGGAATGTTGCTACGTGGTGTTCAAAGGACTGCCTTTTTACCCACAATTTCACGGGAATCTTATGTCAAATCACCGCTGTAAAATGGAAATATTGACACGTTACCGAATGGTTACCGCATTGTTATCGATGTCACACCGAATGCGAAAAAACCTTGATGAATACAACTAGAAGTCGATAAACTTTGAATTCGGTAATTTAACTAACTGGAAAAAGTTATCACAAAGACAATGATGAATCGAGGTCCAAGCGACGGTTTGTCAGACGAAAGTCACAAGGGATTCGCCAGTTGAATCGCTCAAACATGGCTGTGTCTGCAGACAGTCTGCTGAGAGTCTTTGTCGCTTGCCGTGTCCACATGAACAAACGGCTGCGCGACCTGTAGCTCAACACGTGTCTGTAGAGACATCTGTACGCCGTGTGTATGAGAATTAACCCTCCTCCTTCCTGATGCCTGTCCTCACCCATCAATTAATCCTTACTGGTGTCTAATCCTAAATCCTAACCTTGCCCCCTTCACATTAGGACTATCTGGTGGGCTTTGACAAAGCCGCCTTTCCAGAGATAAATTAAGATGTAATGGTAGCCTAGGCAAGGTAGTAGATCTATGACCTCTTTATGGACTTTTTGGTAAGCTGAAGTGGAGAGAGGTCAGAGAAAGTGGCTGGTGGGCCCCTTGACAACCACTAGGCCACAGGCACCCTCTCATTTTACATTTTCTTTGACATACACTTGTGTGTCAGGGCTGTAGCTCCAGCAGTTTGCAACCAAATCATTAAACCCATTGAAGAATAAGGGCGTGGCAGTCACAGCTGAATGAAATACTGATTGCTCACGGAATTCCTCCTCCTCTTCTTCATGCTTTATATCAGATGAATGGCTGCATCCTCCATCCTATTACATGAATAAACACTACCCATCGTCTTGTGGATGTAAATATTGGCTTTGCCTGACCCATAGCTGAAGATTTCTCTTCTCTTGTGTCAGAATGAAGTGGCGTTTCTAGAAGTCCCGTTGTGAGGTTTGTCAATGACTGAAGTATTGAGCGGGAATTCAGAAACTCACGCTGGGCCTTTTTCCTTTTCATACCACCATTGATTGAAGACAGGAAAAAGCAACAAAAGCCTGTGTTTATTTTTCTACCGCATCACATATTTATTACATATTATTATTTCTGACCGATACTTATTACTTACTCTTATAAGTGCGTGCCCAGACTGGCAATCAGTGTCGATTTCATGATGCAGCATTTGCATGATACAGCATCAATTCTATTTCCATTTACAAAAAAATGCAATAAACTCATATCTGTAATGCAGAAGTGATTTATTAAAGCGGTATTCTACTCAAATTTACATATCTATGGTCTATACTAGCATATCTATCTATTGCCTTCCACTGCTTCCGTTCCGTTTCCCTACATCCCCTCCAAACCCCCTGGATAGAATGGTCCGTTTCTTCACTAGTGTGCAGAAACGCTCCGTTTACTCATTGCCCCCAATGTGTGTTTCAGCTTATGTATCCGTTTTTCGCTGCAGGACCAAATTTGTGGTCTGTTTAGTGTATCGTGCGTAACGGATCCGTTCTAACAGACCAATGTGAACGGATTAATAGGTTAACATTGGATCCGTTCGCATCCGTTAGGATCCATTCCATTCTGATCCTTGAACAGACCGTTTTTTAATGCAATTGATAACTTTGCCTTTGCTGACCAGCATTATCAGATTGTTTTTTAAGAAGGGTATTAAAACTGTGTAAGCAAAGTAGAAAAGTTCCTGCTGTATGCAGGGGGAAACTGATCACTTTCTCTCCTACATTTGCACTCTATTTACTTAATTAGGAGACAATCTGATAACTTGTCCTGCAGCCAGCAATGATATTAGTTAGGCTTAATGCTGGGAATACACGGTTCGTGTTTTAGGTGATTAGATGGTTCGATAGATCATTTCCGACATGTCCGATCTCCCTTTCGATTCTTCTGCTGCTTGATTTCTAATAGAAGTGAATGGAAAAAGATAAGAAAAACGATGTTATACATAGTTGCTGTTTACACTTGTCACGCTGCGGCGGATCTGCGGGCTCCATGGAAGTAAGCGGACCGCACTTCTGTGCAGTCCGCAATAATCCCGGGTCAGGTGGATGCGTTCCCCCATATAGGCTATATGGGGGGGACAAGCGTTGTGCGGGAAAGTAGTGCAGGTTGCATTTTTTATGGTAAGCGGAATCGCATAAGCCTCCTGAAAACGCTAGGCACAATAGACTATTATTATATGTGTTTCCAGATGCATTGTTTGTATGCAATGCAGAAGATTTGCTCAAATGTGACCCCTTCTTTAAACTCAGAAAGTTCTCTCTGCTCCAAAAGATAAGCAGCAGCATAATTACCATTATAGAAAAACATTTCCTTGTTATAGCTTATAGAACCCCAACAGAGATCTTGCAGTGTTGACTTCCTGGTTTGCTGGGAGCACAGAAAGGGTTAACCACCTGTGTTTACATGTTAGGTTTCAACTTGGCAGAGTCGGCAGACAGCTAGAAGCTCAAATTGCACTAGCTCATTACTCGCTGAGATTGGAGAATTAGACAGGTTTTTCTTTATAAATACATGCAGGGTGGACACAGGGTGGAGAGGGGATGTAAACATTTAGTGTATTTTATAAGGAACTTCAGTGCTTTCAGGTAGATAGATGAATGCATGTGTCCCAGTTATGGGAAGTCATCCATGACATGAAACAGCAAAGCATCTACACGTCATCACTCTGTCACCGCCATGTCAGACTGCAGCCACAATACTTATATTATGCTAAACTGTGACAGTTGTACGCCAGATGTAACTAGATCCCTATTTTCCAAACAGTTTCACTTGTCGTTCATCAGCCTACAGAACATTATCACAAAGTCATATCTGTTTAATAAGTCTTTATGTTCCTCTTCTTTTTCACTGGCTTTCATCTTGGAAGCCCCCAGCGGACACCACTGAAATCATAAATAGTTTTGGGCGACTTTGGCACGGTGCGGTCCTCTGGAACCTGATAGGGTGTTTGAGTGTGGATGGTCGGTTGACAACCTGCCAACCTGCAAATCATGACTTGAATGCTTGTTTGACTGCCAAACCACAACACAATACGGTAGTGCTAGGTGCCTACCTATGCCCCTTTTTTCCCTTCTACTTTCTTACCATCCTGGACTCCTGGAGCTTTGGTCAACACATCTGTCTGTCCTCTCTTCTGGTGCCAAGCTGACCTCACTGCTCCCATACCAAAGAGATTTAGATATCTGTCTATGGTATGGACGGTCATCGCTGAGAAAGCATAGAGAGCTGGACAGCAGACTGAATGGGACTGTCCAACTAGCTCTCTATGGGTTATTGATGTCAGCACTGCACTGGAAGGAGAGGATGGAAGGTTTGGCAGATGCATCTGGAGTTTTATGATGCTAGGCTGGCAGATGGGGGAAGAGGTGATGTTGGGGGGATTGTGATGGTGAATGGTGTGAAAACTTGTGTGGTATGGGTCAGCAGGCAAATGGCAAATCCAATATCAAGCATTGAGGGGTTGCAAACCTTTAAATCCTGGTGCAAATTCAGGTGTGTGAGTCCATTTGCCCCACTGAACCGCCATCTGTAATCATTAACAATGACATTAACTAAGCTAAGAGAGTCTTGAAGGTCTCTACATGTTGTTCTGAGTCTCTCTGTGACTTCCTGTATTTGTTCTTTTTGCATTCTGTGATTTTTGCTAGGACAGCAACTATTGGGCAGATTTGCCATTTTGTGTTTTTTACATCTGGAGATGGTGGCTCCCACAGTGGTGCACTGAGTCTCAGGGTTTTTGAAACCCTCTACTGCAGGCTTTCTCAACCAGGGTTCCTTGAGTACTCTGCAGGGGTTCCTTTGGCATTTTTCCTCATCATGGGGATTAGGGGAAGTATGATAGAGAGCACACTATAATAGGTGGTACTGTAAAAAGAACACTAAATTGGGGGTCAGAATAATAATGAGCACATTAATAAAAAAAACCCATTAGAATTGGTAATAAAGGGCATTGTAATAGGGGGTAGTGGCATTAGTGACATCAGCTTTTAAAGACCATGCCGGGGGTTGCTTGAAATCCAAAAATTACTTGCAAGGGTTCCTTGAGATCCAAAAAGTATTTTCAGGGTTCCTCCAGGGTAAAAAGGTTGAGAAAGGCTGCTCTTCTGGCTGATATTTTTCGGTAACTTTGTTTCTCATGTCTTCTGGAATTTATTTTGCTTGAGGAATGGTATGCTGCTTCTTTATGAAACCATTAAGTCAACTTCACATTGCTGGAAACCTTCTGTTTAATTGCCTTCTCAGATTCAGCAGAACTGATAACAGCTGGGATGTGTGTAGTCTTAATTAACATTATCATCTGATACGTCGATACATCTGGATCATTGGTTAAATGACCAAGGCTGGGCACACATTATACAATTGTTTTAAAAGACTTTTAAGTTCAATAAAAAGATTGAATCTAATAAAAAAAAACAGTCGATGTCCAATCGCTGAATACTTTCATTGATCAAATGTTTGGGGAACTGAATGAGGTGGAGTACAATGGAAGTACCTACACAGGAGGATCCATAGCTTTGTATTGCAGTGAACCGTACAAAGCTTGCAGCTGTCATGCAGAAAGGTATATTAGAATAGATTGCTGCTAAGAGCTCTTTTCTACTATGTTGCATTTTGCAAACCGATTCCGATCATTTATGCATCGTAAGACACAGGGTACAGTTAAACTGATGAAAATGGTGGTGACTGTTTCCATTAATGCGATCCATTTGCGGCACAATGTTCTCATAATCATAACAAGATGGCGCCGGACTCGGACGCCACGGCCACAGGGCTTCGGCCTTTTTTGCTTTTTTGAAGCAATCTCTTCCTCCACTCACCTCTGAGTTTCACTTCTGCTGAGGCAGGTGGTGGAGGACATGGGCACTGCTGGTCTTGATCCGTACCATCCACGGATCGCAGTCTGCAGGCCGACGAGAGGATCAAGCTGATCGGGGCCCACGTGCAGTGCGGAGGAAGCACGGAGCTCTGCTGATATGCCGCCGCTGCCTCCATCTACGGACTCCGGACCATTAGCTCCACCACGATCCTACTACGGCACCGCAGCTCTTCATCATCGAGAGGCCCTCGTCCACCACACTTTCCATCCACGGAGGTCGTCACTGTGCAGGCCACCGGCCAGCTTGCTAGTCGGGTGCGCCCGGTCTCTCACATAGGCTGCGGGCCGACAGTTGATCAGCTGTTCGGGCGACCGTGCTCCGGCTCCCTTGTCGCTGCCTGACTCTTGCCCCGAGCCAGCCCCTCCAGCCTCCGCCATGAGGTACAGTGACCCACAGGATCCCATGGTGCAGCTTCAACTCTGCTGCCAGGGCAACAGGACGCCGCCGAGGAATGTAGCTGCCCTACAACGATCTGAGGACCCGGAGTCTGCCTAAGCCAGGTCCTGCTTCCCACCACCGAGCCTGCAGTGATCGTCAGCACAGTGCAGCGCTGGAGTCCCCTCTGCCATCATCCACCAGGCCACTCAGACCAGCCTGCAACCACCAGCAAATGGATTATGGTCATGACCACCTTAGATAGGGCAGCAAGCCAGGGCTTGCTTTGCTTAGTGGACTGTTTGTTGGACTGTACCCAGGGGGGTTCAACCTGCAGCCTTAAAAGATCTCTGCCTCTCTCCTCCTGCTTTGGTTCTCTCTCTTTCTTCCTCATTCTCCCTTTAGCTATCCCTTCTCTCTTCTCTCTCACTTTCTCTATCCACTTTTTTCTTCTCCTTCTCTCTTCTCTCTCTCTTTCTCTATCCACTTTTTTCAGGACACACTGCGGGGCATCTGGAACTGCTGCAGAGCGAGCGCCGCCAGTAGATGTGGCTGCTCCCCTCACACAGCACTCCAGACTTCCCCACGCGTCCTTCACTATAGTTATGTGCTGTATGTATTTATAGGTATATGCTTACTTTGTTCCATACTGTACCTGATTGTATGTGTTGTAGGATTGCATGTATGTGTTTGTACCATCACCGACCCTGTATGAGCCAAAAATAATTCCGGGTACAACCCCCCTTGTACTTGGCGAAATAAACAATTCTGATTCTCGTGAGTGAAAATGTCGTCCTGATGCATTTTGGTTGCAATTGAGCTTCTCTACTTTGTATAGTGGCTCAATCGCGGTAGCGGAAATTAAGAAGAAACATGAACATATCGCAGCACAATTGCAATCACGTTTACTAGTGGAGAAGAGCCCTGAGATCTGGTCAGATATCAAATGGCGCAAACTGGTAAAGTGAGCATTTCATTTATCCATTGTACACATTGGTGGTGTGGGTATTTTTATATTAATATTCAAAAAAGTGCAAAAAGATATACAAAAATTCTTCAATCCATAAATTCATCCACAGACACATATCAATAACGATTGTATAGTGCAATGCAAGTAGAACACGATTTTTAAGGCAACAACGTCAACTTGTTTTGGATCACAAGGACGCTTCTTCAGGCCTTTATAAACACAATGTACATCTGAGCAACATAAACTGAGAATAAACCATCATCTGGACAATCATAAAGCCAGGTAGCACCACCATACTGGGGAGCTGCATGGAAGCAGGCCAGCCTGGGACCAGGTGCTCAGATAACAAATAACCCCACTGTGAAGAAACGCGGAAGAGCCGCCGCTATAAGTCAGCGGGAGGCGGCTCTTTCCGCGCATGGCATGGCGGAATGCGGAAAAAGCGCCGCGTCTGACGCGGTGGTTAGCGCGCATGGGCCTGTTGCGAACAATCTGACCCAGCGCGGGGAGGCCGCTGCCGGTGCTGATGGCGGTGCGACCAACCCCGCGCACAGGTCAGCGAGCACATTGCAAGACAGTACTGGTGTGGCTGGGACTGATAGTCCACCAAGGTTCAGAATGACGCGCATGCGCGCAGAGAGGCAGAACTTATATGGCAGTCAGAAAAGAGTCAGCTGACCAAGCCGGTCAGCTGACAACCCTGCTTCATTTCATTGGTCCAGCACTTATGGAGGGGCTGGAGAGTGTTTTAGTATATATACTGCTGGCTGTTCAGTTGCTGGTTGTCTGGCGTTGCGATCACTATGTGGTAGCACTCAGACCTGAGTCAGATCCTAAAGTGTGCCGGGATCAGCTGGAGCTGTTATGCTACACTTAGCTAGATTCTGTTGATAGTCTAAAGTACTAGGTTGATTGTGATTATCTGTTATGACCTTTTGCTTGCCTGACTATTCTTCTGAACTCTGATCCTGTACCTCGATATTTCTGATACCCTGTTGCCGAACCCTGCTTGTTTATTAGACCCCGCATCTGCCTTCTGAATCTGTACTGTATCTGTCTGTGTGGTTACGACCTGGTTTGTCCGACCTCGAGAACCGACCTTACTGTCAGAGGCGGTTCCCAGTCCTGGTAGTGACACTCCCTCCTGAGTGTCACTCTCGGTTTGTCCTTCCTACTCTCAGCCTGTCTCCTCCCCCCGGGAGAGTGCAGGTCTTTGGAAGGAATTTGTGCAGTACTCCTTACTGCTCTGAGGCCTAGTCCTCTAAGTATTACGGTTGCACCAAACACTCCTACTCTACTCAGGTGTCCAGAGGTTAGCTTATATATCTGATTATCAGTGATACTGCAGATCATCAATAATCTGGTATATATCTGTATTCCCAGTGATACTGCAGATCACCGGTAATCAGATCCTCTCTGTGTTACACCGATCGTTACACCCTGTAGATCTTTGGTCTCTTCCATGTTTCTCAAATAATTCTTCACTCACAGTATTGCCTGAAAAATAAGGCCAGGCACTAATTCAGAAGTTGCAAAGACTTTATTGTCAATCCTCAGGAAGTTAAACAATTACATACACTGGGGAGATAGAAGGTTGTCCCAACAGCCGTTTCACGGGTCTCGCCGCTTCCTCAGAGGCCAATACACAGACTTCTATTGGCCTTTGACAAAGCAGGAGACACATGAAAACGGAACAGGAGATCACTTGCAAAGGAATACTGAGGTCTGCAATAGATTTGAAAGTGAATAAACATGTTTATTTACAAAAATACAAACTATACACATGCACAACACTATGCATGCAATCATGTATCAGAAACACACGGTGCACCACAAATACCAGCCTAACCATCCTAATTACCTACAGCATATATATATATATATATATATATATATATATATATATATATATATATATATATATATGTATATATATATTTAAGGCAATGTACAGGTGTACAATTCATGCAATGTATGTACAAGAGTGCATTATCATAAATGGCAAACAATTAAAAAGTCAAGTACGCAAGATCAGATATAACTATATAGTCAAGCAAGGCAGAAAGTCAATACCAGGAGGTCAATAGCAAGATACAGGAGGCAAGATACAAGGATACAGGGGCGTAGCAATAGGGGGTGCAGAGGTAGCGACCGCATCGGGGCCCTTGGGCCAGAGGGGCCCCGAAGGGCTCGCCCTTATCTACATTATTACCTCTCTATTGGTCCTGTGCTCATAATAATCATTTCTATAGATGCTGTGAATAGTAGTAATCACTAACAAACTGTTTCCAAGCCTCTTCTTGCACCTCTGACACTGTAGTTGCCATTGGCAGGTTTTGGTGCGCCATATCAATTGTTATGTATAGAGTGCTTGGGGGGCCCCATGTAAAACTTGCATCGGGGCCCACAGCTCCTTAGCTACGCCACTGCAAGGATATATGACCAGAATCACAAGGCCTACTAGAACACAATGATCTAGCAGCTTCTCAATGGCAGAGGCAACCTTATAAACGCTGCACAATGGTCAGGTGACTGTTCAGAATATTCACAGAGTTCTACTTGCAGGCGATCCAAAGAACTGCAAAGTTCCTAATATGAAGAGAGACATCTGCTGGTGGACAGTGGAAGTCTATGCAAAAGTTCATCAGTGTTTCCACCAGCAGGACGCTAAAGACACAGGTCATGGCACACCCAGTGTATATAACTATTTGGCCTACTATAAATGGAAAACACATTCTTTGCAACTGTGGAACCAAGGCCTGGCCTTATCTTTCTGGTAATACTGTGAGTGCTTGGGGCCTGTAGCTGTTGTGCACGGTCCAGGACTAAACAATCCTTTAAACTGACACTGAAAAAAAAAAAAAAACTTATTGAATTGTATGTGTATTACCGTTAGTTAATATAGCATTGGTAGCAAAGAAAGAAAAAATAATAATAATTATATACGGTATATATATATATATATATATATATATATATATAAAACGTTGCATCATGATGCAACATTGCATTACTCTGTCATATTTGCAGTTTACAAACCACACTCTGTATTTTAAACTATAAAACAGAGCAGATCTAATGATCTTTTGAACTTCCATGCAGTAAAACCTTACCTAAAGCTGTCTCTGACTGTTTCTTTAATGTATAAAGGCTTCAGAAAACAGGACTGTCTTCCACCCAAGTTTGGTCAGAGAGCTCAGAGAAGCTCTTTTGCATAGATAACAACTGAAGTTTCTTAAAGAGACTCTGTAACAAAATGTTCAGCCTTATTTCTTCTATCCTATAAGTTCCTATACCTGTTATAATGTGGTCTGGCTTACTGCAGCCTTTTCTAGTTGCACTGTCTCTGCAGTATATCTAATTTTCTTTCCTTTGTCAAGCCTTGTCGAGCCAAAGAGGAATGCACTGTTTCTGCTGTGATAGGGAGAAATTATACACACCCCCTGCACGCCCCCTGCAGGCTCTCCTGTGTTTGTATGAGTCACAGGCAATGTCTCTGCTCACCAGGCAATGTCTCTGCTCACAGCCAGTGTCTCTGCAAGGCTTGTGGAGCTGAGACATTCCAAACAGCTGTGAGTACAGAGAGATCAGTGCAGAGCTCAGACAAGCAGCTAAGGCAACACTTGGAGTAACATTCCAATCAAGTCAGGTTTGAGAGGAGCCTCTGCAAACAGGCATTTGCTCTGATGATGTGTATCCTGTTTGGCGGCCAACTTTATTGTTTACAAAAACAATAAATAAAACAGTGATTTTAACTAGGAAAGCAGCGGGGAGCAGCGGCAATGTCACAGAGGGGGCTAGGAGAAGACAACAAACAGGCTGGTACGTTTATTTATGTAAGATTTTCACAGTACAGATTGTCTTTTACTCTTTCTGTACTGGAAAACAATATGAGACTATTTTCTTTGCAAGTAATGTTCTATTTCTGGACTGTACGAAACATATAATTCATTATCTCATAAGTTTATTTTTGCTACAGGTTTACTTTGATTGCCAGGAGTACTTAGATACCAGCCAATCGGATCTCCTTTGACGTCTCAAATATTTCTCCACCTGAGTGGTTAATATAACGCTATGCAGGGGTTTCTTGTGATTTAGAAATTATTCATAGGGTTCCTCCAGGGTATAAAGGTGGATAAATGCCAGTATACAGTATAGTTGGTGCTCCACAGTCCTCTTGCATTCTGTCTCTATCTCAGTCCAGACGTCTGATTTGCTTATCTAAAGCTGACTGAATAAATTCCAATTATAATAAGAACTATTTCTCTATTAATCATCCATAAAAATTATTGCGGCATTTATCTGTTTAATTTTACATGTCATAAAAACATGCTTTGAGTGGCTGTTCTTCTGGTTAAGCATCCCGGAATTGTACAGGCAGTCGCTGTGATATAGCGCACTTCTGATGCATTGATCTGCAGCAGCTTATTAGATATTCATTTATGTAAAGTCTTCTGTGCGCGGCGGCTCTAGACCCCATTCCATCATTAATCACTGAGAAATATCCGGATATATCTGCTCTTACCGACGGGAACCTGGTTGCGCACAGCAGACTCTTAAGAGAGGAAGACTTTTACTTAACTGATAGTGTTCTGGACTTATTTTATTTTTAAAATGGAATTTTGGGAAGGGTGAAGAATTTGGGATGTGGTGCATTATTCAGTAGGAACATTTTTGGCAGTAGATCCTCCAAGATCATAAACAGGGGTAGTTCTTCCGTGAAGCAACGTGAATCACATGCTTCAGGGCAGCAAAAATTAGAGGGTGGCAAGAGGCGGCTCCCCTCCCCAAATGTAACTCTCCTCCTCCCTGCTCTCAACGCTCCAGTGATGGTATCTCCATCCATCAGTCTAGTGTTCTGCATCCATGGCTACAGTGGTGCCTCATGTCACATTACGTGCTGCCAGGTCGCGAGGCACCGCTATAGTCAGAGACGAAGAAGGACTTCACATGTGGCTGGTGATGCCATCACTAATCTGCTGTGAGCGGGTGACTGATGCGGCACCGGTGTAGCACATACTCGGCATCCTGGGGATCAGATGCTGCGGGCCAGCAGGGAGGAGATGCCGTCTTGGAGGAAGCAGAGGGAGGTAAACGTAGTGCCAGTGCCTGCCACGCACAGCTCGATGTGTCTTTCCTCTCCAGCTTTGCACACACATATCGGGGGGGGGGGGGGTGTCCTAACAATGTACTGCTTCAGGCTGCAAAAAGTCTACAACTGGCACTGATTGTAAGTGATAATAGCCTGGATGGGTCAATAACATATCTGCTAATAGGTAGAAAGTTTGGAACCCACATCTGGTTCAAGAAGTACTCAAAATAGGTTAGGCCCAAAGTATGCCAACTCTGGGAAGCAAGATAAAAGATGATATGGCCAACTGGCCATGTACTGTCTATGGAGGAAAGCTACATAGTTATCTAGGTTGAAAAAAGACACCCATCAAGTTAAAGCACGCCTGAAGAAAAATACAAAAAAAAAAAAAAGTTTCAGCATACCTAGGCTTTTTCCAGCCCCGCATTCTACGTGGCCCCTCAGTTGCTTCTGGATCCTTCCTTCATCCTGCTGTCACCCCTCTTGAAAAGCTCTGACCTGGCTGGGTTGCAGCTGTGGCACATGCTCTGTCCAGTCCGCCTACCTCCTCGATCGCACTCCTGAGTGGCAGCCATGCCCTGCAGCGGTCTGGAAATGCATGGTCATAAGTTTTTTCTGAACTGTGCATGCACAGAATGCTCCTGGGTGTGGCTGCCATGTACAAAGAGCAATTGAAGAGGCACATATCATGCATGAGGCACAGAGCATGTGCCATTGCTGTGACCGGGCCGGGAGTGGCAACAGCAGGCTGAAAGAGGAGAGCCCGGGGAAACTAAGGGGCCCCTTAGATTATGGGGGTCTGGAAGAAGAATTTTGTTTAGGGCCAATTTCTACTAGCTATGAACCGAGGCTATTTTCTGCATGCAATTTTGGATGCTGAATTGCAGTCTATTAAAATCAGTAGACTGCATCCGAAATCACATGCAGCACAAAAAATTGCACCGGCAGCAGTTTTCTGCAGGCCGCATCCGAATCTCTAAAGCGAATTAGCTGCAGCTTGCAGCAGCACGGGTGCCGCATCTGATTTGGAAGCGGACATGGTGCCCAGTGGAAATTTGCCCTTAAACCTCTCAAACTATCTTACTGTCTTACTGTCTGGATCAAGGTATAATCTTCCTACGTCTAGCAGTCATAGCTGTGGATGCCCATGAAAATGAAGTAGGCATCCAACAAATCCTGTTTAAATGCAAGTGCGCAGTGTGAATTTGCCATACATACTTCATAATAATAAGCAAGAAACATCAAAATTTACAAGACATTGATGTGACCAATGGAGTCTTAAAGTGAACCTCTGGACTAAAAATCTACTCAGCAGAACTGAAAAGGCGTGGTGTTTCTTTAACAGTTTCACAGCATCAGAACATTTTTTTTAACTTACCAAAGCATCATTTGTAGCTGCATTTTTAGTTAAGCTCCACCCATCAAAGAAAACTGCCCGGTCTTTTTTTTCCCTGATGCTGTGCAAAGCATGATGGGATTTCCTATGTTGTTGTTCATGTTGCCTAGTAACTGGGAGGGGTGATCAGCACACAGGACAGTTGGAACTGTGTCTCATGCTCCCTGACACCTCCTTTCAACCAAAGAGATGGCTGCCCTCATGAAATCACACATTTGCCTGTTCTTTTAAAACAGGGTGGGTAAGAGATTATATTACCTATCTATTTTAATTAACATAACTAATGTAACTTAATGACAGTATGTTTGTTTAGGCTGAAGTTCCTCTGTAAGGAGCAGAAACATGGATCTAGTGACCAGTGGAGTCTTAAGGAGCAGAAACATGGATCTAATTTAAAGTGATGAGTGAGTTTTAACAATATACAAAAAATAGAAAATAAGAAATAGTGATGGGCTTCCAAATAGTCCCGCCGTTAGTAATTTCGATTACGTCTTGCTGGCCGTGGTAGAGGGGGTCAACTTACCCATGTCACCACCTATAGCTGACGCAGTCCACGATACTCCCATGCTTCCTCCTACCGGGTTTGAAGGATGAAGCATTGGAGTGATGTGGAACGCTAGTGAACGCGATGTGAAATGCATCAGCTATAAGCGGCGACATGGGTAAGTTAACCCCCCTCTACTGTGTCCAACAAGACGTAACTGAAATTACAAATGGCAGGGCTATGCGGAAGCCCATTACTACTGAGAAAAATTACTGGACAAAGGAAAAAAGGTGATATCTGGAGAATATCCTATAACCATGAGCTAGAAGAAATAATAGAGGGACTAAACATTATCAGGCATATAAAAGCACAGCGTGTTAGGTGGCTGGGACATGTGGAGAGAATGGAGAAAGTAAATATACCCAAAAAATTATGAAAGAAAGGCTTTACTCAACAAGAAGAAGAGAAAGGCCACGTGCAAGATGGATGGAGGACATGATGGCAAACCGAGCCAAGATGGAGATAAGAGAATGGTGATAAAGAGAGAGAAGGATGGAGGCCAAAGCCCACCCAGGACTATAGCGCCAGAAGAAGGAGTAGACGTACAGTAGTAATAATGCCAACATTTGTATATCGTTTTTTTCCAGTTGGACTCAGAGCTCTTGAGAGCTGCAGCCACTAAGCGCATGCTCAGTAGGACACCCTGCAGTGTTAAGGAGTCTTGACCAAGAACACCTTACTAAATAGGTACTCGCTTCAGCTAGGATTAGAAGGCTCTTATACGTCAAAGCCGGTGCCCTTAACCAGTAAGTCCTTAGAAGAAGTATTGGCAGACAGATAAGCTAAAAAAAAATCTGTAATGATAGGATATGACTAAACATTTTTTTCTTTCTGGCTTACATTTTACCAAACTTATCACATTCCTCTTTCAATATGCTACTTCATTCATGTGCCCCAGCTAATGTTCAGCCCATTTGGTCCCAGAAAAGTGCAGCCCATTACGTATCCCGTTAAATGTGTGGTTTGAATTAAATCTGAATGACATTACATGTGTCCTATAACACATTCATAGAACAGGGAGAATCAGGGCAGTTCAACTCAAGTCAGTCATGTGTGGTGAAGTGGCTGATCAACAGGTCAATCTCAGCAATGAGTGGTCAAGTAGCATACCTAAGGCAGGCTGAGGTCAGCAGCTAGTGGTAAAGCAGTGGATCAGATTCAGGGCAGGCTAAGATCAGCAATGAGTGGTCAAGCTTCATATTAGTAGGCTAGAGCAGAGTGGGGCAGGTCATACTTGATGGAGCAGGGGGAAGGGCAATGATAAAGGGAATGAATAGTACAGCAGGCTAGAGCAGAAGTTGGACAGGTCAAGGATGGCAACAAGTGGTTGAGTAGCACATCCGAAGACTGGGGCAGTCGGGGTAAGTCAAAGTTTGGAATGAATAGTAAATCAGGAGATCACCAGGCTGGAGCAGAGTCAGGGCTGGACAAGGTTGGCAATAAGGGGTAAAGAAGAAGTCAACAGGCTGGAGCAGTCAGGACAGGTCAAATTGGGCAATGGATGGTAAAGCAGGCTGCATCTGAATGACCAATCAGATGCAGCCTGCCTTGGGAAGCGCTTCCACCTTCTCCTGCTTTATAGAAATGCCAGTTTACATATGGCTAGCTGCATCCATGTGCTATTTCAGTTTGCATTCCGTTTTAATCTGAGTT
Source organism: Hyperolius riggenbachi (assembly GCF_040937935.1). Lineage (NCBI taxonomy): Eukaryota > Metazoa > Chordata > Amphibia > Anura > Hyperoliidae > Hyperolius > Hyperolius riggenbachi. The sequence continues at coordinate 491,179,593 of NC_090647.1, forward strand.
TAGGGTTTAGTGCATAGTTTACTTCTATTTTGAATTAAAGGTGTGTATTTAGCCTCTAGGGTGCTCTGCACGCCTCTGCTGGTAGTCATTTCAGTTGCAGCCTGATTAGGAGCGTTGACAATTTTTTTATTCCCAAAGAAAAATGTGTAAACCATTTTATGGCCAGCTTTCCCCTGTTTCACACTGTAACAAACATGGAAGAGGCAGCTGCGGTGAACAGCGCTACCACCACAGCTGCCTCCATCTCCCTGCCTAGCGATCTCTCCGTGCCTCGGGCGTCTAGCACGCCGAGGACGGGTTTGTCAGTTGCACATAGGATCGCATTGTCGCGTGCGCACAGACAGGACCTTTATGCGGGGAGGAGGCGCGTCAGCTGACCGGCCGGTCGGCTGACGTCAGAGGAGATGCTCACTGCTCCTCATTGGCTGATGGGACTGGCCGTGCCGGAGGCATCTCCTCTGCTTCTTAAGCCTTGCTGAATCACTCACAACTTGTCTGCTATTGCGAATACTTCGTGTTAGCGCTCAGACCTTTTGATAGCTTAATCAGTAGCATTGAAAGACTGTATATTATCTGTGTATGACTCTGGCTCGTTCTGACTACTCTTCCGCTCTGTGATTCTGTTCTTCTGCCCATCTGATATTGCTGCCGACTTCTGCCTGTTTAATCTTCCTGTCTTTGCCTTCCGATTTTGTACTGTATCTGTCTGTCTGTTGCCAACTCGATTAGTCTGACCAGTCTACTCTCACCAGATGGCCCTTGACTCTGGTGAGGCGCTCTGTACTGATAGTACCCACCAGCTCCTCAGGTGAGGTATAGCTAAACCTATCAGTACTACTGTTGCACCAATACACCACTGCACATTAAAGCTATCACTTGTCTGTTTACTATACTTGCATTATTGGTGATTCTGCAGATCACTATATAATCAGGTACAGTATCTGTATTATTGGTGATACTGCAGATCACCACATAATCATAAATCTGATATTTGCTGACACCAATCATTACACACACTATGTTTTTAATTAGTGGTTAGGGTCTTTTCCATGAGGATACCATACCTCAACACAGTAGAAGAGTCTAGTACGGAAAACTCTGTGCGCAAACTGTTTTTGGAAGCCAACATCCTCCATTTTGTTGCATCTGTTTGGAATGGAAGTAGTGTAACCTGCCTATATGTAGGCTTTGCATATCCATGCAGTTGGTCAATCAGATGCAGCCTGCCTTGGGAAGCGCTGCCACCTCCTCCTGCTGTATAGAAAAGTAAGGGGCTTTGGCTGTGGTTAGGCATGAGGGAGAGGAATGGTTATTATTATTATTTAAAATTTCTGTAGCGTCCACATCTTCTGCAGCACTGTACAGAGTATATTGTCTTGTCATTTTACTGTCCCTTTAGAGGGGCTAATCTAATCCCTACCATAGTCATTTGCCTATGTATGTATTGTGTAGTATATGTATAATAGTCTAGGGCCAATTTTTTGGAGGGAAGCCAATTAACTTATTTGTATATTTTTGGGATGCGGGAGGAAACCGGAGTGCCCGAAGAAAACCCACACAGACATGGGGAGGACATATAAACTCCATGCAGTTAGTGCCCTGGCTGAGATTTGAACCTGAGACCCAGTGCTACAAGGCATGAGTGCTAATCACTACGCCACCGTGCTGCCCTGGTTACGGCTAAGGTTATGGCTAAGCATAGACCAATAATGGAGGTTACAGTTAGACTTCAATTTGGGTTGGGGGGAAGGTATCAGCAGAATTCCACACTGCCTATATCCAATGCCCAAATATGAGGCACCTAAGTGGTACAGTAGCCGGTACAGCAGGTCCAGACCGGTCACTTCATAAATCATTTATATGAAATCAATGCAACAGAGCAACTTCATTGCAGTAAGGAAACATTAGTGAGTAGAGTTGGACCATATTTTCCTGTCTACCTATGAACAAAAAAATTTCCAGAAACCAGTTTCCTTTCCAGCACTTTATTCACCGGTACCACATCTGCAGTGCCGACAGGCCGGAGCCTTTCCTATAACTGCACCTATTTATTGACCCCTCTGTATTTGTTGCTGGGATTTCCTCAGCTTCCTGTCTAAGATTTATAACACTGCAAAATAAGCTTTCACCATCCTTAAATACAAAGGCTCATTATAGAACCCAATCAATACCTGGACGTGCCTAGAAAAGACATTTAGAATGAAATTTACATCCAAAAGAAAAAAAGAGGTTTTTACGTTGCCTCTAATTGGGTAATAAGGATCATGGGAAAAAAAAACCTTATATTCATCAGCGTCATTTTAATGGGACTGTCGATCACAGTCATTATTACAGCTAGGCGAGCCTGTCTGGTGCGGTGAGCAGCCATGCACAATGTTACATACCCCATAACCACCAATCAGCATGTAGCTTTCAGTCAAGTGCTGCAAATTAATATTACAGTGACACTGAAGCGAAAAAAAAAAAAACTTATGATATAATGAATTGTATGTGTAGTACAGATAATAGAACATTAGTAGTAAAGCAAATATTTTTATTTTCAGGTATATTACTTTATTGTTTTATTTTACAACATTGCATCATTCTCTAATAATTGCAGTTTGCACACTATACTCAGTATTTTAAAGGGAAGATCCACGGTTACAAAAAAAAAAAAAATACAAATACAAATCCACTTACCTGGGGCTTCCTCCAGCCCGTGGCAGGCAGGATGTGCCCTCGACGCCGCTCCGGAGGCTCCCGGTCTTCTTCGGTGGCGCACCCGACCTGGCCAGGCCGGCTTCCAGATCGGGCTCTTGTGCGCTCCAACGTGCATCTCACGCGGGCGTGCTGACATTATCGGACGTCCTCTGGGCTGTACTGCGCAGGCACGTTGGAGCACACAAGAGCCCGACCTGGAAGCCGGCCTGGCCAGGTCGGGTGCGCCACTGAAGAAGACTGGGAGTCTCCGGAGCAGCGTTGAGGGCACGTCCTGCCTTCCATGGGCTGGAGGAAATCCCAGGTAAGTGGATTTTTAATTTTTTTTTACCGTGAACCCTCCCTTTAAATAATGAAACACAGCAGGCTAATGACCCATTGAAATTTCCTCTGCAGTAAAACTTTAAACAAACAAGAATCAGTGAGAGACAGTTGAGATAAGTGCTTAGTGCTGTCTGCAACCAAAGTTAGGTCACAGAGCTCAGAGAAACTCTTTTGCATAGAAAACAACTGAAGTTTCTTAATGCTAGGTACACACCATACAATTTTCTGTCAGATTTTCCTGCCAGATCGATTATTTCCAACATGTCCGATCTGAATTTCGAACTTTTCTTTGAACTTCCAATGGTTTTTTTAATAGTTTTTTTCAATCGTTTTTTTCAATCGTTTTTTTCAATTGTGTTTTTTGAACGATTTTTGTTCAGTTCCATGAAAATCATTTGAAAAAAACGATAAAAAAAATCGTGAAATCAACAAAATTGATCGAAATTCAGATCGGGAATGATGGAAGAAATCGGTCTGGCAGGTAAATCTGACAGAAAATTGTATGGTGTGTACATAGCATTGGTCTTCCTGTACTGGAAACAATATGAGACTCATATCTGTGCTAATATTGTTTTATTTCTTAGCATTACTACACATACAATTCATTATATCATAAGTTTATTTTCACTTCAGATTCCCTTTAAATGATCATTATTGCTTTTAGAGGATATTTGTATCTTTAAAAAGATATAAACAGCATGTTATCCCCCAAAAAATCGTCTTTTTTTATGAAAAAGAAAAAAATTATAGAAGTTGCAATTACCTAAAAAGAAGCATCTTTTCCGTTTCCATGGTGTTGTCGAAAGTATCAATACAGTATATGGCCCAGTGCACACCAAAACCGCTAGCAGATCCACAAAACGCTAGCGGTTTTGGGTGCGGAGTGCAGATAAATGGCGTAGTGCACACCGAGCGGATTTGGAAGCGATCCGCCGGCCGCGTCTGCCTGTTCATCCGCGTGGCTAATGTAAATGAATGGGCTGGTGCACACCGGCGGTTTGAGGTTTTTTGCAAATTGCAAACGTGCAGCAGGAGGCTCGTTTGCGGTTTGCAAAAAAACTCAAACCGCTGGTGTGCACCAGCCCATTGATTTACATTAGCCATGCGGATTAACAGACGGGTGCGGCCGGCGGATCCGCTCAGTGTGCACTGGACCTATGTCAGTATCTACTGGCCTTTTAGTGCCATTCGCTTACATTTATATTGATACAGGTACATTCATATTTGCATCTGAATAATAAAATATGTGCTTAGGTAATGTCATAAACACTGGTGCACATGACAGATTGAGGCCCCAAGCTCAGCCACCACCCGGGATCCCCAAATCCCCATGTGACACCAAGAGGGGGAGTGCAGGTGAGCCCCAGTACTCCTACCGCCAGGGGATTCATCCACACTGCGTCTATCTACAGGGGGTTGCAAAAGTATTCGGCCCCCTTGAAGTTTTCCACATTTTGTCATATTACTGCCACAAACATGAATCAATTTTATTGGAATTCCACATGAAAGACCAACACAAAGTGGTGTACACGTGAGAAGTGGAACGGAAATCATACATGATTCCAAACATTTTTTACACATAAATAACTGCAAAGTGGTGTGTGCATAATTATTCGGCCCCCTTTCATCTGAGTGCAGTCAGTTGCCTATAGACATTGCCTGATGAGTGCTAATGACTAAATAGAGTGCACCTGTGTGTAATCTAATGTCAGTACAAATAACGCTGCTTTGTGAAGGCCTCAGAGGTTGTCTAAGAGAATATTGGGAGCAACAACACCGTGAAGTCCAAAGAACACACAAGACAGGTCAGGGATCAAGTTATTGAGAAATTTAAAGCAGGCTTAGGCTACAAAAAGGTTTCCAAAGCCTTGAACATCCCACGGAGCACTGTTCAAGCGATCATTCAGAAATGGAAGGAGTATGGCACAACTGTATACCTACCAAGACAAGGCCATCCACCTAAACTCACAGGCCGAACAAGGAGAGTGCTGATCAGAAATGCAGTCAAGAGGCCCATGGTGACTCTGGACAAGCTGCAGAGATCTACAGCTCAGGTGGGAGACTCTGTCCATAGGACAACTATTAGTCATGCACTGTACAAAGTTGGCCTTTATGGAAGAGTGACAAGAAGAAAGGCATTGTTATCAGAAAGCATAAGAGGTCCCGTTTGCAGTTTGCCAAAAGCCATGTAGGGGACACACCAACCATGTGGAAGAAGGTGCTCTGGTCAGATGAGACCAAAATTGAACTTTTTGGCCAAAATGCAAAACACTATGTGTGGCGGAAAACTAACACTGCACATCACTCTGAACACACCATCCCCACTGTCAAATATGGTGATGCTCGGGGGGGTGCATCTCTTCAGCAGGGACAGGGAAGCTGGTCAGAGTTGATGGGAAGATGGATGGAGCCAAATACAGGGCAAACGTGGAAGAAAACCTCTTGGAGACTGCAAAAGACTTGAGACTGGGGCGGAGTTTCACCTTCCAGCAGGACAATGACCCTAAACATAAAGCCAGGGCAACAATGAAATGGTTATAAAAAAAACATATCTGTGTTAGAATGGCCCAGTCAAAGTCCAGATCTAAATCCAATCGAGAATCTGTGGCAAGATCTGAAAACTGCTGTTCACGAACGCTGTCCATCTAATCTGACTGAGCTGGAGCTGTTTTGCAAAGAAGAATGGGCAAGGATTTCAGTCTCTAGATGTGCAAAGCTGGTAGAGACATACCCTAAAAGACTGGCAGATGTAATTGCAGCAAAAGGTGGTTCTACAAAGTATTGACTCAGGAGGCCGAATAATTATGCACACCCCACTTTGCAGTTATTTATTTGTAAAAATGTTTGGAATCATGTATGATTTTCGATCCACTTCTCACATGTACACCACTTTGTATTGGTCTTTCACGTGGAATTCCAATAAAATTGATGCATGCTTGTGGCAGTAATGTGACAAAATGTGGAAAACTTCAAGGGGGCCGAATACTTTTGCAACCCACTGTAAATGCTGACTACAAAACATGAGACAATTGCTCACTCTCAGCCTGCAATCCACAATTTTATATGGTCTACAAACAGCCTGTCAGCCAATCAAGTGTAATGGTATACACCTGTGTCTGCACTGCAGTACCAAATCCAGCAGCAATTGCATAGGTTCAGCAAAATTCAAGTGAGAGGGTTCAGTCGGATATAACCGTAGCATATGTCACCAGCAGGGGGCACCACATGCAGGTATACCCTCTTAATGCCCCCCCCAACCACTTACCCGCAAGCTGCAAAAAAAGAAATTTGAAAACACAAACACTGGAGCTTCCAGTATGCATATGGAGGTAAGTAGTTAGGTTACGGTGTATACCATTACACTTGATTGGCTGACAGGCTGCCCCAAAAGGCCTTGTAATCCATTTCAATCCGAAAAGAAAAAAAAGTCAGATAGCTTGCTGAAGATTGAAGAGAACTATCAAATAGAAATTGCATTGCTTTCAGCGAAAGTCGCACTCAATGGAAATGGGCCCTAAAGCTGGTGCTAGTCTACTTTAGGGGACCCAATAGGGAACAGTTCTCCAATCACAGTACCCTCTTACAGTGAAAACCAAATAGTGGGGGTGTGCATAGGCAAACGCAGAGGGGGATTACAGCCGCCTAGAATCCCCTCAAACCAGGGCCAGTGCAGTGTCTGTGGACAGGCACAAGTTGAGACACCAGAATATCTGCAGGTATCCTGCAGCTCAAAGCACTGCTCCCTTTCTTTTCCGGCTACAGTTGACTTTGGATGGAGCAGCAGCATGTGTACAGAGCATGGAGCATGGAGCAGCAGTGTGTGTACAGAGCATGGAGCAGCAGTGTGTGTACAGAGCATGGAGCAGCTCTGGAGAACTTAACAGAGTAAGGTATAAGCACAGCCCTGTGCCCTGCTGTGTGAATGCTTCCCTTTCCCTTTCATCAGCAATGTCGGCTGTCCTCATTATTATCTGTATCCATACTGCTCCTGATCCATCCCATTGTCAGAAGGCAGGACGGGAAATTACATTATGTGTACCCAGCATGATGTCCTACCATATTATTAGAAAGAGCAGATACCATATTATTATACTGTATTGTGCGTGGCTGAGGGGGGCCTTTCAGGAGTCCCCCCTTGAAAATCCTGGGTTTGCCCCGGCATAGTTTACTACAACATATATGAAAGCTAGTATTTCGAGAGGGTGCTTGTCCACCCAATCATGTTAACTGAATTTCCCTATAAGGTTTGTTGCTGGATCCCCTAAAGTAGACTAGCACCCTAAAGCTTGACTTTTAATTGTAAGTTTGTCTGTAGTGTGCCGTTACCATTACGTTTTGTATCTTTCCTCCATGTATCTTTCCGTGCCTCTGCATGGGGAAAATAAACACATTTGTTTCAGTTTAAAGGGTGTGGGCTAATTGCCAACATAAAACATTTAAAAGATTTGACAGAGAGAAAAACAAAGAGTGCAGAAAAGAGCAGGCGGGACGTGTGCGAAGGGGAACAAACAGGAAACAAGATGGGGACATGACAGTAAAGTAGGGGGGGATCGGAGAGTCAAACAATGAGAACGTTCTTCAACAGAAAATAACATTCATTTGCAAGTTCTTATCATGTAAATGTGACACTGTATATTTTTAGGAAGCTTGAGTAAAGGAGATAACAATGCCTTCAAATTATACCTTTACCCCATCTTCTGGCGGCTACGCTTTCATCTGCCGCGCCAGCCATGGCAGGAAGGAGATGCCGAACAAAGAGGAAATATTATATTAGAGCGAAGGGGAGGAACGCCACTTCAGGGCAGATTCAACAGCAAGTGATCAAGAATTAATGCCAACAGAATCGTCTGGTATCATGCCAGCATTCATTTGGAGATTTAACTGTTCTCTTTTTCAAAAACGCAGAGAAAGCAAAGGAAGTGTAAAAATTCTACTTTAGAAGTTCATTTAATTCGGGATTAAACTCTGGCATAATATTCAATAAAAATGTGCTTTCCTACTTTTTATTACCCATACAGTTATCACAATTTGGGAGCTGTGGTAAACAAAAAACGGAAAAAAACACAGAGACACCGGGAGCCCCTATGGTGTATTATCTTCACAAATCAGTATAGAAGATAAATGAAAAACTACTCACAAGTGTGGGTTGCTGATAGGCAACCACTTATGTAGGCATGTGGAGAAGTCCCGTCCCCACTCGGTCTTTGGGGTAGATGGTCGCAAGTTCGCAACTCCTTTACGAAAAAGTTTCTTACCACAAACTTGTGGCAAGAATAGCACTCCAACTACGTGGGATGCTATATATACACAGGATGATTATAGGAGGCGCCCTTGTAGAAGATTAAGTGATGTTTGTACACGATGCAGTGTATAATTGGTAAGAATAAAACCGCCTGCCTACTTTATGAAACGACACTTCACTCAGTAGGGGTAACGAATAACATTTTGTCCTGAGTGCATTCTACCAATAAATGTTATTCGTTACCCCTACTGAGTGAAGTGTCGTTTCATAAAGTAGGCAGGCGGTTTTATTCTTACCAATTATACACTGCATCGTGTACAAACATCACTTAATCTTCTACAAGGGCGCCTCCTATAATCATCCAGTTATCACAATTGTTTTTGTGCACAAGTATTATTGTCCATTTACAAATTACAAGTTCCTAAAGTACAGTTTATCGGCTCTGAAAGCTGCCATTGCATTTTACTGCATAGCTGCTATATTTATATATTATAATGTATTTAGTGACCACTTCTCAGCTCTCTGCTTCTACTGTGTGTGCAGCTCAGTTTCAGCACCGGCTGTGGGGGTTGGACCGGCTGTTTATGTCCTAGAGTGCGTGACCGTGGCCGGGAGCGCTCTTCTCATGCGCATGATGTCATGATTACATCATGGACATGTGCAGAGTGCTCCCAGCCCTGGTTGCTCACTGTAGGATGCAAGCAGCTGGGCCAGTGCCTGAGCACTGATGAACAAAAGTTGCATTTCGCTGGCAAAGGAGGGGAACAGAGGAGACCGGGAGGAGCAGTGAGCATCAGGACAGCTCACTGTACATGCCTGCTCCCCCAGTTTCTCATAAACTTTTCAGCTCTGGTATCCTTTGAGTGAAAAGAAAACGGATAAACGCAGAAATGGAACACTCTATAATCTACATATTCTGATAAAACTTAAAAAGGCTTTCATTTATTAAAGGGCCATGCAAACCTCAGACTTTTGTCAGCAGTTGCAGCTGTTCATTGTTGCTTCAGATGAGGTTCTATTGTGTCTGCAGGTATCTGCTATTTTCTATGCCTGACATAAGTAGGGAGAATAGCGGAGGTGCACCTACTGTACATACCATGGGGCCTCAAATGAAAACGTTGATGCAAGGACTTGCTGTCACAAACCTACACAGAGTTCCCAATTTGTCCCACTCATCACAGTGGACACTCCACACGATCCGCACCATCAAATGTCCATCTTTATTAATCAATCCATAAAATACAGAGTAAAAATAGTGTACGTAAGTAAAGGATATCCTATACATTCCCATGCTATTTTTACTCTGTATTTTATGGATGATTAATAAAGATGGACACTTGATGGTGCGGATCATGTGGAGTGTCTTGTTACTCCAAAATCGATCCCTGCACATCGTACTCCATTGGTGCAGAAGCACTTACTGAACCACTCATCACAGTGAACATGCCTATCAATGATACAATCTTCGCCCAACCAGTAAGAAGAAACATTCAATCCAAGTGTATGAGCTTGTACATTAGATGCAAATAAGATGACAGTTTGTTAGACGGTAATACATCACCCTTCCGGGGCTACAGTTACACATGGAGACAGGAAAGTCAACAACTGTTTCATGCTAAATGCGCATAATCATGCACTCAGTTCCATGGTGGCTGGATAGTGGATATCACGCGAGTGATTCTTCAAGTTCCCAGACACATTAGCACCCTCTATGCTGCTATATAGTATATGATATATGCTATAGCAGCATAGATGGCGCTATTGTGGCCAGGAACGCGAAGAATCACTCGCGTCCCCATCCTGTCAGCTCCTGTCACCGAAACAGGAAGTGGCTGCCGGTGGGGCCAGGAGGATCGGAGGGAGACGGCGAGGGCACCGGACAGCTGCAGGGGGCTATTGGAAGCCCCAGGTGAGTAAAACTCATTTTTTTTGTTTGACTTAAGTGTCCCTTTAAGGCAGGGGTCTCAAACTCAATTTACCCGGGGGCCGCAGGAGGCAAAGTCAGGATGAGGCTGGGCCGCATAAGAGAGTTCACGTGTCCCCGCCGCAAAACGAGGGCTGCAGAGCCCCCAAATAGCCCCAGGGGGCAATCCGCCGGCATTTCCTGGAAGGGGCAGAGCTTTCAGCTTCAGCTCTGCCCCTCCTGACGTCAATCGCGGTGGATCGCTGCCTCTGCCCGCCCCTCTCACTCTTCCATCACAGAGAGGGGCGGGGGAGAGGCGGCGATCCATTCGGCGATTGACGTCAGGAGGGGCAGAGCTACAGCTGGAAGCTCTGCCCCTCAGCGCAGTCGTGGACGTTTGCGCGGGGGATTTGGGGGTCTGCAGCCCTTGTTTAGCGGCGGGGATGCAGCGGATTACTTGGGAGCACTGAAGCGAACTATAAGGTAAAATGGGCAAATATAGTTTGCTTCCGTGTCTCTTTTGCTTTTGCCAGCAGGCAGGGCCGGTTTAAGCAACAATGGGGCCCCAGAGCAAAATAAACCTGCCCTCCCCCCCAACAGATACCCTGGAACAAAAGTCGGCATTAAGGGATCTTTTTTCAGCTGGTATAGTCAGGGTGTGAAGCCCCAATCGGTCAGAGCTCCACATTCTGGCTACCCCAGCCTGCATGGAGGACAAGGGGTTGAAAAGTTTAAAAAATGCCAGGAATCTTCATACAGCCATATTGCGGCTGTATAGCGATCCCTGGCCAAAGCGCTGCAGCTGCGTATGGACCCCCTGGAAACCCTGTCAGGAAATGTATTGCTCTTTCTTTTGATACATGTAAAATTACACTACCGTTAGGCTTGCTACTAAAAGTGACATTTACCGCATTTAAAAGTATACTATTTTCCTTCGAAACTTTAAAATCGATTTTCTCAAAAACTATAAGGTCTTTTTGAAAAATTGTTTTTTCCTCTTATTCCTAATGATCTCCTTAACATATCCTGCAAATTTAGGGTTTCTAGCATTTAAGGTGGATTTGCTATTAACCATTAAAGTCGGCGGGTTTTTAAATGTGTATTTTTTTCCTTTGCAACTTTAAAATCGATTTTCTCAAAAACTATAAGGCCGATTTGAAATTTTTTTTTTCTTCTTGTAGCCACTGGGGCCCCCTACAAGCTCTGGGGCCCTGGGGCCACAAAATATTGTATCGAGGGCCGCAAATGGCCCGCGGGCCGTGAGTTTGAGACCCCTGCTTTAAGGGCTCCGCCTCTGACGCAGGAGACCTGAGGTTGAATCTTGGCTCTTCCTGTTCAGTAAGCCAGTGCCTATGGCGACCTTAGGCAAGTCTCCCTAACACTGCTACTGCCTACAGAGTGTGCCCTAGTTGCTGCAGCTCTGGTGCTTTGAGTGAGGAGAAAGGGGCAATATAAATGTTGTTTGTGGTTTTGTCTTGAAAGCTCGCTCGATGGGGACTTTCCTGTCTCCATGTGTAACTGCAGAAGGATGATGTATTGCCATCTAACCAACTGACATCTTATCTGCATCTTATGGATTGAATGAAAGCTACTAATCGCTGGTGTCCATGTTTGTTTCTTCTTACTGGCTGGTTGATATTGCTTGGTGTAATGTGAAGGCACAGTGTCTAAGTTGCTGTGTCCTGGTTGGCTGGTATTGTTCCCAAGTTGGACTTGACCACAAGGGGTACCTTTCTAATCTAATTGATCACAAATGATACAATGTTGATTGTACAATCTTACTGTGCACTGGGGGAAGAGCCTCAAAGTCTCATGTTGAATTGATAGCACTTGCTTATTTGGGGGGTAGGGAAGAATAGCGGTAACACTTGTTGGCAGGGTTGCCACCTCATCCCTTTAAATAACGACACATCTAGGTTATACAGGTTCTGGGGTTACTCACACATAATAGGTGTCTAAATTGCATCTAACTAGTCACAAGGCATGTATAATTCATATGTGTCGGGATTTAAAGGGATGAGGTGGCAACCCTGCTTATTGGGGGTTTGGGATGAGGTTATGTTGGCTGTACTTGTTTTAGGAAGGAAAAGCGTCGTGGTGGAGGCACTTGTTATATAGGGAAGAGTGAATGATACCTGGACTTGGGGTTATATGGGGCAGTTGGAGGCTGCACTTTTGATGTAGGGTAATAGTGGCTACTGGCTACATATGTTATGGGGAGGAGAGCAGCGGACAAATGTTTTATTGCCGGTGGGGGAAAGTTTGATGGTGGCTGCATTTAACCTAACCACACTGTATTCCACTGTGTGTGTGTTACACACAGAGCAGGATCATCCACAAGTCATCCTAGGCAGGTTCCTGGGGCCTAGTCGGTGTCAAAATACCCTATTGCCACTTTCTCTGATTTCTTTCCCACCTCAGATTATCAAAAGGACCATAAGAATGAGCTAAACCTACTACATTGCCTAGAGCCCAATTATTAATCCATCTTTGGCTACACAACTGGATTTAAATATTTAAACACTGCCAATTATGGGTCCAATTTATTTTGCCCCTTGAAATTGAGTATTATCTCATAATTTCGAGGGAAGGAGTAGATGGATCCCGCCTGTAACTTATCAGACCTTCCGCTTTGCGTGTGGCCTCCTTTCGCACGAATTGACTGCGTCTCTCTAGCAGGTGGCAGCATTTACCAGCACACTCACTACAGGAAGTGTCAGATACCGCTATGAGCTGCCATCCTCAGTTTCCCTCCTCATACAATGCTAGGCTACATCCTCCGCTTAGCGCAGTATGAAGAGTGACAATAAACAGCGCACATCACACAAGCACATTAGCATATGGCGGAGACACGGCATGACTGGCTGAGACAGCTACAGACATCTGTTGAGCCAGCTGTGAGCTAAATGGGAATCAAAACAGGAGGCATCTTAGGAAGATGGAGAGATTAAATGGGTGTCATTATTACTGCTGCGCAGAAAATATTTACTGTATGGAGAGCAAGCTGCTGTGCAACTACAAGTACCAGAATTCCCAGCACTGATGAAAGCCATGGCAGTGTATTGCCCACCCATACTTCGCACCTGACAGGAAAATTAAACATTAACTTAACCTAGTAAAAAAATTAAACCACACTTATTGCGATAGAAATGGCCGTGAGCTTTTATTCAGGTAAAAAATATGGGGTAACAAACACGACAGCTTATTCTCATAACTGAAACCATAAAATAAATAAACAACTCTCTATGTTTCACCTGTTGCCTTACTCATAGGAATACATCTTTTCACCATACCATCAACCCACAAAGTGGGCAACACTACCCTGATAAAAGGCCAGCGATTTAAACAAAAGGGATGCAGCTGGTTCACTCCTTGGTATTGCCTCAGGCAAATTGAGGAAAAATTTTGGGATCCGCTCCTTTAAACCTGGAACCTGCATCGGATTGGACCACACCAGCCAACCAGGCAAGTTCCACCAATCACAGGTAAGTGAATTTGCATAACCTGCCTAATCATCTTAACACCTCAAGCTACCTTTACCAAAGAGCTTCTGAGGTAAGCTAAAACTTTACCTCGGACCACAAAAATCTCAAATTCACATTCCAAAAATGGATCCGAAAATGTAATAGCTAACTCCCATTCTCTGTAATAGTGAACTCACATACGAATCAGCATGGAATTCCCTGCCCGGATCGTCTCTGGCACATTCCCTGAAAATAGTCTCCGGCATGATTCGTAAGTCTGTGTCTTCCACCTCCTGGAATGCTTATGAGGCAGTATGGGTCCAATTTGCTTGAACAGGTGGGAGGTTGCAGTTCAGACAAGGCGCATTTGATGTTGTTGTATTTCGTGGGCCTTAATTTTTTGGAGGAGGTTTCTGTGTCAGCCATGACTAAGAAGCTTTCTGGTTTGGCTTTTGGTTTTAAGCTATCCGGCTTGAGTGATTTAACCAAAGCCTTTTGCGGTCAGGCCTTGAAAGGCTTCCACATGGGCCAACACATACAAGATTCGCGTCGGCTTGTTAAGGTTTCCGTACTTCGGGCCCTCATGGGGGTCCTTCCTGAGGGATGTTCTTCAGCATTTGGGGTTCTTTTGTGTCGAGCAGCGTTCACCCTGGCATTTTTGGGACCTTTTAGAGTGGGTGAGTTACTCAGCGCCAGCATGTTTAGACCAGGTGGCCTTCAGTTTGAGGACTTTCAGTTGGGACCAGCCAGCCGGCAGCACTCCTTTGCTATGTCAAAGCGACGTTCTCCCCCCTATGCAGTACCAGTTCGCTTCAGTGTTTCGTAAATGTTTGAGTAGGGGTGGCATCCTGGCGGATCACTATTCCTCCCACTTATTAAAGATCCGAGCCGCCATGGAGGCCTGGATGAGAGGGTGGTAAAAAAAGGATACTTCCGTGGGAGTCATCTCGATTTGCTTCCTATTTCCACCTACAACTAGTTTAATGTCATGCTTTTCTGTTTCTGTCCGCCCGTTTATCCCCATTCTAGGGTTTTTGTTTCCGATTTGTTCCTTAGTTTTGTGTGTTGCAGGTCTTGACACCTGCCTCATATGGATATTAGGACAATTCTACGTGGCGTGGGGGGCCAGGAGAGCAGATATCCATCCAGATGGCCAGCAGCTGGGTTTTCCCCATGAAGGAGGTGTCTGTTCGATGGTTGTGGGTCCCTAGCATGCTCTGGGCCAGGTTTTTGCCTGAATTTCATAGGTACTGCAGACTGGACAGGCCACCCGACATCCTGGTCATACACGTTGGGGGCAACGACTTGGCTCTTGCTGTACTGAGATTGCGCAGTGAATTCCCGGACACATTGTCGGTTTGGTCCGACATTGTGGCCCAGCATACGTGGTGCCAAGCCAGGTCCGTGGCAAAACTTAACAAGGCTAGAGTGAGACTCAACAAGGCAGTGGGGTGTTTCATGGTCAGGGTTGGCAGAGAGGCAGTGAGACACATGGACCTTGAATTAGAGATTGATCTCTTCCTGTGACCATGGCTGGGGGCCGGCGGCTGTGCAGTTTCAAATGTAGGGTGACCTCCGGAGTCCCTCCTCTTTTTCTTGGGTTTAACTGTTTTTGAGTCTGTTGTTGACTCAAGTGTTATTTTTGATTGATTGTTAATGATTGTTTTGTTAATAAACAGGCTGCTTTGGCCTTTTTAAAATCCAACCTTAGCAGCCTGTGTGTGTTATTTCATTAGCATGTGGGGGTTTGATGTTTTGTTCATTCGGTTCTTTGGTGGTCGGGGTTCATGCCTCTAGCACAAGGAGTTTTGCAATAATCCATCATGGTTTATTGCCATAGATACATGCAAATCCATCGTAAACATGGGCGCCGCTAGGTGCACGGCCTGACGACCATTTCACTAGAATGTAGCTTCTTCTGAGGGTCATATGTGCACATTTGAGCCTCAGAAGAAGCTAAATTTTAGCGGAACGGTTGTCAGGCCGTGCACCTAGCTGCACCCACTGTCGCCACCCAACAGCCCCGATGCTTGCGAAAATAAGTCTAGCTTTCACATGTCTATGAAGACTTGTACTGCAAGTATTTATGGCAATAAACCATTCAATAGTGCCAAGTGTTCCTGCTCTACCGGGCTTTTTTTTTTCATTTGAACTTTACTTTTTCTTCGAGCACATTGATGGTTTGTAATTGTTTGAGCAAACACAGCCCTGTGAGACCCTTCCTGCAGCCTGTTTTTCTGTGCCTGCCAACTCTTTATTATTGTTTGTATATACTGAATGTACCTTGCCGGCTGCATCCTGTATCTCCTTATTGCCAGAAGACACACACCTTCCAATAATCATGCCAGTTTTGAACTGTAAATAATAAATACCAGGCGACACAGGGAAGTTTTAGTGTCCAATAGGCGCCCATGTTAATATCTGCAATTGAGGGAAAATAAAATACAATACAATACAATAACATTTGTAAAGCGCTTTTCTCCCATAGGACTCAAAGCGCATAGTTGTGTCTCAGATTAATACAGGGTTGCAGGCTGGGTTGTGTTACAGAGGAGATAGTTAGCGCTGCGTAATATGTTGGCGCTTTATAAATACAATAAATAATAATAATAATAATAATAGTCAGATGTTCATGAATTCCAGACTGAAGAGGTAGGTTTTCAGTTTAGACTTAAATGCTTCCAGGGATGGAGCTATCCTGATTGGGTGTGGCAGGGAGTTCCAAAGTGTAGGGGCAGCATGACAAAAGGCTCTGTCTCCAAAGGTTTTGAGGTGGACTCTGGGGGTGACCAAGGTGTTACATCCTTTTGATCTAAGATTGTGGGGGGTGTGATGCAGTTGCAACAAGTCCTTCAGGTATCCAGGGCCCAGATTGTGCAAAGATTTGAATGTCAGTAAGCCAATCTTAAACAGAATTCTCCATTTTATCGGTAGCCAGTGGAGTGAGCACAGGGTTGGTGTTATGTGGCAATGGCGGGGTTGGCTCGTTAACAGCCTTGCGGCGGCATTCTGTACTAATTGCAGGCGGCGTAAGTCTTTCTTATGCAGGCCTGTGTAGAGGACGTTGCAGCAGCAGTAGTCTAACCTTGATGTGACGAAGGCATGAACTAGGGTTGGAAGATCCTCTGAAGGAATTAGGTGTTTAATCCTTGCAATATTCCTTAGATGAAAGAAGGAATATTTCACAACAGCTGAGATTTGATTCCTGAAGCTTAATTTCCCATCAATCAGTACTCCCAGGCTGCGCACACAGTCTGAGTTGTTCAGGTCTGAGCTCCCTATCCTTAGCGGTGTTGGTTGAGACTGGGGCTGCTTTGCTGTTGAGCCCTGGCCCTCGATAACAAGAACCTCAGTTTTGTCAGCATTAAGTTTTAGCCAATTATTATTAATCCACTCCTGAAGCTCAGCTAAGCATGCATTTATTTGTGGAGTAGGGTCTGTGACGCCAGGTTTGAATGACAAATATAGCTGGGTGTCATCAGCATAGCAATGATATGTCAGGCCATAGTGGCTACACATAGTGGGCACAGAGCTGCAGTTTGCATATATGCATATTTTATCGGGGGCCAAATTTCCCTTAAAGCGGAACTCCAGTGAAAATAATGTAATAAGAAAGTGCTTTATTTTAACAATAATTATGTTTAAATGATTTAGTCAGCATTTGCCCATTGTAAAATCTTTCCTCTCCTTGATTTACATTCTGACATTTATCACATGGTGACATTTTTGCTGCTGGCAAGTGATGTCAGTGGAAGGAGATGCTGCTTGCTTTTTTGGCAGTCTGCAACAGCTGTAAACAGCTGTTATTTCCAAAAATGCAAGAAGGTTCAGACAGGAAACTGTCAGCACCACAATACCAGCCATACAGAGCCCCCTGATGATCCATTTGTGATAAGGAATAGATTTCTCATAGGAAAGGGGGTATCAGCTACTGTTTGGGATGAAGTCCAATTCTTGGTTACGGTTTCTCTTTAACTGCGAATATTAACCTAGGTGGAGAGCTTGTCCTTCAGTTTGTGTTCTTCTTCACCCTCAAGGGGCTCCTATTCTCTCTCTTCTCTGACCCACTGGCATATATGTACTCATGTCGCTGGGTCACCGAGAAGAGGCATCAGCAGAGTATGAAGACAGAAGCACATGGAACGAAGGCTGAGTGATTCACAGGCAGGTCAGAGGCAGGTACAGTACAATCATAGTCGGTGGTACCACCCAACAGTCAGGGTGGACCAAGTTCAAACAAGGTTGATGTATGAGCCAGGCCAAAACCAAAAGTACTAAATGCTAATAGCGCATGGCAAGGGTATAACATGCTCAAACTGACAGAGGATACAGCTGTCAGAACTGAGCCAGTGGCTCTGCATTAACTTTGGACAGCAGCAACTGCAGAGCTGCTGGTTCATGTAGTCATGTAGTAAACTGTGCACAGCACTCTGCCCGCACAGTTGGCGTGTTCCCAGGCATCCACTCTAAGCAGCTGGGCTCATCAGCTGTTTGCAGACACAGCGAGTCCAGACAGTGCGGTTATGGCCAAGAGGCCACCTTTCCACCAGCATTTGGATCTTGCCATAGGTGTGTGCCTAGTCCCCAGCGCCACCTCCATTGGGACACAACAACCAGCAGATTCCTCAGGTGAGACCTGGCTAGGAAGGCAATTTGTCCTTGATATTCTGACGCTTCTGGCACCCCTTTTTCTCTTTTTCGTCACAGTTATGGTGGAGGAAGACTCCTGCGGAAGATAAATGAGGAGGATTAGGGAGGGAGTGGGGGCAGCCTCCTGAAGCTGGTGAGTATATATCTCCCGGAAGGCTAATTTGTATTCTAAGTCAAGAGTACTGCTTTGAGAGTGCAAACTCAGATTACACATTCTGACCACTGACTGGTCCTCTTTAAAGTGGACCTGAACTCTTGCACATGACAGAAGGAAAGCATAGAGAAATGCACCCTGTATGTATTTAGAGAGTTTAGCCTGTCTAACCCCCCTCATCTGTGACTAAGCACAACTACAATTTAATCTTTCAACTGTGTCAGTTGGCTGTCTCAGCCAGTTGGCTGTCTCAGCAGAGCAGCTAATTTGGAAACACAGGATTTTAACCCTATGGGCTTGATTCACTAAACTGTGGTAACTCATATCATGGCCGTTTTCATGCGCATTTTTGCGTTTGCACTTGATCGTGAATTATCACGTGAAAACGATATGTCACGATTGCGTGCAATTGTGCATAATAATTCGTGATCGTGCACAAACGCAAAAATGCGTGCAAAAACAGCCGTGATTATGAGTTATCACGGTTTAGTGAATCAAGCCCAATGTCTGCTTCCATGAAAGCAAGAAGTCGACACACTGCAGATTAATTGCAGGATTTGTATCAGCTGTAACAAGAAAATGTTTTTCTTTACAGGTCCACTTCAATATCGGCACAACTGAGTTCATATCCCTGCCTACATGCCATAATCCAGCCCTTAGCCAGATGACATAAACTCCACCATGTTGTGTCCAGAAATCATCCCGTTTTCTTAATTCACTGGGATTAAAAGATTAAGATGGGGATTTCTATAGACATTTGTACTTAAAGACTTAAATCTTTGTCTTGATGAAGGAAAAAAAGAGATTAAAATGGTGTGTCTTATATCTAAGTTCTGCCATATGGGGGGACGTATGTTACACAGGGCCTCTTGCATGTCTACACATTTATTGGATTAGGAGTTCAGTCTCAGTTCGTATTGGAAAGGGACATTCGTTTTCTAAGAATTTATTTAGTGCTGTTTACATTTATCTGAAAATAAAGCTTTCCTTGTTTTGTAATGGTGGCCACTGGAGAAGCATCTGTGACAGACTGCAGAGGTTGATCTGGCCTGAAACTCCCCTTGCTTCAGGCACAGAATGGGTCTAGTGAGTAAAGCTCGCCATACACTAGTCTAACATTTTTTTACTCTGTGCAGCGCAGTACAGAGCTGCCGGTCTTCGGGAGCCCGAGTGCTTTAGAAGATTGCCGAAATCTGCCGTTTTGGGAGATTCGAACAGGGGAGCCTGCAGGGGAGCGAGACCGGCAGGAGAACGAGAAGGACCCAGAGCCTTCCCTCTCCTTAGGTAAGTATCTGTTTATTATTTTTAATATGGCTTCAAACTCCCTTTAACCACTTCAGGACCACAGGCTTATACGCCTCTCCCCCCCCCCCCCCCCCCCCCCCTCAATTAGTGACCAGGCCATTTTTCACAATAGAGGGCTGTGCAGTTTTGTCAGTGTGCTGCACATCCCTACAACGAGTCACACAAATGAAGTTTTCCTCCTTTTATTGTCCTTAATAGGACACTCTTTTGGAGGACTTTGATCGCTGCTGTGATCTTTGTTTTTTTGGGGTTTTTTGTGCGTTTGCGTTTTTCTTGTAATTGCTGATTGGCTAAAGAATCCTTTGTTTTTTTTCTAGTTTACATTTCAACAGGAATCAGGAGATTGCAGAGTCTTCTGGGATACTGACTTCTGAAAAGCGCATGCGTTTTTAATGCGTTTTTCATGCGCTGCGCTTAAAAAAGCACAGCAGGCACTGCGATTGCGTTTTTCTAAAAACGCATCGCACCAGTGTGTACAAGACATCACGATTTTCATTCTTTTTCAAAAGACCTTGCGATTTTAAAAACACATGCGTTTTTAAAAACGCAGCGCAAGCGCAGCAGTGTGTACAGGCCCTAAGACAGCGATCGTCTCTCTTCCCTGCCTCTCATAGGCATCAGCCTATGAGAGGGCTTCATTCCCCAGCCGCTCTGAGGGACAGCCGAGTGTCCCCATACAGCGCTGCAGGAGATCGCAGCACTGTACAAAGATAAACAAAGGGTATTTCTTTCCCCTTTCAGGTGAAAACAGTGTGCTTCCCTGCGCTCACTCTGCAGTCAGACTTGGAGGAGGGGAGCACGGAGGGCAGCCCGCGGAGAGGAAGAGAGGGAGGGAGAGGTTGGGTTGCCCTCCCCGTGGCTGACTCCCCCCTTCATTATGCGGGGGGCGGGTACCTAACTATACTGGGGGGCAGTTACCTATTTAACCTATACTGGGGGGCACCTACCTAATCTAACCACACTGGGGGGGCAGCTACCTAATCTAATCTATACTGGGAGGCAGCTACCTATCTAACCTATACTGGGAGGCAGCTACCTAATCTCACCTATACTGGGGGCACCTACCTAATGTAACCTATACTGGGGGGCACCTACCTAATCTAACCTATACTGGGGGCAGCTACCTATCTAACCTATACTGGGGGCACCTACCTAATCGAACCTATACTGGGGGGCACCTACCTAATCTAACCTATACTGGGGGCAGCTACCTAATCTAACCTATACTGGGGGGCAGCTACCTAATCTAACCTATACTGGGGGCAGCTACCTATCTAACCTATACTGGGGGCATCTACCTAATCTATCCTATACTGGGGGGCAGCTACCTATCTAACCTATACTAGGGGGGAAGCTACCTATCTAACCTATACTGGGGGGCAGCTACCTATCTAACCTATACTGGGGGGCACCTACCTATCTAACCTATAGTGGGGGCACCTACTTATCTAACCTGTATTGGGGACACCTACCTACTAGAGATGTCGCGAACGGTTCGCCTGCGAACTTTGGGGGTTCGCGTTCACCTGCTTCAGGCGAACCTTTGCGGAAGTTCGATTCGCCCCATAATGCTCTATTGAGCAAAACTTTGACCCTCCATATCACTGTCAGCAGACACATTATTGCCAAACACACTGGTCTCACTGCTGTAAGCCCGCCCACCCTCCCTGCCTCCAAGCAAGGTCCTTATACCATTTGACTCAGTTGTCTGCCTACACTAATTAATTAGTTATGGGACAGCTGCTACACACTCTGCTAGGGAGATTTTAATTAGCCTCTTGTGGGTCTCCTCCCTCCTCCCTCCTACCAGAGGGTCTCATCTGCCACGGAATTATCCTATTTCAAAAACCAGTATACATCATACCATGGCTGGGAATCGAACCCAGATCTCACTGTGTGGTGGGCAAGCACACTAACCACAGTACCACTACAGTAGTAACTGAAGCTGGCCTAAAATTTACCATTTATGCTCAATGCAATAGAAACATTAGGTTGCTTAAAGGGAACCTTAACTGAGAGTGATATGGATGTTTCCTGTAAACAATACCAGTTGCCTGGTACAGTGGTGCAGTGGTTAGTGTGCTTGCCCACCACACAGTGAGACCCAGGTTCAAATCCCAGCCAATGTGAGTTGGCTTTTATGCTACAAATCCTTAAAGGGAACCTAAACGGAGAAGGATATAGATTTTTCCTTTTAAAATAATACCAGTTGCCTGAATTGCCTGCTGATCCTGTGTCTCTAATACTTTTAGCCACAGCCCCTGAACAAGCATGCAGATCAGGTGCTCTGACTGAAGTCAGACTGGATTAGCTGCATTCTTGTTTCAGGGTGTGATTCAGCCACTATTGCAGTCACAAAGATCAGGGAGGAGGGAGGAGGGAGGTGGGAGGAGGGAGGAGGGAGGAAGGAGGGAGGTGGGAGGAGGGAATAGGTGAGGAGGGAGGAGGAGGGAGGAGGGAGGGTGGGAGGAGGGAGGAAGGGAGGGTGGGAGGAGGGAGGAGGGAGGAGAGAGGTGGGAGGTGGGAGGAGGGAGGTGGGAGGAGACCCACAAGAGGCTAATTAAAATCTCCCTAGCAGAGTGTGTAGCAGCTGTCCCATAACTAATTAGTGTAGGCAGACAACTGAGTCAAATGGTATAAGGACCTTGCTTGGAGGAGGGCGGGTCCTCCAGCAGTGATGTGTATTTCACTCAATCAGGTGTGCCTCCTGGTATTAGAGCTCTTGAAACATGTTTTCTATCATTTTTCCAGCCGGTAGAATTTTTTAAAATTTTCAAAGTTCGCCTTCCCATTGAAGTCTATTGCGGTTCGCGAACTTTTTCGCAAACCGAACCTTTCGCGGAGGTTCGCGAACCTAAAATCGGAGGTTCGCGACATCTCTACTACCTACCTAGCTAGCCTATACTGGTGGCAACTATACTGGCTACCTATATTGGAGGCGCCTACCTAACCTATACTGGGAGCACCTACCTATCTAACCTATGCTGGGGGCAACTATTCTGACTCCCTATATTAGAGGCACCCACCTAGCTAACCTGTACTGAGGGCACCTGCCTATCTAACCTACTGTATACTGGGGGCAACTATACCGGCTACCTATACTGGAGGCACCTATCTGGCTAACCTATACAGGGGGCATCTATACTGGGGCACCTATGCCTGGCTACCTATACTGGGGGGACCAATAGCCGGGCACCTATACTGGGGCACCTATGCCTGCTTACCTATACTGGGGGGACCTATAGCTGGCTACCTATACTGAGTGCAACTAGACCTGGCTAACCTATACTGCGGGCACGTATACCTGGCTCCTCGGAGGTGGGGGGGCATTTTAGCCTAGAAACTGCCCTGAGTGTGACGCGTTATTAGGTAGTTAAATCTCATAACAGACTTGTACATCACAAATCTATATTGATGTAAATTTTTATAATGAAACTGTGCCCACAAATATAATAATAAAAAAAGTAAGTATTTGAATCTCTTTACAGTGCTACACAGACTCACCTAAACTACTTTTATTTATTTATTTTTATACATATTGGCTGTCCTTAATGTGGACCTGAACTCTTGCACTGGGCAGAAGGAAAACACAGAGAAATGCACCTGTATGTATTTAGAGAGTTCAGCCCGTCTAATCCCCTCTCATCTGTGACTAATTACCAGTGTAATTTGATATCTCAGCTCTTTCAGCCGACTGCCTCGGCAGAGCAGCTAATTCGCAAAACACAGCATGTTAACCCTATGGGCTTGATTCACAAAAGAGTGCTAACTGATAGCATGGGTGTTTTCGCGCGAATGTTCGCGTTGCGCGCGAACACGAATTTTCACACAAACCGATAACGTTTTTGCGCACATATGTGCATTTTCGTGCAAAATCGATATCGTTTGCGTGCAAAAACGTTATCGTTTCGCACGAAAATTTACGATCGCTGTGCTATCAGTTAGCACTCTTTTGTGAATCAATCCCTATGTCTGCTTCCATGAAAGCAGGAAGTAGACACACTGCAGATGTATTGCAGAATTTGTAGCAGCTGTAACAAATAATGTTTTTTAATAGTTATTATGCTGTTGCTTATTTTTTAGAGCAGAGAGGAAGTTCTGAGTTCAGGTCTGCTTTCGTTGGAAAGGGAGGACGTGACTCAGGAGTGCAATGGGTTAAATGGTTGTACAGAGCGCTGGGGTGACACACTTTGATGTTTAGCTGGCTTGTAGGAAATGGCAAATTAAGAAGACACGGGACACTAAACAATCATCGTCTAGTCATTAATTGTCTCCTGTTTTCTTATTTTGTCTGCTAATAACCTCTGCTTTATTACGGTGCGTAGCATTAGGTGAGGCTGCGTATCGTTTCCAGGGCACACTAATGTTCTGTACAGAATATATTAGCAGGGGAACAGTGTGTAAGACTCTCACCATTATGCTAAAGTGGGGGAAAAACACATCACTTCTTAAAGAGGTGGGAAAAAAACAGGCTTAGATTATAATTAACGCTGCCTCACGCGGAAAGCAGCAGAATTAAACTCAGCGGTTATTTTTATGTTCCACTTTCTTAGAATTAAGCAGACTGTGGGTTTGATTTTTAAGTGAAAGAGCGGGTATAGTACTGCGCAGAAGAACAGCGAGATATCACTTCCGTGTGGGATATTCTGCAGATTGTGTAACAAATGCAGCATTCATAAAATCCAGAGAGGAAGAATTGCTGCAAAGTGAACCTGTCATGTTACAGAGTTAGCAAGGGGTAACAGGTGTCACCAGCCTGCAGGCTAGCGACGTGTTCTGTTGCTATGGAGGGGGGAGGATGGACAACAGACAAGGAAAAAAACAATACCCTCGGCCAAGTTAATTTGCTGGGACAGATCAGCTGCCAAAACATCACGGGTGGTCGGAAGCCACTGTATAAACGCTGTATTCTTGGCTTAGGCAGCCCCAGGACCTTATTTACATCACAGACTTTGCCCTCCATGCACCTACAAACACTCACTGAACCGCAGTGTGCTGGCTGGTGCAGCTGTCTCTTCTCCCTTACTTCCCTTGCCCATCATAGGTAGATACAGGTTCTATTAGGTAACCAGAGAGCTATTCTGAGTATTAAGTAGCTACAGGTCAGAATCACATTTAGAATCAGAATCACGTTTATTTCGCCAAGTACAACGGGGGTTGTACCCGGAATTATTTTTGGCACAGACAGGGTTGGAGATGGTAGAAACACATGCATGCAATCCAACATATACAGTCAGGTACAGTAGTACAAGTAGCATATACTTTTATATACAGCACACTAGCTATACTGACGGACGCGTGGGGAAGTCTGGAGAGCTGTGTGAGGGGAGCAGCCGGTGGCCATCTGCCGGTGGCGCTCGGTCATCTCCGCAGTGTGTCCTGGAGAAAAACGCCCCGCCGTGTGTCCTGGAGAAAAAGTGGACAGCGAATAGAGAGAAAAAGAGAAGGAATAGCTAAAGAGATTGAGGAAGGAAAGAGAGAAGAGAAAGAACCAGGGCAAGAGGAGAGAGACAGAGGCAGAGTCCCCCCCAGGGCTGCAGGATAAAAAGAAGCACCCCAGGGTCCGACGAACAGTCCGAACAGAGTCTATCCCCATGGAAAATCGCCAGGTGGTAGTCATCCGGGTTGAATGGTGGAGCAGGCAGACTGAGTGGTGGGCGATACGAGCTTCGGCAGTGGCAGATGACCCTGATAAAGGCTGGGGGCTACGGCTGGAAAGGACCCCCCTACCACGTGGGAGACCCGGCAGGTAAGGCCTCCTGCACACATGGAGTGGCGGTGGCTGAGGGGCTGGCTCAGGGCAGCAGCAGAAAAAGCCGGAACAGCTGATCAGCTGTTGGCCAGGCGGATTGTGCAGCCAGGCGCACCGCTGGAGGCCTGCATGGCATTGTCCCCTGTGTGTGCGGAGGATGGTGGCCTCTCCCTAGGAGCCAAACCTGGTCGTCGGGCCTCAAATGCTGCGTGGGGTCGGTGGCACGGCGCTGATGGTGTCCCTGATGGTCCGGGGGCAGCGGCGGCAGATCAGCAGAGCTCCGTGCTGGCTAAGTTCCATGCTGCACGTTGGCTCCCGAACAGCTGAGCCTCTCTGCGGCGCGGATGGTGTCCCTGATGGTCCGGGGGAGCGGCAGCAGATCAGCAGAGCTCCGTGCTGGCTAAGTTCCATGCTGCACGTTGGCTCCCGAACAGCTGGGCCTCTCTGCGGCGCGGATGGTGTCCCTGATGGTCCGGGGGAGCGGCGGCAGATCAGCGGAGCTCCGTGCTAGCTAAGTTCCATGCTGCACGTGGGCTCCCGACCAGCTGATTCTCTCTGCGGCACGGATGGTGTCCTTGATGGTCCGGGGGATCGGCGGCAGATCAGCGGAGCTCCGTGCTAGCTAAGTTCCATGCTGCACGTGGGCTCCCGAACAGCTGATCCTCTGTGCGGCACGGATGGTGTCCCTGATGGTCCGGGGGAGCGGCGGCAGATCAGCGGAGCTCCGTGCTAGCTAAGCTCTATGCTGCACGTGGGCCCCCGAACAGCTGATCCTCTCCGAGCAGCTGGTGACATGGAAACCGCTCACTTGCCTTCCCACCCGCAGTCCGTGGCTATTGCGGGGCCAGACTGACTTCATCGATGCCCTCCGCCTCTTACCCCAGCACGAGACGAAGCGATAGGTGAGTGGAGGGAGAGACCTCCTCAAAAGGGAGAAAAAGGCCGGAACCCTGTGGCCGAGGCGTTCAAGTCCGGCGCCATCTTGATGTCCCCAAGTCCCCAAGTATTAGGTAGCTAGATGTTCCCCCAACTGAAGAGAGATCTCATCAGTGGAAGCCGAGACCCGGGTGAATAGCCTCCCATTTACACTCCGCTTTGGACTCTGCATAGGTAAGGTATAAAGGAGACACTTGGGGAGGGGAGTGAGCCACGTTTCCATCATCAGGTGCCTGTAGGCATGAGCCTACAGTGCCTTACGATAAATCCGTCCCTGGGCGGCCCCCACTGACCACCTTTGCCTAGAATAATCATACGTGTGTAAGCAGCGTAAGGGTTTAAGTGCTGACTTATTTAATACAGGGCCCTTTCTGGTGACCCCATGGGGCCCATTGGCTTCAGCTTACACCATGGTCTGTGGTGTAACTGGTACAGAAAGATCTTGTTATAATTCTTGTCAATGGTAGCACAGACAGGGTTATCAAGCTGGCAGAAGTTCTCTCTACCCAAAGTTTAAAAAAAAAAAAAAGAAAAAAAGTTGGCTGAAGTTTGGGCATTAAAGAGGAACTTGAGCGAAAAGGTGAAAAAAATAAATCAATACTTTACAAAGTGAGAAGTTACAAAATAGAAGAGCAATCAGGAACTGAATGATATTTGCCATGTAATTTGTTCATACTGTTTTATCCACAATGAGCCTGCACTTCATCATCTTTACTACTGGCAGACAACAACAACAAAAAAAAAAACTAGAAAGCACCAACTGACATTATTTATAACCAGTGGCATACCTAGGGCATTTGATACCCGGTGCTGGGTATTATAAGTCACCCCCCCCCCCCCCCAAAAAAAAAGGAAAGAGTGAGTGTGGCATACTAAGCGTGCCATGGCAGGTAATGCCGGAAGCAGGAGATTTGGGCGCATGAGACAAGTGGACAAAAAGGGCGCCCCATTCACTCCCATTATAAATATCGTTTAATGGGCGCCGAACAGGAAAAAAAGGCGCCGGAGATTATTAACGTTTTAACAAACGGCGCCCGGAGATTTTTAAGGATTTATAACTATGTTTGTGATGATTTAACTTTACAAAATGAGCCTGTGACGAATAACGTTTATAAAGATACTAAATCACTATTTCTAAAACATTATTATCCACCCAAAAAAATTAATTACATTTTTTTATTTACATTTTTTATTTTTTAATGTCTGTAAAACATTATTATCTATAGGGGGTCTTAGGTTTAGGCACCAACAGGGGGGTCTTAGGTTTAGGCACCAACTGGGGGGTCTTAGGTTTAGGCACCACCAGGGGGGTCTTAGGTTTAGGCACCAACAGGGGGGTCTTAGGTTTAGGCACCAACAGGGGGGTCTTAGGTTTAGGCACCAACAGGGGGGTCTTAGGTTTAGGCACCAACTGGGGGGTCTTAGGTTTAGGCACCACCAGGGGGGTCTTAGGTTTAGGCACCAACAGGGGGTCTTAGGTTTAGGCACCAACAGGGGGTCTTAGGTTTAGGCACCAACTGGGGGGTCTTAGGTTTAGGCACCAACAGGGGGGTCTTAGGTTTAGGCACCAACAGGGGGGGTCTTAGGTTTAGGCACCAACTGGGGGGTCTTAGGTTTAGGCACCAACAGGGGGGTCTTAGGTTTAGGCACCAACAGCGGGGTCTTAGGTTTAGGCACCAACAGGGGGGTCTTAGGTTTAGGCACCAACAGGGGGTCTAGGGGTTAGGGATATGTACAGGGAGGGTTTTTAACAAACGTAAATATAAGTTTCAGTTTCCAAATAGGGAAGATTAACATTTTAAGAATTGCCGATCTCATACACATTATTTAGTGATTTATAAATTCTTAAAACACTATTTGTAAACGAAATTCTACACAATATTTCAATAAAAGATAATACTGTTTATCGTTTACACCACGCGCCCTTTTTTCCCGACGCCCTTTTTTGATGTACGCGGTAATGCCAGGTATAGGTGCCCCCAGTATAGGTAATATAGTTGACCCAGTATAGGTAGCATAGTTGCCCCAGTATGTGTAATAAAGTTGTCCTCGGTATAGGTAGCTAGTATAGTTGCCCCCAGCATAAGTAGTATAGTTGTCCATAGTATAGTTGCCCCAGTATAGCTAGTATAGTTTCCCCCAGCATAGGTAGTATAGTTGCCCAAGTATAGCTAGTGTAGTTGCCCCTAGTATAGGTAGTATAGTTGCCCCAGTGTAGGTAGTATAGTTGCCCCCAGTGTAGGTAGTATAGTTGCCCCAGTGTAGGTAGTATAGTTGGCCCAGTATAGATAATATAGTTGCTCCCAGTGTAGCTAGTATAGTTGCCCCCAATGTAGGTAGTATAGTTGCCCCAGTATAGGTAGTATAGTTGCTCCCAGTGTAGCTAGTATAGTTGCCCCCAATGTAGGTAGTATAGTTGCCCCAGTATAGGTAGTATAGTTGCCCCTGTATAGCTAGTATAGTTTCCCCCAGTGTAGGTAGTATAGTTGCCCTAGTATAGTTGCCCCCAGTATAGGTAGTATAGTTGCCCCAGTGTAGCTAGTATAGTTTCCCCAGTTTAGCTAGTATAGTTGCCCCCAGTGTAGGTAATATAGTTGCCCCTGTATAGCTAGTATAGTTTCCTCCAGTATAGGTAGTATAGTTGTCCTAGTATAGTTTCCCCCAGTACAGCTAGTATAGTTGCCCCCAGTGAAGCTAGTATAGTTGCCCCCAGTGAAGGTAGACATTTTTTAATGTTTAGTATTTAGAAATTATGCATTTTTGAAAGCTATAATTTTGAAATGTATCATTTGCAATATTATAATGTTGGGAAGGGGGCTTTTAGGGTTAGGCGTCAAGAAGGGGGGTTTTAGGGTTAGTTGTCAGGAAAGGGGGTTTTAGGGTTAGGTATCAGGAAGGGGGGTTTTAGGGTTAGGTATCAGAAAGGGGGGGGGGGGGGTTAGGGTTAGGTATCAGGAAGGGGGTGGTTAGGGTTAGGTATCAGGAAGGGGGGGGGGGTTAGGGTTAGGTATCAGGAAGGGGGGGTTTAGAGTTAGGTATCAAGAAGGGGGGTTTTAGGGTTAGGTATTAGCAAGGGGGGTTTTAGGGTTAGGTATCAGGAAGGGAGGTTTTGGGGTTAGGTATCAGGAAGGAGAGTTTTAGAGTTAGGAGTCAAGAATGGGGGTTTTATGGTTAGTTGTCAGGAAAGGGGATTTTAGGGTTAGGCGCCAGGAAGGGGGTTTCTACGGTGAAGTAGGGTTTTAGGGTGTGAGAGTAGGGTTAGGTTAAGTTGTAGTAAAATATCGTTAACATGTACCAATATTTTATTACAATAATTGACACTATTTATACTTTAAAACCCAAAGATACAAAGAATATCGATACATATTAATAATAATTTTATTAACGAAAACAGGCGACCGTTTTTCCTCTCACCTGTATTTCATGCATGCGTTTTAAAGGGAAGACAATGTAGCTCCCACTGCAAGTATATATAGTGTGGATTGGTTTCCTCTTTTGCTTTTTCCTGTTTGTCACATCAGCACAGGATCTGCACAGTCTGCCTTGCAGTAAATACAGAAACCCTCCATTCATTACTGTTGCGCTGGGAGGCTGTACCATGTGCCCAGCTGGGTTATACGGTGTGTGTGTGTTGGGGAGGGGGACTTTAATGACATATTCCTGCACACACTAGCAGCGAATTTCAGTTGCCTGGTAACCCGAGGACCTCATTCATCTTTTCTATGATCACGGAAATGGCAGGAGAGAGATTTTAGAGATGGAGGTACAGAATACGGAAACAGGTGAAAGGGGGGAATCACAACCACCAGTTTTATATTCATAAGATTTTGTGTTAAAGGTCGTTTTACCTGCAATCACTCAGACTTGCTGTCAGTGACAGACACTACTAGTTTTTTCTCTGAATGTCTCAGTCAGAGTCAATCAGCTTTGAGGTGGGTGTGACAACAACGCAAACAAACTGCCATTGCCTGACTCACAAGCATAGAACTGGGGTGTCTGTCTGACTGGGAGCGGATCAGGTGACATTAAGTCACGTGACTGCTGTGTTTACCTGTCACGGCAACCCTGTGTTACCATGTCACGTGTCGGTGAGATAGTGTTTCTGGTTTCTTCCTAACAAAAACCATTCTACTGCTGTTATGAAATACATTATTAGTCCTTAAAGGACACCTGAAGTGACAGTGATATGGAGGCTGCCATATTTATTTCCTTTTAAACAATGCCAGTTGCCTGGCAACCCTGCTAATCTATTTGGCTGCGGTAGTCGTCGAATCACACCAGAAACGCATGTGGCTAATCTTGTCAGATCTGACAATAATGTCAGAA
The DNA here is from genome assembly GCF_040937935.1 of Hyperolius riggenbachi. Classification (NCBI taxonomy): domain Eukaryota; kingdom Metazoa; phylum Chordata; class Amphibia; order Anura; family Hyperoliidae; genus Hyperolius; species Hyperolius riggenbachi. Next base: position 491,210,346 of record NC_090647.1, read on the forward strand.
ACACCTGACCTGCTGCATGCTTGTTCAGGGTCTACGGCTAAAAGTATTAGAGGATCAGCTGGTTAGCTAGGTTACTGGCATTATTTAAAAGAAAATAAATATGGCAGCCTCCCCTCTCGTTACAGCTGTCTTTTAACCTGCCTGTCTAATGCCTGGTACCCACGATGCAATTTTTCATCAGATGGACGGTCAAATGGATTATTTCCAACAGGTCCGATTTGACTTCTGATCGTTTTTTCGATCTGATTTTGTAGAAAGTATTGGAAAATCGGTCAGGAAAATGATTGAAAATCAGATTGTACGTGTCTGGTATAATCAATTCAACAGGCATAAGGCCCAGTTCACATTTTGCATTTTTACCGGAACTGGCCATAGGGATCCGGCCATCAGGAAGGATCAGGTAAAAACTGTCAGTTTTTACAGCCAGTGTGCTGTAAACTGTCAGTTTCCTATTTGTTCCTATGTAGCTGCAAAACTTTCAGTTTCCGACGGTCCGCTGGGCAGAACGGTCCAGAAAAATAGGTCCTGCAGCATTTTTTTGTCCGTTGAACGAAACGGACAATGGGATCCGTACAAGCGGATGGATGTGAGCAGATCCATTGGTTTAACATTGGATCCGTTCGCATTCCGGACCATTTGTACAGTATACATTCCGCTCACCGCTAATGTGAACCAGGCCTTATGGCCCAGCCTTGGAGAACTCATGGAGAAGCACATGATCAGTTTGATCAGCTGATAGATTTGTAAGGCTCTGATTTGCTGGTCATGATTATGTGTTAAACCAGGAAGTCATCACAGTAAATCAGAGGCTTACAAATATATCAGCTGATCAAACTGATCATGTGCTTCTCCATGAGTTCTCCAAGGCTGGGACATCTAATACTCACTGACAGCACCAGATAGAAACAACAAAGGCATCTCCAGACACAATAGAATGGACAGGTTCTGAGTGGTAGAATTTGCTTTTTAAAGTTCTTCAGAATCCCCCCACAAAAATGGATTCATAGTATATTTAAGTGATTCACCCTGCCAGATTTTTGGGATTAGTAAAGGATGGATAGGGGGTTATGCCATCACTCACGCAATTTTCTTATTTGATGCAGCCATGAGGCGGAAGTGGAATTCCCTTTGGTAGAATCAGTCATGTCCACATTGGAAGCAAGAAATGTAGACGCCTGCGGCTAATGGACGATTTGTGTGCCCCATAGGCGCTAATGCAAATATCGGCTACTTGGCCCCAAAAGCAGGCATTTGGGTGATCGATAAATAGCATGCGCCGGGCCTGTCTAACCGATTTTTTTATGTTTTGGAAAGTTACAATGTTATAGTTTTTGAAATGTTTTGTCTTTTGTATTTACAAATTTTTAAAATTATAAGGTTAAGAAGAGAAGTTTTAGGGTTAGGCGTCAGGAAGGGGGGTTTTAGGGTTAGGCGTCAGGAAGGGGGGGTTTAGGGTTAGGCATCAGCAATGGGGGTTTTAGGGTTAGGCGTCAGGAAGGGGGGATTTAGGGTTAGGCATCAGGAATAGAGTTGGGCCGAACGGTTCGCCTGCGAACGGTTCCATGCGAACTTCAGTGGTTCGCGTTCGCGTCCCGCAGGCGAAGTTTTGCGGAAGTTCGGTTCGCCCCATAATGCACCATGAGGGTCAACTTTGACCCTCTACATCACAGTCAGCAGGCCCAGTGTAGCCAATTAGGCTACACTAGCCCCTGAAGCCACCCCCCCTAATAAAAGGCAGGCAGCGGCGGCCATTAAGCTCACTCGTGTGCCTGCGTTAGTAAAAGTAGGGCGAGCTGCTGCAGACTGTCTCTCATAGGGAAAGATTAGTTAGGCTTAGCTTGTTCCTGGCTGCATACCTGTTCTGTGAACCCACCACTGCATACCTGTTCTGTGAACCCGCCACTGCATACCTGTTCTGTGAACCCGCCACTGCATACCTGTACTGTGAACCCACCACTGCATACCTGTTCAGTGAACCCACCACTGCATACCTGTTCAGTGAACCCACCACTGCATACCTGTTCAGTGAACCCACCACTGCATATCTGTTCTGTGAACCCACCACTGCATATCTGTTCTGTGAACCCACCACTGCATACCTGTTCAGTGAACCCACCACTGCATACCTGTTCAGTGAACCCACCACTGCATACCTGTTCAGTGAATCTGCCACTGCATACCTGTACTGTTCAGTGAATCCGCCATTGCATACCTGTTCTGTTCAGTGAACCTGCCACTGTATACCTGTTCTGTTCAGTGAACCTGCCACTGTATACCTGTTCTGTTCAGTGAACCCGCCACTGTATACCTGTTCAGTGAACCTGCCACTGTATACCTGTTCTGTTCAGTGAACCCGCCACTGCATACCTGTTCTGTTCAGTGAACCTGCCACTGTATACCTGTTCTGTTCAGTGAACCCGCCACTGTATACCTGTTCAGTTAACCCGCCACTGCATACCTGTTGTGTTCAGTGAACCCGCCACTGCATACCTGTTCTGTTCAGTGAACCCGCCACTGTATACCTGTTCTGTTCAGTGAACCCCAAGACTAAGTCAGTCCCCGCACACACAGCATCTCTGCCTGCACGCCATGTGACTGGCTGCCTGGCCTGCCCCAAGAAGACTAAGTCGCTCCCAGTCCCTCCACACAGCATGTCTGCCTGCAGGCCGCTTGACTACCTTCTCCGCCACCACCAACAAAGTCCGGGACTCCAGGCAGATTGCTGAATTTTTTAGGCCGCTGCTAGCAGCGGCCGCTGTAATAATTTTTCTGGTGCGTGTACATGACTGCCTAATTTTTCTGGCTGCACTGCGGGCAGCTGCAACAACAAAAGAAAAAGCATGTACATGCGCCCATTCCCCTTCGTGATCATTACCTTGCCGTGGTGAAGGGGCTTGCGTATCACAATGAAGCAATGACCGGCGCCTAGATGAGTGTCTCGGGGGGCACACCCACGATAATAAGGTCGTTGCCTCATTGTGGTCAGACCAAATTTGATCAGCTGGACAGTCACTGTTCTGTCATTCAGCTACATCAGCCAGGCGACCATATGGGCTGTAAAGCCACCAAAACCTGCACTCTCGCCATGGTGCGCACCAGTCCAGCACGGCCGTCACTACACAAACAGCTGTTTGCGGTGCGTTACACGGTGAGTTTGGTGTGTCAGTGTGAAGCAGTACCTTAATTACACTACCTGATTGATGTATACACATGCAAGATGTTTTAAAGCACTTTAGGCCTGTCATTTAGCATTCAATGTGATTTCTGCCCTTAAAACGCTGCTTTGCGTCAAATCCAGATTTTTCCCGGGGACTTTTGGCATGTATCCCACTCCTCCACCTGGGGGTCCAGGTGTTAGACCCCTTGAAACATCTTTTCCATCACTTTTGTGGCCAGCATAATTTTTTTTTTTCAAAGTTCGCATCCCCATTGAAGTCTATTGCGGTTCGCAAACTTTTACGCGAACCGAACCTTCCGTGGAAGTTCGCGAACCGAAAATCGGAGGTTCGGCCCCACTCTAATCAGGAAGCGGGGTTTAAGGTTAAGCGTCAGGAAGGGGGGTTTAGGGTTAGGCATCAGGAATGGGGGTTTTAGGGTTAGGCGTCAGGAAGGGGGGATTTAGGGTTAGGCGTCAGGAAGGGGGGATTTAGGGTTAGGCGTCAGAAAGGGTGGTTTTAGGGTTGGGGGTTAGGAAGGGGGTTTAGGGTAAGGCCTCAGGAATGGGGGTTTTAGGGTTAGGCGTCAGGAAGGGGGGATATAGGGTTAGGTGTCAGGAAGGGGGGTTTTAGGGTTAGGCGTCAGAAATGGGGGTTTTAGGGTTAGGCCAGGAAGAGGGGTTTTAGGGTTAGGCGTCAGAAAGGGTGGTTTTAGGGTTAGGAAGGGGGGTTTAGGGTTAGGCCTCAGGAATAGGGGTTTTAGGGTTAGGCTTCAGGAAGGGGGGATTTAGGGTTAGGCTTCAGGAAGCGGGGTTTAGGGTTAAGCGTCAGGAAGGGGGGTGTAGAGTTAGGCGTCAGGAATGGGGGTTTTAGGGTTAGGCGTCAGGAAGGGGGGATTTAGGGTTAGGCGTCAGAAAGGGGGGTTTAGGGTTAGGCATCAGGAATGGGGGTTTTAGGGTTAGGCGTCAGGAAAGGCGGTTTTAGGGTTAGGCATCAGGAAAGGGGGTTTTAGGGTTAGGCGTCAGGAAAGAGAGTTTTTACGGTTAGACATCAGGAAGGGTTTTTTTTACGGTTAGGCGTCAGGACGGGGAATTTTAGGATTAGGCGTCAGAGGGGGGAGGGTTCTGTGTGAGAGTATGGTAGGGTTAAGTTGTAAAAAAATATCGGTAACATTTACCAATGTTTTACTATTGTCATTACCATTGTATATCTTTTTTCGTTTTCATTTGTGCCCAAATTACAACGGTATTTATTGTTTACTGATATCAGCTTCACCAGCAAGGATTTAGATGCTTTTTCACATCAACACTACAGTAGTGCTGTGGGAGCCGCCTTGAGTGAGAATCTAGCTTGTGAAGTGTGCTGGTCAAGGCAGGGAGGCCCAAGTAATTTCTTGCTCATGGCCTCATTTTGGCTACAACTGGTCCTGGAAGAGCGTTTGATTAGCTTATTCCATTCCAAGCTGCACATAATGTACATTAAAGTAAACCTCCGGACTAAAAATCTACTCAGCAGAACTGAAAAGGCTTGGTGTTTCTTTAACAGTTTCACAGCATCAGAACTTTGTTTTTCTTACCAAGACATCATTTGTAGCTGCATCTTTAGGTAAGCTCCACCCATCAAAGAAAAAAAGCCTGGGCTTTTTTTCTTTGATGCTGTGCAGAGCATGGTGGGATTTTCTATGTTGTTATCAGGGTTACCGCCAGGGAGGTTAATGACAGTATGTTTGTTTAGGCTGGAGTTCCTCTTTAAGGCCTCTTTTCCATAGACAGTTGAACTGTGTGCTCAGCAAGCAGTTACCAGGCAGCAGTGAGCAATTACCAGGCAGCAGTGAGCAGTTGTGAGAGCTTGAGAGGCATTTAACTGCCTATCAACAGTCCATGGAAAAGAGGCCTAACTTTTCATGCTAGTCAGTATTCCTAGCATCTTATGGAGACCATCTCCATGGAATGCCGGGGTTGGTCGATGAGATGCAAATTATTCTAAGTTAATGCAGGATTTTGCAAATGTTGTATGCAGCTTGAAAATGGACCAATCAAATCCTGCCAAGGTGGAATCCGATAGGTCCATTTTTAAAGTTGCATACATTTGCATACAAAATTTGCATTATTAACTTTCACTGACCCTCCCTATTGAATCACTAAGGGACTCCATAGTTTGCCCTTGCAGGAGTCATTTTCCTGGTAGATTTGAGCAATGCTGCTCCTTTACATCTAGATGGCCTATAGAGTGATGCCCACAAATGCCGTGTGTATGAGAGGCAGAAAATGGCAACTAGACGGAACGCACAGGCCTGCCGGCACCTAGAAGAACAAATTATAATCTAAAAATACAATGCAGATTAATCAGCAGAGATTAATAATAGCACAAGTAGGAGACACACAGCGATCAGCAGAGGTCACTGTGTTTGCTGCACACTGCAGAAGACATTTGCAATACCTTAGGGAAATATTTAATTGCTTGGACATCATTTCATCTAGCATTTTTTTCCACTGTCATGAGCACAGCGCTGCTGCAGAGCGAGAAGCAGGCAGGCACCTTCATCGCCATCACACTGACCGTTCTGCGTACTATTTTATGGTTGCCAGGGCAACCCTGGCTGGTCCAGCAGCTGACACGAATACCAAGCTGTTGTGTGAGGGTCATTACATGCGAGCGCTGGGGATGTGGATGCTGGAAGAGGTCCAAACTGTCTATCTACGGGGGAGGCACTTTATGCCTCCCAATCCATATTCTGCTGCTGTTATTCTTCTCAGCTGCTCCATGGAGACTTAGCAATACAAATGCCAAATAAAAATATTATTAAACCTTTCAAAAATGGCTGTCATCCGTGTTATTACAAAAAGAACGCTGTGTTTTTACATGTACTAAGGGAAGAGTGTGGTCTTGGGACTGCAGTGTGTCTGCTAGCAGGAGACTGCTCTTTTTTGCTGGCCAGTAAAGCACCTGGGGACTGGTCTTGGACACGCCCCTCATGAGCTTGAGAAGCTGAGCCTAATAATCCCCCCAGTTCATTTCTCCCCTTGACCTGTTCAAAAAGCAAATTTTTTTAGAAAAAATGCTGACGTGAAAAGAAACGATTACTGTTATATGGAAGCAAAATCTATAGATTTATGTTATTAAAAATAATACTTTTTTAATCCTCAGCATAAAACCAATGAAGAGCTAATACAGTGGTTGAAGGGGTGGGTGGGGGTGGAGGGGGGGGGGGCATACTGAGCCTCTGCGGTCCAAGGGCACCAGTGTATTCACAGCCTCTGCATCCTTTATTGCTATCAGGGCTGTTCAAATCCGGGAGTGGGAGATACCCGGATAGTAGCTATGCGGATATCGCCCAGTAAACCTGTGCGGGCTGGGCGGGTGGTGTCAATCTTACCTGTATGACGTCTTCTTCGTCCGTCCCTGGCGCCTCCCAGGATGCGCTCCACGCACCTCACGTGATTACAAACACTTCCTCCTTCAACCCGGTAGGAGGAAGTGTTTGTAATCACGTGACCGCAACTTGGACCACATCGTGGGATGCGCCGAGGGACGGACCGAAGAAGACGTCAGACAGGTAAGATTGACCAGTACCCGCACAGGTAACTGGGAGATATCCGGATAGAACTATCCGGATGTCTCCCGGTTCCGGATTTGAGCAGCCCTGATTGCTATGCCAGGGCTGACCTACCCAGGCTTATCCCACAAGATAATGACAAGACACTTATCTCTCAGTGGAAGCTGGTTCCTTAAAGCAGAGTTCCCCACACACAGCTCCCTGCCTCACTGCTGACCTGCTACACGGCTGGTAAGTGACACTTACCGACCAGGGATTAGTGAATTGAGGCACATTTGTTCAGTAAATTGCCGAACTTCTGCCTCATGCGGAAGATCTTTAGTGAATTTGGGAAAATAAAAAGTGTAAAATACCGAATGTGGTCTTTTACTGACCAAAGGGATTTTACCTTAGCGAATAGAGCCCATTGTGTGGTAAAACTTTTTGCACATTATTCTGTGTACCACATTTAGTGAATACGCCCCCATGTACTCGAAAATCTAGTAGGAAGCTCATCTAGATACATCATTTAAAGCAGCAGGGACAGCCATGCTATCCCAGGAAAAAAAAACATATATAAGGAGATAAATACTTTTTCTACTTATATAACATATGCATTTCACTGTCCACGTTTTGATTTCAGTGAATATTATATAGCAAATAAAGAGAAAACAGCTTCAGGCATTTTCCATCTTTACTGCTTTGCACTGAAGCCAATCCTGATGTCATTTCCTCTCTTAGGCCTAGTGCACACCAGAGCGGTTCGGCAGCGTTTTGCGATCCGCTTGCGGCTGCGGATACGCCTGGTTAATGTATCTCAATGAGGGTGTGCACACCAGAGCGGGAGGCGTTTTGCAGAAACGCATACTCCTGGGCTGCTGCAGATTTTGGATTGCGGCGGCGTTTCTGCCTCCAATGTAAAGTATAGAAAAAACGCAAACTGCTCTGAAAAACGGCAGTTCAGAGCGGTTTTCCAGGCGTTTTTGTTACAGAAGCTGTTCAGTAACAGCTTTACTGTAACAATATCAAAAATCTACTACACCAAAAACGCTTCACAAAACCACAAAATGCTAGCTGAAACGCTACAGAAAGAAGAAAAAGTGTTTCAAAATCTGCTAGCATTTTGCGGATCTGCTAGCGGTTTTTGGTGTGCACCAGGCCTTATTCTTTCTCCTAGAAACTGCACTGCCATATTGAGCTTGCTTTGTAAACACATGTGAGCACAGCATAGAATCATTTCAGCAGTTTCACACTGAACTACCCTCAGTCAATCAGTGAGGAGCAGGAATGTGGGAGGAGAGATAATAGGCTTCCCTCTTCTCAGCAAAATATTAACCACCCTGGCGTTCTATTAAGATCGCCAGGGCGGCTGCGGGAGGGTTTTTTTTAAATAAAAAAAAAACTATTTCATGCAGCCAACTTTCAGTTGGCTGCATGAAAGCCCACTAGAGGGCGCTCCGGAGGCGTTCTTTCGATCGCCTCCGGCAGCCAGAAGTAACACGGAAGGCCGCAATGAGCGTCCTTCCGTGTTTTGCTTACTTCGTCGCCATGGCGACGAGCGGAGTGACGTCATGGACGTCAGACGACGTCCTGACGTCAGCCGCCTCCGATCCAGCCCTTAGCGCTGCGCAGGGCTCAGGCGGCTGGGGGGACCCTCTTTCGCCGCTGCTCGCGGCGGATCGCCGCAGAGCAGCGGCGATCGGGCAGCACACGCGGCTGGCAAAGTGCCGGCTGCGTGTGCTGCTTTTTATTTGAACAAAATCGGCCCAGCAGGGCCTGAGCGGCAGCCATCGGCGGTGATGGACGAGCTGAGCTCGTCCATACCGCTAAGATGGTTAAATAGAGCCAGGGTGACTGAGATTAGATTTATTACAGCAGAAACATTTATGATTATATCGTGGATGCTTGCAATGCAGGGTCAGGTTGTAGCAGAGCAGTGGGTAAATGGGATTTTATTTTATGGCTGACAATCCTGTTTTAAGTAGCCAAGTGCACAAAGACACAATAACTAAATAGCCCATGTCCTAAATATCAGTATAAGGTAGCTGTGTGAGCACCCAGATAGATGAGTTAGGCAGCCATGTGTGCTCCCAATTAACAATATTAAGGTGCCATGAATGCCTCCCTCCACCAATTAGCAGTATTTTGCAGCCAGCTGTGCCCCCAAGATACTGTTTTTAGGTAGCCATGTGTGCCCCCAAATGGTAGTATTAGGTAGCACTGTGACCCCTTCCCCCCAGATAGCGGTATTAGGGAGCCATACCCCCAAGAAGCATGCTGCCTGGAAAGGGGTGTTACCTCTTCAGCGTGCTTCTCTGCTCACTCCTCTGCATTTAAAGGGGCCTGCTGAGGGTGTACGTTTTATGAGGCCGCCGGTGAGTTGGACGCAGGGCGAGCTGAATGACGGGTCTCCCTGCTGCCGCTAAACTCCCAGTGGCATTAAATACTATTCCCCCTCTGAGTTCTAGCAACTCGGAGGGAGATGTAATTAGGGGTCTGGTGATCCCTGAATTATCTTTGCACGGGGCGCGCATCAGCGCCCAGCTTTGGCTCTCGGCACTGAGCGCCGTAGATACCTGCTTCACTGCTGAGGGTCTCCACAAGCCCTATGGCAGGTCCGATGATCACCGGATGGTTCCACCAGACCTGAGGCAGTTTCCCTGGTTGCCTTGTGGGTTGTCGGCCCTGCTGTGCAGACTGCAGGGAGAGAAGAGGGAGAGGGAAGAATGCATCAATGCACATGATTTTACCACAGACAATTAAACAGTAAAAACTTAAAAAGTAGATTTACAAATAAAATAAAATTGGCATATCTAAAAAAGTCATTTCTAGGAGAAGGAGGATAGATACAATTGTTTATATCATTAGTGATGAGCTCACGAGTAGTGAGATAGTCGAATACGTGATTAAAATGAGGCTTGATTTCCTCAACTGTGCGGCTGGGAGAGAGGGGGTTACTTACCCATAAGTCCGCGGTCCTCTATGTGCTCCAAACGTCTTGCACACTTCCTATTGGACGTGTTGCAAGACTCACTACGAGAACTTCCTCTTTCAAGCCAGAAGACATTTGGAACGCATAGAGGACCGCGGACTTATGGGTAAGTAACCCCCTCTCTCCCAGCCGCACACCTGAGGCAATCAAGTCTCATTATAATCACGGATTCGACTAGCTCACTACTCGTGAGCTCATCACTATATATCAGGGGTCCCCAAACTTTTTTGGTCAAGGGCCGGGTCAAAATACTTCATACTGCTGGGGGGCCAGAGTATACATGAAATGATGTAGGAAAACATTACATTGACATTACATTGCAGACAGCGCCTACTAACAAGTGCAGCCTCATGTCTCAGTATGCCAGCATGATCAGATAAAATGTTCCCCCAACTCAGCAAGTGCAGTTATTATGACACCAACACAGCAAGTGCAGATATTGTGACCCCAGCATAGCAAGTCATATGTGAGCCCGAATGTCATTCCCCCTCCCCCCAAAACTACCACCTGTCTCCAGTAATTGCATGAACTGCAAATTATTCACCCCTACACATGGGCACACACTAGGGTGGCCACTTGCAGAGCGTACATCAAAAAAGGGCGTCGGGAAAAAAGGGCGCGTGGTGTAAACGATAAACAGTATTATCGTTTATTGAAATATTGTGTAGAATTTCGTTTACAAATAGTGTTTTAAGAATTTATAAATCACTAAATAATGTGTATGAGATCGGCAATTCTTAAAACGTTAATCTTCCCTATTTGTAAACTGAAACTTATATTTACGTTTGTTAAAAACCCTCCCTGTACCTATCCCTAACCCCTAGACCCCCCAGTTTGTGCCTAAACCTAAGACCCCCCTGTTGGTGCCTAAACCTAAGACCCCCCAGTTGGTGCCTAAACCTAAGACCCCCCCTGTTGGTGCCTAAACCTAAGACCCCCCTGTTGGTGCCTAAACCTAAGACCCCCCTGTTGGTGCCTAAACCTAAGACCCCCCTGGTGGTGCCTAAACCTAAGACCCCCCAGTTGGTGCCTAAACCTAAGACCCCCCTGTTGGTGCCTAAACCTAAGACCCCCCAGTTGGTGCCTAAACCTAAGACCCCCCCTGTTGGTGCCTAAACCTAAGACCCCCCTGTTGGTGCCTAAACCTAAGACCCCCCCAGTTGGTGTCTAAACCTAAGACCCCCCTGTTGGTGCCTATACCTAAGACCCCCCTGGTGGTGCCTAAACCTAAGACCCCCCAGTTGGTGTCTAAACCTAAGACCCCCCTGTTGGTGCCTAAACCTAAGACCCCCTATGGATAATAATGTTTTACAGACATTGATAAATAAAAAATGTAAATAAAAAAATGTAATTAATTTTTTTGGGTGGATAATAATGTTTTAGAAATAGTGATTTAGTATCTTTATAAATGTTATTCGTCACGGGCTCATTTTGTAAAGTTAAATCATCACAAACATAGTTATAAATCCTTAAAAATCTCCGGGCGCCGTTTGTTAAAACGTTAATAATCTTCGGCGCCTTTTTTTCCCTGTTCGGCGCCCATTAAACGATATTTATAATGGGAGTGAATGGGGCGCCCTTTTCGTCCACTTGTCTCATGCGCCCAAATCTCCTGCTTCCACTTGCAGAACCCCAAAAAGGAGGACATCACACCCTGAAAGGAGGACATCGTACCAAGGACAGTGGCGCACAATAGTCAACATGGTGGAGGGCCAGCCGGCCGACCACGAAATGTAGTCAGATTCGCAGAAGATTTCCCCACAAAATGCAATGAGATTGGCAGCAGATTTCCCCACAAATACAATGAGATTGGCAGAAGATTTCCCCACAAATACAATGAAATTGGCAGAAGATTTCCCCACAAATACAATGAGATTGGCAGAAGATTTCCCCACAAATACAATGAGATTGGCAGAAGATTTCCCCACAAATACAATGAGATTGGCAGCAGATTTCCCCACAAATGCTATGAGATTGGCAGCAGTTTTCCCCACATGTATAAAAATGTATAAAACCTCCTCTGGCGACCTGGACCCGACCTCCTCTCCTCCTGTCTCCTCCACAGCGTAGCTAGGTGGCCTCTCCCTCTCCCAGCCAGGACTAGATCTCTCCGGCAACTCCTCCAGCCAGCCAGCCCAGCAGAAGGCTCACTCTAAGGGCTGGAACCCACAGGAGCGCTTTTGGCAGCGTTTTGGCAGCGCTGCGATACGCTAGCACTTTGCCAAAACGCTGGGCTAATGTTAATGGATGGGGCAACTTCCACAGGAGCGTTTGCGTTTCCTAGAAACGCAAACGCAGGACGTGCAGCATTTTGGGAGCGTTAGCGCTTCAATGTAAAGTATTGAAACGCTAGCGGAAACGCTCAGCAAAACCTAAACTGAGCGGTTTTGCTAGCGTTTTGCGGTTCAGCACACTGTAACAAAATGAAAAATACTTCACAGGACCAATCAGGATAAAAACGCAAAACGCAAAACGCTACGCAACCGCTGAGCAAAAAAATACAATGATGCAAAATGCGCCCGAAAACGCACATGAATCCGCTTGCAAACTGCTCAGACAAAACGCTAGCGGTTACGTTTCGCGTTTGCTGGTTTCAGTGGGTTCCAGACCTCCCAGGCACACACACAGGTTGCCTCAGCAGACGCCTCGGCACACAGCAGGGCGTTGAGTTGCACAGCGTTTCCACACTTCCAGTTCCACAGTTGAAGCTCCACTGCAAATGGACGCTGGGCCTGGCGCTGCACGGCGGTGCGCCGACGTGTGTGACGTCACTGTAAGAGCCTGGGAGATGGAGATTGGGCCGGGGACGGCCACGGTGGCGGCTCTTAAAATAAAAAAAAGCGGTTCAAAAAGGAGGACATTTGGCCGTCCAGCCTTGCGCCGGACAGAGGACCAGTAGTCCAAAATCCGGACGAATGCCCACCCTAGCACACACATTTATGCGGTTTCCGAAGAAGTGCTTGTGCGCCAGACAGTGAAGCATACCTAGGATTGGAAGCCAGCGAATGACTGCTTTTTGGCTCCATGTGGAAGGGTAGTGCCAGCGCTGCTGTTCTATATGCAGCCACCAATATTTAATGCAGCAGGCCACATCTACAGTATATGTAATACATTGTGTGTGTCAAGGGCCGTTAAAAACGCCTCAGGGGACCGCATTTGGCCCGCGGGCCTTAGTTTGTGGACCACTGCTTTATATCATCAGTTTATTTTAACCTCCTGTTCCTTTTAATCCTAGTGTTATAATATATAGCTGTTTTTTCACTTTAAATAATTCTGATTGTGTATCGCCCTCTGCTGTGTGAAAATGGAATTGTACTTTGCATGTTCATATTAATTCCTATTCATTGCCAAAAAAATATTCTTTGCTGAGTCAACTCCTGTTTTTTTTTTTTTTCTTTTAAGCTGAATTAAAGTCATAAAACAAAAAAGGGTGCAATGTACAGGAAGGAAATGGATGTGCATGGCTTTCCATAATGACCTGCTCTGTATTTATACAACTGGAAAATATGAATATGACATGTGTAATAACTAACAGGCATTGTAGGGTCACCTGGAGCAGCTGATAGAGATTGTAGGATACTTTATGAATATTGAGCACAATAAAAAGTGTGCTACCATTGAAATTTGTTGTGCTGATATTCTCTGCACTGTGGCATTGCCTAAACCACCATATCAAGCACCCAACCTGTCTGACTGTGTGCCTGCTCAAACCTATGGACTATTCAAAATACAGGCAAAGTGACCCTTAGGCCCCATTCACACCTAAAAGCGCAAAATGCCGGCGATTACCGCTGGCATTTTGCGGTAGTGATTTTTCCGCGATTAACGTGGAAAAATCACTGGACACTGCAGCGATTTGTCCACAATCACGATTAGCGATTCTATAGCACTAAACGCGATCACCGGGAAATCACCTGACATTGGTGCAGGCAACACGTTTGCGTTTGGCTATTTGCGTTAATTGCTGGCGATTAACACAAATCGCCTAAGTGAGAACCGGCCCATAGGGTATTATTGCACTAGTGCTTTAAAAAGCGAGAGCGCTTGAGCATTTTGCTGAAATCGCCCGCAAAACGCTCTAGTATGAATGGGCCCTAAAGGTAATCAGACAACATTTTTCTCCACAAAACAATACACACATAAAAAGGCAGTTTTTCTCAGAAAAAAACAAAACGAACAAACAAAAACCACACACATAATAAATCAGAGTTTTCCTCATGATGTGGTGGAATGGGAGATTTGCATAATGTATGTGCAGCTGAAACATCTGCAAAAAATGTGTAATGCTATCATGTCAGTGTGGACTAAAAACTCTGAGGTATACAAGTAACACGTTTCTGATGGCAAACAAGGTCTAATTCAGTACTACCAAGAAGTACCTATTAAAGTGGCCAGAGGAATATAACACTCTTTTCTTATTGTGTTTTTTTTGGTTCATGTATTAGCCTACCATCTAGTAATCATGAGCCAACAAAATGGCAAATGCTGCAAAAATAACCCCAGACTATCAAATGCAGCTATTATGACCATCAAATAATAAATGCAGCAGTCATTACCCAACATAAGAAATGCAGCAAAGGTTACCTCCAGCATATGAAATGCAATTACTGTATGAAATGCAGTAAATGTTACATCACATATGAAATTCAGCAAACATTACACTACATAGGAAATTCAACAAACATTATACCACAACACAAATGAAATCCTGCAAACATTATGCCACTCATGAAAGGCAGCAAATATCATGCCACATATAAAATGCAGTAAACGTTATGCCACATCTAAAATGCAGAAAAGGTTACGCCACATGAACGTGAAATGCAGTACCCGTGATGCCACATGTAAAATGCACTCATCATGACGCCCTTATAAAATTTAGCAAACATTACTCCACATATGAAATTCAGCAAACATGACACCACATATGAAATGCAGTAAACATGATGCCACATTTAAAATTCAGCAAACATGAAACTGCATATGAAATTCATCAAACATGACTTTGCATAAGAAATTCAGCAGACTTTACTTCACATGAAATGCAACGCAGTAAACATTACGCCACATAACAAATCAGAGAGCATTATAGGACATAAACTGAGTACTGGGAAAAACACAAAGAGTAGTGGGGCAGAAGCAGAGTTTAGTGTGGGGCAGACATAGGGTGGTAGGGGTAGTCGGAAAGAGCTCATGGACACAGTGGCAGAAAGACAATGGGTGACTGACCTTGTCTCCTTGTTCCTGGTGCTTAAGCCCTGGTTGCCAGGCCCTAATGATGTGCGTCGGCCTAAGCAGTTACAGTGGGTTGCAAAAGTATTCGGCCCCCTTGAAGTTTTTTTACATTTTGTCACATTACTGCCACAAACATGAATCAATTTTATTGGAATTCCACATGAAAGACCAACACAAAGTGGTGTACACATGAGAAGTGGAATGAAAATCATATATGATTACAAACATTTTTTACAAATAAATAACTGCAAAGTGGTGTGTGCATAATTATTCGGCCCCCTTTCATCTGAGTGCAGTCAGTTGCCTATAGACATTGCCTGATGAGTGCTAATGACTAAATAGAGTGCACCTGTGTGTATTCTAATGTCAGTACAAATACAGCTGCTTTGTGAAGGCCTCAGAGGTTGTCTAAGAGAATATTGGGAGCAACAACACCGTGAAGTCCAAAGAACACACAAGAGTGGTCAGGGATCAAGTTATTGAGAAATGTAAAGCAGGCTTAGGCTACAAAAAGATTTCCAAAGCCTTGAACATCCCACGGAGCACTGTTCAAGCGATCATTCAGAAATGGAAGGAGTATGGCACAACTGTATACCTACCAAGACAAGGCCGTCCACCTAAACTCACAGGCCGAACAAGGAGAGTGCTGATCAGAAATGCAGTCAAGAGGCCCATGGTGACTCTGGATGAGCTGCAGAGATCTACAGCTCAGGTGGGAGACTCTGTCCATAGGACAACTATTAGTCATGCACTGTACAAAGTTGGCCTTTATGGAAGAGTGGCAAGAAGAAAGGCATTGTTAACAGAAAGCATAAGAGGTCCCGTTTGCAGTTTGCCACAAGCAACCATGTGGAAGAAGGTGCTCTGGTCAGATGAGACCAAAATTTAACTTTTTGGCCAAAATGCAAAACACTATGTGTGGCAGAAAACTAACACTGCACATCACTCTGAACACACCATCCCCACTGTCATATATGGTGGTGGCAGCAGCATGCTCGGGGGGTGCATCTCTTCAGCAGGGACAGGGAAGCTGGTCAGAGTTGATGGGAAGATGGATGGAGCCAAATACAGGGCAAACGTGGAAGAAAACCTCTTGGAGACTGCAAAAGACTTGAGACTGGGGCAGAGGTTCACCTTCCAGCAGGACAATGACCCTAAACATAAAGCCAGGGCAACAATGGAATGGTTTAAAACAAAACATATCTATGTGTTAGAATGGCCCAGTCAAAGTCCAGATCTAAATCCAAAAATTAAAAACAATGGTGCACAAGCCAGCCTGGGGCCCCGGGAACTCTCACTGCCCGGGGCCCCAGAACCAGCATGTAACACCATATGTGAGCGCAGTCAAGCCCTGGAGCTGCCACCCCCAAGAGCCTGTCCCCAACTGCTCTGAAACTTACCAAACAAACAAAGGGAAATACTCACTCCCAAACAGTCCTCTGCTGCTTTATAAAGCCTGCAGGCTGCTTATAAGCCTTCTCATCTACCCTGCACGCTGGTGCCCCCTGCTGCGGAGGACTGTTTGGGAGTGAGTATTTCCCTTTGTGTGTTTGGTAAGTTTCAGAGCAGTTGGGGACAGGCTCTTGGGGGTGGCGTGTGCACTATTGTTTTTAATTTTATTGTAGATTCCCATTCAGTTTAGTTAGGAGGGGGGTAGATGAGAGGGAATATCCTGCACGCTGGTGCCCCCTGCTGGTCATATAGCCATTGTCTATATGCAACTAAAGCCCTCTTCAACGATTGGCTGACCTGCTCAGCTTCTGCTTGATTAATCACTGCAGACTAGGTGTAACGTGTGTGTGCACTTCTTATTGGCTTATAAGCAGCCTGCAGGCTTTATAAAGCAGCAGAGGACTGTTTGGGAGTGAGTATTTCCCTTTGTGTGTTTGGTAAGTTTCAGATCTAAATCCAATCGAGAATCTGTGGCAAGATCTGAAAACTGCTGTTCACAAACGCTGTCCATCTAATCTGACTGAGCTGGAGCTGTTTTGCAAAGAAGAATGGGCAAGGATTTAAATCTCTAGATGTGCAAAGCCGGTTAGAGACATACCCTAATAGACTGGCAGCTGTAATTGCAGCAAAAGGTGGTTCTACAAAGTATTGACTCAGGGGGCCGAATAATTACGCACACCCCACTTTGCAGTTATTTATTTGTAAAAAATGTTTGAAATGATGTATGATTTTCGATCCACTTCTCACATGTACACCACTTTGGAATTCCAATAAAATTGATGCATGTTTGTGGCAGTAATGTGACAAAATGTGGAAAACTTCAAGGGGGCCGAATACTTTTGCAACCCACTGTATGTATATCACACTCATGGTTGATCACTTAGTAAATGGGCACCAGTTCTAAGCACAGAGCTATAGAAAGTGACATACATGTCACCTTGCTGCACCTCCCTATATACGAGACACAATGTTTCACTCACGTCTGCCAGGCAAGGGGGAATACATACATTTCTGGTTCCATGGTGCAGGTGAGGCCCACTGATTGCATGAATTAACATCGGGAAGTTCTATCAGAAATCCTGTGCAGAGTACAGCACAGCGGTCAGCATCTCTCACTCACCTGCAAAAGGCTCCACCAATGTGTTCTTATGTGCTCAGCTCCAGTCGGCTGTTCTCTGCCCTCCAGATCTCCTGCACCTCCTGTATTCATGGGAGCTGCAGAAGAGCCAATAGGCGGCTGGTGCTGAGCATCGAAACATCACAGGAGCCTGTTGCTGGCAAGCAAGAGATGCTGGTCTGCGCTGCAAATGGACACAGAGGGAGCAGAATCAGAATCAGAATCACTTTATTTCGCCAAGTACAGCAAGAGCTGTAATCGGAATTATTTGTAGTTCACATGGCATAGACAGAGTATGAGACAGACATACATATGGCATGGACAGAGTGTGAGACAGACGAACAACACGTACAGTAGAAATGCATTAACCAGTTCGTATCTCATATCGGCCCTTTCACTGCTGTGCAAATACAGTCCTAGTGACTAGTAATAAGGTGCAGGTAAAGGCCCCGAGTCCATTTTGGATATCAGACCGTCCATTTGGGTATCAGACCGTCCCGGCAGGCATTGGCGGGCACCGGCTGACCGACCCAGCTGGAGCACGCTGGTGCGCGGGCCAGACAGTGGGAGGTTGGAGTTCAGAAGCCGAACAGCTTGGGGGAAGAAAGTGTTCCTCCGCCTGGTGGTTTTGGATGGTATAGTCCTGTAGCGACGGCCCAGCGGAAGGAGCTTGAAGTAGTGGCTGCCTGGGTGAGAGGGGTCACGGGAAATCGTGGTGGCTCTCTTCCTCATCCTATTGGAGTGGAGGAGATCAAGAGATGGAAGTGGAGATCCGATGATCTTCTCTGCGTCAGCTATGACTCTCTGCAGTTTGCGTTTGTCGCTGGCCGATGCACCAGCGTACCAGACAATGACTGAGGAGCAGAGGATGGATTCTATGGTGGCGGTATAGAAGCTGGTCAGCAGCTCCCTGGGCATGCCAAATCTCTTCAGTTGGCGCAGGAAGAACATCCTCTGCTGGGATTTCTTCTGAATTCTGGTGGTGTTTTGCCCCCATTTCAGGTTGTTTGTGAGAGTCGTGCCAAGGAACCGAACAGATGTCACCATAGAGACTTCCGTACCTCCAATGAGGACTGGAGGGAGGGGAGGGGGGTTCCTCCTGAAATCAACGACTAGTTCAACAGTCTTTGCTGCGTTGAGGACTAGGTTGTTGTCTTTGCACCAGTCACATATTCTCTCAACTTCACTGCGGTACTCCTGCTCCCCGTTGCTTCCAATTAGGCTGATGATGGTGGTGTCGTCTGCAAATTTGATGACTCGCACAGAGTCAGCAGATGAGATGCAGTTATTGGTATAGAGGGAGAACAGTAGAGGTGACAGAACACAGCCTTGTGGGGCCCCTGTATTGGTAGTTCGAACGCTGGAGTGGTGGTTGCCGAGCTTCACCTGTTGCGTTCTGTTTGTCAGGAAGTCTTTGATCCATGTTCGGAGAGTAGGGTCGACTCCGAGCTGTGTCAGATTGGTGATCAGGATGTCTGGGCAGATCGTGTTGAACGCCGAGCTGAAGTCCAGGAACAGGATCCTAGCATAGGAGGCGGGGCTGTCTAGGTGCTCAGTGATGTATGCCACGCTGGCATTGATGGCGTCCTCCACGGATCTGTTAGCCCTGTATGCGAATTGAAGCCGGTCTAAAAGGGCTTTGTTGGACCTCTTCAGATGGGCAAGGACCAACCGCTCAAGGAGCTTCATGATGTTAGAGGTTAGGGCCACTGGTCGGAAATTATTGTGCTCAGTGCTGCCTGGTTTTTTCGGGATTGGTACAATTGTAGACCTCTTAAAACAGGAGGGGACTGTGCCATCCGATAGTGACTGCCTGAATGAGGGGGTGAGCACAGGGGCTAGCTGATCAGCACAGGATCGCAGGCAGATAGACGACACACCGTCCGGGCTGGAGGATTTCCTGGGGTTGAGCTTGCGGAGGTGCCGGAGTACCTCTGATTCCAGAACAGCAACAGGAGCCAGGGTGACGGGTTCACCCGAGGGGGGGGGATGCCACATTCGATGCTGTTTGGCCCCCCAACTGGTTGGGATGTTGCTCGAATCTGCAGTAGAACTCGTTAAGCTCCTCTGCCAGTCGAGGGCTCGGGGTCGCCGTTTGGGGTACTGGTTTAAAGTTCGTGGCTGCTCTCAGGCCATAGCAATGGAGCTCCCGGTGACGTCAGCGGGAAGAAGGATGTGCGCGGCCGGGGCGCAGTGGCTTGCAACATTAAAGTTTTTGTTTTGTACCAGTACGGGTACGGGATATCTGCGGGGGGTAGTAGAAGCCTCAGGTAAGTTCAAGGGGTTACAGTACTCCTTTAACTCAGAACATCCGCTTTGCTCTATCGGCTGGTTCACACCAAGAGCGCTATTAAAGTCAACCTAAAGTCAGGAATAAAAAATGAGTTTAACTCACCTGGGGCTTCCCGCAGCCCCCTGAAGCTGATCGGTGCCCACGCTGACTCCATCAGATGTCCCTGGACCGGCCGGCGGCGACTTCCGGTTTCGCCGTCACCGGCCGACAGGCTGGGAACGCGAATGATTCTTCGCGTTCCCAGCCATAATAGTGCCCCCTATGCTGCTATTGC
The DNA here is from genome assembly GCF_040937935.1 of Hyperolius riggenbachi. Lineage (NCBI taxonomy): Eukaryota > Metazoa > Chordata > Amphibia > Anura > Hyperoliidae > Hyperolius > Hyperolius riggenbachi. Next base: position 491,230,399 of record NC_090647.1, read on the forward strand.
AGCCTCCCTATGCTGCAATAGCAGCATAGGGGGCGATGTTCTGGCTGGGAACGCGAAGAATCACTCGCGTTCCCAGCCTGTCGGCCGGTGACGGCGAAACCGGAAGTCGCCGCCGGCCGGTCCAGGGACATCTGATGGAGTCAGCGTGGGCACCGATCAGCTTCAGGGGGCTGCGGGAAGCCCCAGGTGAGTTAAACTCATTTTTTATTCCTGACTTTAGGGTCACTTTAAAAGCTAAAGCGCTTCAAAAAGCACTCAGCTAATGTGTTTTTGTGGGATATTTCACACCACAGTCATGATTTTTTTTCCCATAGGCAAACATGGGTCCTGAACCATTTTGAAGGCGATTACGTCTGAATGTAAAGTATAGAAAACCTGTAAAACCACCATTTTCAAAGCAGTTTTTTTTTGACAAAAGTTGTTCACTTCCAGGTCAAAGTGTACTTCCTGTTTGTCACAAGAAAATAAAACCACTAAACACAAATGCTCGAAAATCACTAGGCATAAATAGAAAATCACTAGGCACATGCCGGGAATTGCTACTGAAAATTATTACAAAAAGTGCTAAACATTTGCGATTACGCTTTGTGATTTTAGGTGTGAACTAGCTCTAAAAGATTAGCGATAGCACGATAACCTTTGTGGGAAAAAAAGTATGCATTACAATTTATGGGAATCCTAAAAAAACCTCAAGGCCCCTTTCACACATGTAACGTCGCTGTACTCTTGTTCCAGTGGCCATTATTCTCTATGAATGATGCCACAGTACCCGCAGTGCGATGCAATGTGGCGAAAGTGTGGCAAGCGCCGCAGACTACCGCAAAATCTGCAATGCGTTACTCTCTGATTTCTGGAAGTAAACCGTAAGTCCTGTGTTAATTTTATTATTTTTTATAGTCGCACTGCGGCTATAACATGAGGTGCGACTTTCCGAGGTTTCTGAAGTGCAGTCGCACCGCCATAGTGTGCAACCCAGCCAGAGTTTAACTTGGCTTAACTTTTGCAGGGAGCACTGAAAGTGTTAAGCCTCAGTGTTTAATGTATGGACAGAGCTGCCTTGGCAGAGCTCCTGCAGTGTATTCACAGTTCATAAAAACTAATTAGACACTTTGATCTGGCTAAACAAACAAAGGCCACAGAGCAATTAATTTCTTCAGCAACTATACATGGAACTGTACAATTTTCTCTATAACAAATGTAAAGGTAAATCTGTTGTTTAACTCAGTGCTGCTCGCATACCCCTTTTCAAAATCCAGATCCGATTCAGATCCGGATAACTAGATATCCGTCCCGGGTTGGATATCCGATTTCAACATTTTGCGATCCGAATCGGATATCCGACCTCAGCATCCGGCAGATTCGGATATCTGGATTGAAAACCTGGAAGTGGCCTTTAAATTGCTTGTAAATCGTTTTTTAGGGTAAATGAGGCATATAGCATCATTATTTTTTAAAAGGGAACACTAATTGATGATGTGAGGACTTAAAATCCCCCCCCCCCCTCAAAAAAAGGCTGTCAATTAACATCAGGACTAGGTTCCAGGAAGCGGTCGTACAGCTATGGCACCTAGTGTTGGTACCACGGCACAGGTAAAACATTAAACAGGAGAGGTTCCAGGAAGCGGTCGTACTGCCGCAGTTGGGGCCTTCCCACAACTTGGACAGCACAGACACCTCCAAAAAAATTATGCAGCAATTGTGGTCAGATAATAACCATGGCACCTAGTGTTGGTAGTACCATGGCTGTAAAAAAAAAATTGAACCTGGCTTATCAATGAAGATGGAGCCAGGAGGTTGTGGTGGTAAAGGCGGTGATGCAGGCATAGTGATTCCCACTCAGCCACTTAATTTCCCCCTCTTGCCAACAACAGGGGCCAGGAACTCACCAACCGCCCAAGCCTGGTTCATTTTTTAAAAAGTCAGTCTGCCCACATACTGGGTAAACAGACAAGAGCGCTTTTCGGTGACCCCGCCACCGGCCGCACTGAAGCACCTTTCTGACAGCTCGCTGGAAGGCGGGCAGGACAGCACTTCCAGGGCGTACTGCGCCAGCTCGCTCCAGATATCAAGGTGCTTGACCCAGTAATCCAAAGGGTCCACAGGGATGTCGGTGTCAAGCCCGCTGTATGACCCCATGTAGTCGGCCACCATCCGGGTCAGGTGCTGGTTCTGGCTTTGATAGCCGGATGCTGCTGCAGGCACCTCCTCTGTAGGCAGCGGTACTGGCGTGGCATAGAGCTCCTTTGTCAGAGACAGCAGGTTTGTTGGGCACCTGCTGCTGCTGGATGCGGGCACCTGCTGCTGTGCTGGCTGGACTGTGACAGCAGGGGGGTGGGAGCCGAGGCTGGCGGAAGGCTTCTTCCAAGCGCCGAACCAGAATCCGCTGCAAGTCCCTCATTCGGCGCACAGGGTCTCCTTCTACAGGCAGGAACTGAGCCAGCTTCCCCTTTAGCCGTGGGTTCAGCATCAGGGTGATCCAGATGTCCTCCCGAGCACGCATCTGCTTCACCCTTGGGTCTTTGCACAGGCACTGCAAATGTGCGCTGCCATAGGGAAGAGGGCTGCCATCTCTGCTGACACATACTCGTTTTCATCACCCCCAGTGCTTTCCTCCTCCTCTGATTCCTGATCCTCCTCCTGCTCTCTCTACCCCCGCACCACTGCAGCTGCACTCCGCTGTGCCCCCTCCTCTTCAAGGTCAGGGACCTCCAACTTCTCCAAGTCCTCCAAGTCCTCACCCTTCTCCTCCTGCCGCACAGAGGTGGACTGTGAAGGTTGCTGCTGCTGCTCCTGCTGGATCAAGGCTGCCTCTCCCACTTCCAACAGGGGCCAGGAACTCACCAACCGCCCAAGCCTGGTTCATTTTTTAAAAAGTCAGTCTGTCCACATACTGGGTAAACAGACAAGAGCGCTTTTCGGTGACCACGCCACCGGCCGCACTGAAGCACCTTTCTGACAGCTCGCTGGAAGGCGGGCAGGACAGCACTTCCAGGGCGTACTGCGCCAGCTCGCTCCAGATATCAAGGTGCTTGACCCAGTAATCCAAAGGGTCCACAGGGATGTCGGTGGGTCTTTGCACAGGCACTGCAAATGTGCGCTGCCATAGGGAAGAGGGCTGCCATCTCTGCTGACACATACTCGTCTTCATCACCCCCAGTGCTTTCCTCCTCCTCTGATTCCTGATCCTCCTCCTGCTCTCTCTACCCCCGCACCACTGCAGCTGCACTCTGCTCTGCCCTCTCCTCTTCAAGGTCAGGGACCTCCAACTTCTCCAAGTCCTCCAAGTCCTCACCCTTCTCCTCCTGCCGCACAGAGGTGGACTGTGAAGGTTGCTGCTGCTGCTCCTGCTGGATCAAGGCTGCCTCTCCCACTTCCAGCAGAGCATCGAGGGCCTTGTCCAGCATGCACACCATGGTCACCCACTCACACAGCGATGCATGGTCCCGGCTGACCATGTTGGTGGCCTCCAGGAAGGGTGCCAGCACCAAGCACACCAGCTGCATTTTTCCTCACTCAGCAGGGCGGTTGATGTCCGGGAGGTGGGTGGTGCCAGTCCCGGACAAGTTGGCCTCCATGGTGGCTTTGTCCAGGTAGTGGTTGACAGCCTGCCTCTGTTCAACCAGACATTCCAACATTGCCAGGGTGGAATTCCAGCGTGTTGGAACGTCTTTGATGAGCCGGTGCCGTGGGAGGTTCAGCTCCAGCTGCACGGCTTCCAGGGACGCTGTGGCACCACCCGAGCGGCTCCCAAAAAAGTGTCCATCCCCTGGTAGGTGCGCAGGAATTTCTGCACCACCAGGTTCAGGACGTGGGCCAGACAGGGGATGTGGGTGAGGTTTCCCGGGTAGATGTCGGCAACCAGATTTGCCCCATTGTCGGCCACCACCTCTCCGACGTTCAGGCCTCTGGGAGTCAGCCAACTCCTCTCCTGCTCTCGGAGCTTGGCCAGGACGTGCAGCGCTTGGCAGTGGCGGGCCTTCACGCTGCTGCTGAGGCGGGGGTGTTTGGTGGCGGGTTTGCCGGAGGATGGAACCGGATCAGAGGTGGAACCTGCTGCACTTCCCCTGATCCTGCTGCGGGGTGGCACCACCCACTGGGGTGATGATGCTGCTGTCCCCTCCTCACCCCTTCCACCAAAGTGACCCAGTGCGCCGTGAACGAGAGATAGCGGCCTCTCCCGAACCTGCTGCTCCAGTAGTCCATGGTCACATGGACCCGCTCACCCACCTCATGATCCAGCCCACGCTCCACGTTGGCCTTCACAAACTGGTGCAGTGCTGGGATGGCCGTGCATGCGATGTAGTGCCGGCTGGGGATTGGCCAATCTGGCGCTGCGCACTGCAGGAGCGCATGCATCTGGCTCCCCTCCTGCACAAATGAGTACGGGAGGAGCTAGGAGGACATGGCCCGTGTAAGCAAGCTGTTTGTCAGGGAGAGACTCACCTCTTCAGCGGCGGCCAGTATGGACGCCGCTCGCAGCGCTGACGTCACCGGATCCCCGAACTTCCGGTCGGCATCAGCTGGCGGCGCCGGCGGCCGTCACAGCCACAGGTCATCATTGCAGGGCCGGGCAACGCGCTCACGCACGGAGCGTCAGGCCCTTTATGCCCTGAGGAGAAGGTTGCCTTGATCCGCCCTGTGGAGGCACGCTCCGCCCCTTGCTGACATCATCCGGGGGGTGGGGGTTCCTGGAGGAACAATCTGCATTTAAGCAGCAGACTGTCAGTACTCCCTGTCCGCTGTAGCGATCACACTCTGTGCTAGCTCTCGGATCCACAGTATACTTATATATTGGTTACGCCAATATATAGGTACTGGAAGAAATATACCATTGTATTTACCTGTGTCTTTGATCTTTTGCCTGTCCTTGACTCTGAGTTTGCCTAATCCTTCTGTACTGCTGCCTATCTGATTTCCCGTTGCCTACCTTGCTGTGCCCTCGTTTACTCTCTTGCCTACCGTCTCTGTACCTCGTATCTCTGATATCTGTTGCCGAACCCCGGCTAGCCTTCTAGTCTCCGACTCCGCCTCCTGATTCTGTACCTCGTATTTCTGATTACCTGTTGCCGATCCTTGCTTGTCGACCATCCTCGCCAGTGGGCCCTTGCCGCTGGACGGTAGTCGGTGTTCTGTGGGCCCTCGCCACAGAACAATACGCTATTATTGTTTGCACCAATCATTACACCCCATTTTGGGTGGACAGAGGTTAGCGTATATATCGGATTATCGGTGAGACTGCAGATCACTTATAATCAGGTATATCTGTATTTCTGGCGATACTGCAGATCTCCAGAGATCAGTCACTCTCTGTCCTCTCTAGTTGTTACGGAACGTGACAGTACAGCGGACCACTTAATATGGAAGCCCTGGTCCAGCAGGTCAATACTCTGACTACAGTCGTTGCTCAATTGGACCAGACCATTAAAAACCAGCAGGTCCAGATCAACCGACTAACAGAGACTGTGCAAAACTTGCAGGCACCAGGTGTTCCCGCTCCCATAGCACCTGTCGAACCTAAGATGCCGTTACCGATACCATTTTCAGGGGAACGTTCCGATTTCCGAAATTTTCGGGATCGCTGTCAGTCTTATTTTTTGATGCGTCCTATCTCATCTGGTTCAGAATTACAAAGGGTCACGCTTATAAAGACCCTCTTACAGGGCAACTCACAGACCTGGGCCTACAGCTTACCCTTAGGTCATGAGGCCCTTACCTCTGTTGAGAACTTTTTTAATGCCATGGCGGTGGTATATGATGATCCAGATATAGCCGCCACAGCTGAAATGAAACTCAAGAGACTCAGACAAGGTCAGAACTCTGTTGAGACTTATGCGGCGGAGTTCCGCAAGTGGTCGTTCTCCACCAGGTGGGAGGCACAGTCTCTTTTAGATAGGTTTCTGACGGGGTTAGCTGACTCTATATCTGAATTAATGTTAAGTCACCCTGAACCCAGAACTCTGGATGAAGCCATAAGCCTTGCTATTAAAATTGATCGAAGGGTACGTTTTCATAAGTCATCTAGACAACGACCCATTATGCGACTTCAAACTCCCATAAGTCTTCCCAGCTCTCCTTCCACTGATGAGCCCATGCAGTTGGGTCATTCTAAACTATCTGAGACAGAAAAGTTAAGAAGAAGAAAGGAGGGTCTATGTCTTTATTGTGGGGAGAAAGGTCATATCGCATCTGTTTGTACCAGGAAGGCGGAAAACTTCTCCGCCTAGGGTTAGTCGGAGGTACTACCCTGGGCGAGAATTCGATACCTCCCAGAGATAAAGTGTTATTACCTATTTCCATTTCCTGGAATAAACAGGTCAGTTTACTGCAGGCTTTTATTGATACAGGCGCTGCAGCCAATTTTATGGACTCTAGTCTAGCTTTAAAGATGGGCATACCAGTCATCCCGTTAGAAAAACATATCATAGTCACGGCCATTGATGATTCGCCATTACAGGATAGTTTGCCGGTCTCCGTCACACCTGAGTTGACATGTACTGTGGGGATCTTACATTGTGAGAGGTTACGATTTTATCTAATCAGAATGCCTTCTTGTCCTATTATTTTGGGCCTACCATGGCTACGTCTGCATTCCCCACAAATAGATTGGGCCTCCGGGCAATTATTATCCTGGTCACCATACTGTCAGAAGCACTGTATTTCCCAAATACCTCTCCGTGCCACTCAGTTAGTTCTTCAGGGACTCCCTCAGCCATATGTATCTTATGCCGACGTGTTCTGTCCACGATCTGCTGATTCACTGCCACCTCACAGACCGTATGACTGCCCGATTGAACTCAGACCTGGAACCATGCCTCCCAGGGGTCACCTTTACAATCTCACTGGTCCCGAGAAAGTGGCCATGAGGGAATACATCCAGGAGAACTTGGAGAAAGGGTTCATTAAACCCTCTAAGTCACCCGCTGGGGCAGGGTTTTTCTTTGTAAAGAAAAAAGATGGTGGCCTGCGGCCTTGTATTGACTACAGAGCTCTTAACGCCATTACAATTAAAAATCGTTATCCGCTCCCCCTGATCGATGATCTCTTTAATCAGGTCACAGGTGCCCAGATATTTACCAAGTTAGATCTCAGGGGAGCTTACAATTTGGTCAGAATTAGGCAGGGGGACGAGTGGAAGACAGCGTTCAACACTCAGGACGGGCATTACGAATATACGGTCATGCCTTTTGGTCTGTGTAATGCTCCCGCTGTCTTCCAGGAGCTGGTCAATGACATTTTCAGGGACGTTGTGGGGAGGTTCGTGGTCGTCTATCTAGATGACATCCTGGTCTTTTCTCATGATATCAAGGAACATCGGTCACAAGTTCAGTATGTTTTGCTCAAATTACGTGAGAATTCATTATATGCTAAATTAGAAAAATGTTTATTTGAGGTCACAGAGGTTCCATTTTTAGGTTATATAATCTCAAGTTCCGGGTTATCTATGGATAACAGCAAGGTCACGGCGGTTTTGAACTGGCCTCAGCCAGTTGGACTGAAGGCCCTACAACGATTTTTGGGGTTTTCTAATTATTACAGAAAATTCATAAAGGGGTATGCCGCCTTGATAGCCCCTCTTACTGACATGACCAAGAAAGGGGCTAACACCGTCAATTGGTCTTCCGAGGCCATTTCCGCTTTTCAAAACCTTAAGACAGCATTCTGTTCCGCCCCCATTTTGCATCACGTGGATTCTTCCAGACCATTTATTGTGGAAGTAGACGCATCTGAGATTGGGGTTGGGGCAGTCTTGTCACAATACACCGGGTCACAGGGAAGACTCCATCCCTGCGCTTTTTTTTCGAAAAAATTTTCCGAAGCAGAGAAAAATTATGATATTGGCAATAGGGAATTGCTTGCTGTGAAGTTGGCATTTGAAGAGTGGCGACACTGGCTTGAGGGGGCAGAACATGTGATCACAGTTTATACAGATCATAAGAATTTGGAGTATCTGAAGGGGGCCAAGAGATTGAATCCCAGACAAGCACGGTGGTCTTTATTTTTTTCCCGGTTTGACTTCATTATCACATTCAGACCGGGAAGTAAAAATGTCAAAGCAGATGCCCTCTCCCGATGTTTTGACATAGAGTCGGTATTGCCCTCTGAACCAGATCCAATTTTATCTGAGAAAGTGGTGTTGGCTTGTGTAGATTCGAGGGAGGATCTTGCCTCTGTTCTTCTTCCTCATCAACCAGACAGTCCGATGGGGAAGCCACCTGATCTGATGTTTGTTCCGTTACAGTTTAGGTTACAGGTGTTGCAGTTGTTCCATTCATCCAGACTGGCAGGTCATCCTGGAATTGACAGAACCAGAGAATTGTTATCCAGGAGTGTCTGGTGGCCCAACTGGAGGAGGGATGTCGAGGAATTTGTTGCCTCTTGTGCAGTATGTTCACGGAGCAAACCCTCACATATATCCCCAGTAGGTACCCTCCAACCCCTGCCCATACCCTCTGAACCCTGGACTCACATATCCATGGATTTTGTGGGGGAATTGCCTTCTTCAGATGGTAACACGGTGATTTGGGTCATTATTGACCGATTTTCTAAAATGGCTCATTTTGTGCCATTGAGAAAATTTCCCTCCGCCAAGGAACTGGCTGAGCTATTCGTAGTCCATGTCCTTCGCCTTCATGGGGTCCCGGAGAATATAGTGTCTGACAGGGGGGTGCAGTTTATCTCGGAATTTTGGAAAGAATTTTGCAGAGTACTAGGAATTACGCTTTCATTTTCATCTGGTTATCACCCTCAGACCAATGGTCAGACAGAGAGGGTGAACCAGTCACTGGAACAGTATCTCCGGTGTTATGTGGCAGATAACCAAACAGAATGGGTACAATACTTACCATACGCCGAATTTGCCCATAACAATCTCCGGAACTCTTCCTCAGGGTTTTCACCCTTTCAGATTGTTAATGGGAGATCTCCCAGGTTTTCCCCCTTTCCTGTTAGTTCTTCTCCTTTTCCTGCCCTAGAAAACTGGCAGGAGACACTAAAATCCCGATGGAAGGAAGTAAATGCCAATTTAAAGAAATCGGTTTCACTCCAGAAAGTACAGGCTGACCGAAAGCGGTCACCTGAGTGGGAGTTCTCTCCCGGGGATCTTGTATGGATTTCCACTCGGCATATCGCCTTACGGCAACCTTCAGCTAAGCTTGGGCCTAAATTTGTGGGTCCATATCCAGTAGCTAAAAGAATCAATAAAGTTTCTTATCAGATAACGTTGCCTCAATCTATGCGTGGGGTGAGAACATTTCATGTGTCATTACTAAAACCTGCGGTGCATGTGGACCCTGGTCCTCCTCCTGTGTTAGTGGATGGTGAGCCTGAGTATGAGGTCGAGAGAATACTGGATTCTCGATTTCTTAGGAGGTCTCTCCAGTATCTGGTTCATTGGAGGGGATACGGTCCTGAGGAGAGATCATGGGTACCAGCTCATCATTGCCATGCACAAGAACTCATACAGGAGTTTCATGACTCCCATCCTGATAAACCTTCCTTAGCGCGTTCGGAGACCACGCCTCAGGGGAGGGGTAATGTCAGGGAGAGACTCACCTCTTCAGCGGCGGCCAGTATGGACGCCGCTCGCAGCGCTGACGTCACCGGATCCCCGAACTTCCGGTCGGCATCAGCTGGCGGCGCCAGCGGCCGTCACAGCCACAGGTCATCATTGCAGGGCCGGGCAACGCGCTCACGCACGGAGCGTCAGGCCCTTTATGCCCTGAGGAGAAGGTTGCCTTGATCCGCCCTGTGGAGGCACGCTCCGCCCCTTGCTGACATCATCCGGGGGGTGGGGGTTCCTGGAGGAACAATCTGCATTTAAGCAGCAGACTGTCAGTACTCCCTGTCCGCTGTAGCGATCACACTCTGTGCTAGCTCTCGGATCCACAGTATACTTATATATTGGTTACGCCAATATATAGGTACTGGAAGAAATATACCATTGTATTTACCTGTGTCTTTGATCTTTTGCCTGTCCTTGACTCTGAGTTTGCCTAATCCTTCTGTACTGCTGCCTATCTGATTTCCCGTTGCCTACCTTGCTGTGCCCTCGTTTACTCTCTTGCCTACCGTCTCTGTACCTCGTATCTCTGATATCTGTTGCCGAACCCCGGCTAGCCTTCTAGTCTCCGACTCCGCCTCCTGATTCTGTACCTCGTATTTCTGATTACCTGTTGCCGATCCTTGCTTGTCGACCATCCTCGCCAGTGGGCCCTTGCCGCTGGACGGTAGTCGGTGTTCTGTGGGCCCTCGCCACAGAACAATACGCTATTATTGTTTGCACCAATCATTACACCCCATTTTGGGTGGACAGAGGTTAGCGTATATATCGGATTATCGGTGAGACTGCAGATCACTTATAATCAGGTATATCTGTATTTCTGGCGATACTGCAGATCTCCAGAGATCAGTCACTCTCTGTCCTCTCTAGTTGTTACGGAACGTGACACTGTTCAGCTGGTGTATGCGATGGCTGCCGGGAGGCTGAGCCCTGACCACGAACGACCCACTCAGCAGGGTCTGGTGGTGGTGGTGGCGTTTTTGGCTTGCACGGGAAGCCGAGGAGGGAGCAGAGGAGACCACTGAGGAGGACTGGCTGCCTGAACAGGCCTCAGTGTCGGCAGGAGTGGCAAAGTGGGTTATGGTGCTCTGACCACTGCAAGGGCCAGTGCCAGCTTCCTTCAGCCTCTTGAATTCCTCGTGCTCCGGTTTGTGCTTATTGGCCAGATGGTTGATGAAGCTGGAGGTGCCATAGTTGGAGGGGTTAGACCCTCTGCTCATCTTCACATCTCACACATTACAAGTTACAAACTTGCTTTCAAGTGAGGGCAGAAGAAAAAACTGCCATATTGGGGATTGCAGTTTGACCTTACGTCGCTAAGAATGGGATGCTGCTGCTGCTTTTCTCCCAGTGGTGGTTGGAGCCTGGGGCTGAGTGGTGCGGCTGGTGGTAGTAGTGGCAGGTGGAGCAGCAGGCTGTGGGTCACACATTCCATGCCCACTGTACTACTGACTCTCTAACAACTAAAGCACTGCAGCCAGTAACTACACAATAACACAGTAATCCTACCTATACTGTAACTACTAGCTAGCTAAGGCTAATAGCAGGCCAGCCAGCAGCAAGAGGCCTGGACTGTGCACAGCACACACAGACACAGGACCTAACTAGCAGGCAGCTGCTGCAGCTCAAAATCTGACTGACTGACACCTAAGCTACGTACACACATGCGACAACGAACGATCGACGAACGAACTTTTAATTGACGAAAGAACGACCTAAGTAAAGTTCGTTTTTAAAGGTGTGTAACGATCTGATCATTAGAACGAACGTTACATCACATAAAGCAACTATTGCGCTTGCGCATAAAAATGAAAAGTTCCATGGAGAAATAGTGAAATGCGCATGTCAAGCCTAGTACGAACAACCGTTTCCAACGATGTACTACTTTTGCAAACGATCGTCGTTGGAAAAAATCTGCCAGGACAGATCTTTCGATTTTTAACGATCTAGCTCATCCGTTGTTAGACTTAATGGTCGTTGGCTGCTTTTTTTTAAACAATCGCCGTTTGTAATGATCGGGGAACGATCGTTTCAAACGACCATAGTCGCATGTGTGTACGCACCTTAACAAATTACACAGGCTAACTAACTACAACACAATATAACAGTAGTGTAGTGAAGGTGTTTATGTGTAAAAACGCTGGGTTTAACAGTGTGATAATGCACTTGCTTAGCCAAACACACTGGAGTTGTCTCTCAGTGGCAGTCACAAAGCAAGGATGAGATTCTCATCATGGCCCCCCTCCTTATATACAGGAGGGACTGGCCAAGGTTCCCCTCTGTGATTGGTTGCTTGGGCTTGGGCTTAGGCTGGGAGCCCTCTGATTGGCTCAATGACGTCATGGACGTCATCTCCATGGTAACAGTACCCGGATTCGGATATCCGACCGGTATCCGCGGATATCCGGGTATGCGACCAAATATCCGAGGGTTGCAACCCGGATTTTGGCCCAGGTATCCGGAATCCGAATCCGGTCGGATAGCTGAAAAAAGTTCGGATATCCGGGTTTCCCGGATATCCGGAGTCCTGATGAGCAGCACTGTTATAAGATGGTGATAGCGGGAGAAAGCATAAATGAGATGCATAAAGGCTGCCTGACTATGAGCGCAAGAGATGTGCAGTGTCAATCTCCATAACAAAACAGAGTGGGGAAGCAGAGGCCTGCGGAAGTTCACAACAAAGAGAGAAGGTTCTCTTTGAAGATGGGCAGAACACAGAGCTTTGTACAGCAGAAGATAATTAGCAGAGCTTCTTCTTCTAGAGGTCAGTGCCGTCTCTCAGCTCTTCCAAGGACAGGGGAAAAAAACTCTCTATGTAGTTCTCAGCAGCCACAAGACAGAAACTGGTCTGGCTCCGAAAACAATCATGAAATAGGCTGAACTTATTAAGATAGGGAGGCTCTAGCCTGGTCTGGTGGTGTGTAGAACAGGGGCGTTGCTACCCCAAAAAGATCAGTGGCATGTGCCCCGGATCTATTCTGGGGTGTCCTGAATGTCCCCCAGGCAGAGTGCGCTGTGGTGACTTAAAGGCAGGCATGCTGGGAGCTGTGGTGCATCAATTGGGGGTATGCTGGGTGCGGTGGTGCCTCTAAGTGGGCATACTGGGTGCTGTGGTTTCTGTATGTGGGCATACTGGGTGCTGTGGTTCCCTGCCGGGCACTGTGATGCCTTTATGGGGGCATGCAGGGAGCTGTGGTTCTTCTGTGGTGGCATGCTGGGAGTTGTGGTGGCTCAATAGAGGACCCGTGGGAGCATGGGAGGGGGTCCACTAGAAAATCAGGGAAAGCTATGGGGGAGCTGCCAGATAACCTGGCGACAGGCCAGCCTGCCCAGCAGAAAGACCGACTAGCCAGCACAGAAGCCAGGTAACTCTGCTGAGTTATGTATAAGTGACACTGCCTATTCATGTGATATGCTGAATTTTTGGAGCTTTTTTTTGTATTAATGAAGAGGGGGCTTCATCCAACCTTTTGCTGGGCAGGCCTACTTAGACCACTGTTAAGTTCATGTAAATTTGGCTCCACTCATGACCACACCCACATTCTGGTGCATGGCCACACCCATTTCCCAGCTGTAGTGCCCAAAAGTGCCCCGCATCTCTTAGGATCCTAGCAACGCCTCTGGTGTAGAAGGAGATGTATCACAGGAAAATGCACTGGAATGTAGCAGACTGCTAATGCTGGCACCTGTACAGTGTCATACAGTATATGGAGGAAGGGAACATAGATAAGAAATGAATACAAACTCAAAAGTCTTTGTTTACTAAGCTAGCTGCATACTGACGATCAAAAAATTCTTACAAAATCAGGCTCAAAGTAGTTCAGGTCTGTACACAACAGAAAAGGGTAAGGCTGGATTCACACTGTGCACGTTGCATAATGCACACATTATAGTGTGTGTGAACAGCAATGGATGCTGTGCGCGTTATACCATACAGGTTAATTCAAAGCTTGCAAGTAGAGTGATCTGTTACAACCCAGAAGTGTAAACAGCCCCATAGAATTACAGTTTATGTGCAGTGAGCTGAATTATTCTGCAATGCAATGGATGTAGTGTGAAAGGAGCCTTACAAGAAACCTAAACTGGACTAAATAAAGAGTTTCACTTACCTGGGACTTCTACCAGCCCCCCCTGCAGCTGTCCTGTGCCCGCGCCGGTCCTCAACGATCCTCTGTTCCCCCTGCCAGCGCTTAGTTTCGATTCTGCTGACTGATCAGTTGGCAGTCCACTGCGCCTGCGTGGCCCTGGCCCACGCGCATCCTAAAACATAGTTTTCTCTTACTGCGCCTGCGCAGAACGCTCTCGCCAACATGAACGCATACGAGGATATATACAGCCAAGGCCGCAAGAATCAAAACTAAGCACCGGCGCGGCCACAGGACGGCTGTGGGTAGCTGGTACAAGCCCCAGGTAAGTGAAACTCTTTTCATTTAGTAAGGTTTAAGTTCCCTAGTGATGTCACCAATCACTAGGCAATGTCCCCAATCTGGGAATGGGACCGATCCCTTAAATTACATTGCTGGGCCAACACTGTACAGACACAGAGTCAGCTGTACAGCTATTGATGCGTTCTGTTGCAATGCGGGAGGTGGAGGGCTTGATGGAGTAGCGCAGATGTGACGTCATGTGGTGGGTGGGGCACAGGCATCGGCCAACGCTTCTCTGAGTTAATCCACCTGGCGGATTGCTTGCCGAGTGGCGACCCGGGCTCCTGTACACATGCTGGATTATCAGCTGAGGCGGCCATTATCGGCCCTCTCAGCTGACTTTAATCTAGCGTGTATGGTGCTTTGGGCCTCGTTCACATGTCTTCAATGCAGATGGCCATGCGATCAGAACGTAACGCGTACGATCGCACGCCATCTCCACCACTACTCACTGCACTGCTGATCCCATCCATTACCAGTCATGGGATCAGCTCTGCACTTGTGGGCCCTTCTGCCGTTCTTGCATTTCACCACATCATACGTGCTTCCAAATGTGTACAGAAGCGCCTATGATGTGAACGAGGCCTTAGGGCTCATTCATACTATGGGCTTGATTCACTAAGACAAATAGCATGCCTTATCAAAGTTAACACACCTTATCAGAGTAGCATAGCGAGGGGGCTCAGGGCAGGACGAGTGGAGCTCTCGTCATTGCCAATTAGCAGGCATAAGTTCGCTATGCTACTCTGATAAGGCGTGTTAACTTTGATAAGGCGTGCTATTTGTCTTAGTCAATAAAGCCCTTTGTGCGCTTCTGTCCGCTTTTTTTCAGCACATCAATGTTACAGATTGATACATGTTGCTGAAATGCAGACAGAAGCGCACCAGTGTGAATAAGGGTAGCGTTCTCCTACCCTACTAAGGGCCCGTTTCCACTAGCGCGAATTTGCATGCATTTTCTGCATGCAGATTCGCATAACCAATACAAGTAAAAGGGCCTATTTCACTTGCCAGGAAAACTGAGTGTTTTGCTGTAAAGGAAAAATCTGCACAGCAGAGCCATCAGAGTTCGCACACTGCACACACCGCTTGCGATTCGCATGTAATGTATGTAATAGGAATACGCATACGTTTTCATGTAAAATCAATGTAAAAGCACACAGGCACTGACATGGTTAAAACTGCTGACTTACAAAAGCACACACAAGTGCATGCGAATTTGCATGAAAATTTGCATACAAATGCATACGAATTCGCTTTCTGCAAGAAAATAAAATTTCACCACACTAGTGGAAACTGGCCCTAAAGGACACATCAAGTGAAAGGGTTATGGAAGCTGGAGTATTTATTTCCTTTCAAGCAATACCAGTTGCCTGGCTCTCCTGCTGATCCTCTGCCTCTAATACTTTTAGCCACAGCCCCTGAACAAGCATGCAGCAGATCAGGTGTTTCTGACATTATTGTCAGATCTGACAAGATTAGCTGCATACTGCTTTCTGGTGTGATTTAGACACTTCTGCATCCAAATAGATCAGCAGGGCTGCCAGGCAACTGGTATTGTTTAAAAGGAAATAAATATGGCAGCCTCCATACACTTCTCACTTCAGGTTCCCTCTAAAGGGTACCTGAGATGGCAAGGGAGAAAAAAAATATATAAATACCCGGGGGTTCCTCGAGCCTTCTTCAGGCTCATTGCTCCCTCACTGTCCTGTGCTGCCTAGATAATCCGCAACTGGTCCCAGAAAATGCTCCAGTTGGGGCCAGTCGGCGCAGGTGCAGTTTGGCCGCACCCACTACCCTGTTCCCAGCAGCCTTGTGCGTCTGTGCAGTAGTACCCTGCAGGCGCAGAATGCTCCCAGCAATGGGGGCACACGTGGCCGGGCATGCGCAGACCGGAGGACTTTCCAGGGCCAATTGCGGAGTATCACAGCGGTGCAAAAGGATGGCAAAAGAGCGAAAAACCTGGAGGGGGCTGGAAGAAGTGTATAATTTTCTCTCTCGCCATCTCAGGTTGACTTAAAGGCCTGTACACAACTACACACGGGCTGACTGATGTTGCCTGTCAGGGATCGGGAACCAATTCCTTGGGCAACATCACTGGGCCAGACTATACAGGAGCGCGTCAGCTGCATAGCTGATGATACGTTCTGTTGCTATGCCGGTAGGAGGTGGGAAAACGGAATGCGCATGTGTGACGTCACATGATGAACGAGGTGAACGGCATGGACAAAGCAATCTGTTGTCACTTGGCTCCGAAAGGCAGATCGCTATCAAATCGGCGGTCATTCGTTGAGGGCTGCTGTACACACGCCGGATTATTGGCTGAGGCGGTCGTTATCAGTCACCTCAGTCTTGCATGTGTACGCAGCTTTAAGGCACACACACACTTCCAACAAAGTGCCCAACCAACAGCTCAACATGGCCAAACCCAAGACAAACCCTAACTGTTTTCCGTGCACCAACCAACTGAACAATCAACCCAATAACTTACCGAGAAACAACGGACTGCACGACATAGCTGCATTCAAAACAAGTACCAAGTCTATATGACATTGTACACACGTGGCCAACTGCAGCTTTATCAGCCCAACAGTCGTGTGAGTTGATCTTCTGCATGGATCAGGCACACCACCTGTTATTCAGGGGTCTCAAACTCGCGGCCCGCGAGCCATTTGCGGCCCTCGATACAATATTTTGTGGCCCTTGCTGGCAAAAGCTTCCTTATAGTTCGCTTCAGTGCTCCCAAGTAATCCGCCGCATCCCCGCCGCTAAACGAGGGCTGCAGAGCCCCCAAATCGCCCGGGGGGCAATCCGCCAGCATTTCCTGGAAGGGGCAGAGCTTGCGGCTTCAGCTCTGCCCCTCCTGACGTCAATCGCCGCACAGATCGCCGCCTCTCCCCGCCCCTCTCTGTGAAGGAAGAGTGAGAGGGGCGGGCAGAGGCGGCGATGCGCCGCGATTGTGAAATTCCTTATGCGGCCCAGCCTCATCCTGACTTTGCCTCCTGTGGCCCCCAGGTAAATTGAGTTTGAGACCCCTGTGTTATTAGTCACTGGTCTAGTTGTTTGCCACGCTTACACACGTCTGATTGTCGTCCAACAGACCAAAATCAGATGACAATCAAGCGGTTTGGTTGAGCGTGTACGGGCCTCTAGTCTACTCTTGCATTACGTGGAGGACAAAAGCAAACACAACCAATATATCAATTGATCGATACTGGCTTCTGTGAGGCAGTGCTGCTCGGATACCCCTTTTCAAAATCCGAATTGAATTCGGATCCGGATACCCAGATATCTGGATCTGAATCGGATATACGAATCCAAACTTTTTGTAATCTGAGGAAACTCGGATATCCGAACCCAATATCCTGGATATCCGGTCGGATTCGGATAGAAAACCGGAAGTGACCTGAAAATGGCTTAAAATGCTTCCAAATGTCTCTTCAAATGGCAAAAAACCCTTTCGGAGGTCTCTCTCTCAGGTTCACTGTAAGGCCTGTACACACGGGCTGACTGATGTTGCCTGTCGGGGATCGGGAACTAATTCCTTGGGCTACATCTCTGACTCTGGGCCAGACTATACAGAAGCGTGTCAGCAGTATAGCTGATGATGCGTTCTGTTGCTATGCCGGTAGGAGGAGGGAAAACGGAATGTGCATGCGTGACGTCACACGACGAACGAGGTGAACGGCACGGACAAAGCAATCTGTTGTCACTTGGCCGAGTTTATCCGGCAGGCAGATCGCTAGCCAATCGGCGGTCAGATCTCTCTCTCTCTCTGGGATTTTGGCTTCTGCTCGGATATCTAAACTAACTATCCGCCCGGTTTTCGGATTTCAGATGGGAAATCCGAGTTGTTCTGAGAGTGGAAAAAGTTCGGATTATCTGGGTAGTTTTGATACCCGAATATTGGATGAGCACCACTGCTGTGAGGCTAGATCACATAAAAAAATGTTCAAGGCATGTGTAGATTGAATTTAACACCCCCATTATTATCAAAAGATCCCCTTGACTATTGTAGATGCAATTCCTCTTGACGCTGCCTTCAGAATTAGTTCTCTCAGTTGTCTGTGTGTTAGTGATCAGCCAGAAGGGGGCATCCGGACTTCCTGACCACGCTCAGAAACTTTGTAACTTTAAGGAAAGTTTGTAAAAACTTTTTCCAGCTGACTCCTCCCTGCTATATCCGTTTGTTTAGCCTGGGGCAAGAACTATTGAGTATAGCCAGGGCTGGATGGTGTATGCTGGTGCTGTGCACAGCACCGATCCCTCCCCGGGACGATCATGCAATCTCTGGGCACCGAGGTGTAGTGGAAGCAGCACAATGAGGGGGGCTCCGCTCAGCCTGGTGGTCCTGGCACTGCTGATGCGGGTGGAGGTGGCTAGTGCTGCGGGCAAATTCACCTTCAATCTGCAGATCTCTCCAGCCATGGTCAGCCCGAGCCAGCCAGTCTCTCCAGCCACCCCGAAGGACATAGTAGGGCTTTCACTGGCGTCCGACCCCAACGGCAAGATCAACTTCATGGCTATGGTGGACAACCTGGAAGGGGACTCTGGAAGGGGGTACTATCTGGAGATGCTGATAGGGACACCATCGCAGGCGGTAAGTCATCAGGGCAACAAAAGGCATTTAGATGGGGATTAGTCCATGGCTTGAGAGCTGTTAGAGTACATTGTCTAATTGTGATTGCCTATATGCAAGCTATTACTGTACTTTATTCCCAGGGGGCAAAATGACTGGTAACAAGATGACAGTGCAGGACACTAGCCATACCCATGTGCTGCTGATGGACGCTGTGAACTATTCCTTTCCCATGGGAATAACTTCTTCCATGGGGGCCAGGCCATTCCCCTTACTCCATGGGGGTAGCTTGAGGATAGTGTGGGCAATACCTGATGGATAGTGTAAATATGTTTTCTGTGGGGCAGTAGGAGGTTAGTGCAGTTTATAATCACTTCCTCTTGGGGGCAATAGGAGGTTAGTGCAGACTATTACCCCTTTCTTTGTGTGTGAGCTGCAGGTTCTCCGACCTTCTCTTTGGGCTCCTTGCTGGCTTCTGCTCCTTCCCCATGTAGTAACTGTAGCCCAGTGACAGCTATTGGCTGGATAGGGTAATGGTTAAGGGCTCTGCCTCTGACATGGGAGACCAGGGTTCGAATCTTGGCTCTGTCTGTTCAGTAAGCCAGCACCTATTCAGTAGGAGACCTTAGGCAAGTCTCCCTAACACTGCTCCTGCCTATAGAGCGCGTCCTTGTGGCTGCAGCTCTGGCGCTTTGAGTCCGCCAGGAGAAAAGCGCGATATAAATGTGATTTGTCTTGTCTTTGTCTATTGCTTTTTACCAACAGGGCAAGCTAGTGGACACTGCAGGTGATTAACCCTTCTCTATGGGGGTTCTCATTTCTGTATGGGGGAACTGCAAACTATTACGCTTCCCCCATTAAAAAGGGGAGGAGGGCCATGCAGGAAACTATTAGTGTTCTATGTTGTAACTGTAGTATATTATCCCCTTTCGGCTGGCCGGGGCAGGATATTATTCCCTTACCCAGGGGGTAACTGCTGGCTGGGGCAGGATATTATTCCCTTACCCAGGGGGTAACTGCTGGCCGGGGCAGGATATTATTCCCTTACCCAGGGGGTAACTGCTGGCCGGGGCAGGATATTATTCCCTTACCCACGGGGTAACTGCTGGCCGGGGCAGGATATTATTCCCTTACCCAGGGGGTAACTGCTGGCCGGGGCAGGATATTATTCCCTTACCCAGGGGGTAACTGCTGGCCGGGGCAGGATATTATTCCCTTACCCAGGGGGTAACTGCTGGCCGGGGCAGGATATTATTCCCTTACCCAGGGGGTAACTGCTGGCCGGGGCAGGATATTATTCCCTTACCCAGGGGGTAACTGCTGGCCGGGGCAGGATATTATTACCTTACCCAGGGGGTAACTGCTGGCCGGGGCAGGATATTATTACCTTACCCAGGGGGTAACTGCTGGCCGGGGCAGGATATTATTCCCTTACCCAAGGGGGTAACTGCTGGCCGGGGCAGGATATTATTCCCTTACCCAGGGGGTAACTGCTGGCCGGGGCAGGATATTATTCCCTTACCCAGGGGGTAACTGCTGGCCGGGGCAGGATATTATTCCCTTACCCAGGGGGTAACTGCTGGCCGGGGCAGGATATTATTCCCTTACCCACGGGGTAACTGCTGGCCGGGGCAGGATATTATTCCCTTACCCACGGGGTAACTGCTGGCCGGGGCAGGATATTATTCCCTTACCCACGGGGTAACTGCTGCCCGGGGCAGGATAATATCCCCTTACCCACGGGGTAACTGCTGGCCGGGGCAGGATAATATCCCCTTACCCACGGGTAACTGCTGACCGGGGCAGGATATTATTCCCTTACCCACAGGGTAACTGCTGGCCGAGGCAGGATAATATCCCCTTACCCACGGGGTAACTGCTGGCCGGGGCAGGATAATATCCCCTTACCCACGGGGTAACTGCTGGCCGGAGCAGGATATTATCCCCTTCCCCACAGGGGTAACTGCTGGCGGGGGCAGGATATTATCCCCTTCTCCACGGGGCAAACGCTGGTCGAGGCAGGTTATTATTCCCTTCCCCACGAGGCAACTGCTGGCCGGGGCAGGATATTTTCCCTATCCCTACGGGGTCACTGCTGGCCAGGGCAGGATATTATCCCCTTCCTTGCGGGGTAACTGCTGGCCGGGGCAGGATATTATCCCTTTCCCCGCGGGGTAACTGCTGGCCGGGGGAGGGTATATTATCACCTTCCCTACGGGGTAACTGCTGGCCGGGGCAGGATATTATCCCCTTGTCCTTGTGGTTAATACTGCCCATTGTAAACTACTACCTTATTCTCTAAACATTAACTATTTGAAAGTGCTGGTTATTACCCCTTCCCCATTTGGTAACTTCTGGCCATTTCCCCATGGGTTTGGCAGAGGGTGTATGATATTGTGCTGACTGTTGTTAGTAAGGATTATGAATATTGGTTTGTGCCAAACACTGTCAGGCATTACACCGCCATGCATTATACCTTCTATACTACAATCAGTGATGGGCTCTCGAGTCCCTTTCCGGCTTGAAGGAGGAAGTGCGCATAGTGAGGCTTGCAACGCGTCCAATAGGACGCGTGCAAGCTGTTTGGAGCGCAGGGAGGACAACGGACTTATGGGTAACTAACCCTTTGTCATCCAGCCGCACAGCTGAGGCAATTAAGCCTCATTTAAATCACGAAAATTCACTTGTGAGCCCATCTCTAACTACAATCATCTTAGGGCTCGTTTCTACTATTGCGGTGCGGAATCGCCTGGATTCCACTGCTGATGAAATCGCATGCGGATGCGACTCCCCATGCGTTTTCTGCCGCGAATTCGCATAGGTGAGGGTATATGCGATTTTAACCATGTCACTGCCTGTGTGAATTTATATTGGTACCTATGCGAATTCGCGGCAAAAAACGCATGGGGAAAACGCATGCGATTTCCCTATTAAATACATTGCATGCAATTCGCATGCATTCCACTCGCAGGCGAATTCTGCTGCTCTTTTGTGCGTATTTTCACTGCTTGAAAAAACGCACCTCAACAACGCTAAAGTGGAAACAGGCCCATCCACTTACATTACATGTGCGAATCCGCATGCGTTGGACGGATGCGGATTCGCGATAGTGGAAACGAGCCCTCGGTTTCTCCTCTCAGTTCAGAATGGCCCAATACACAGCAAACAAGATGATTAACCAAGCTTTAGCGACATATAATATTTTTTTCCCTAATAAAGTTCCCTAAATGCCCTCCTAATTTTTTTGCCTGGTCGGTGTGCCTGTGCTGAACTGTGCAGTGCCTGTGCTGAACTGTGCAGTGCCAGTGCAAATATCACAAACTTCCCATTTCAGATAAGATAAGAGCACTATGCCCAGAAGGTAATTCAATTTCCCCCTCCCTTTGAAGAGTTTACACAGTGATGTAAATGCCGTATTTTTACAAACGACGGGTCCGTCGGACCCTCCCGCGGGGCGGTTGTTCTACCGACAGTCGCACATGTGTACAAGCTGTCGGCAGACTAATAAGACCACAGACTGATCCGGCGTGCGGATCAGTTTGTGATGATTGCTGTGAGAGGGACTGTAAAATAAGCATTCAACTAATGCTGGGTACACACCATGCGTTATGGGTTTTTTGGGTCGATTTCCTGTTCGATGGGGAAAAATGCAGGAATATTTTATTTGGTTCTTTTCCGTTAGCCGGGCGCAACCACTAGGTGGTGATAAAACTCCAGCAATCGCTGGCAGCAGGGTTACATCTTTCCCTACTATCCATGGCGGCCTGGAGGGGGAATAGTAATTAACACCACCTAGTGGTTGCGCCCGGCTAACGGAATAGTACCTTCTATTTTTTTCATATAACATTTCTCTTAAATCTGATCTGACATTGAACGCTAATCAAATCATTTCTTATTGTTTTTTTTTTGTTTTGTTTTTTTTATTAATATGGAATTTGATCCCACTTTAAGCAAAGATGGATGCATGCCTGACAATCAAGACTTCCCTGATCGAAAACCAGTTGGAGAAATGGTGATTGTTTTATTGCCGTGTACCACTAGATATCGATCAGATTTAAAGGGCTTCTAAAGTGAGAGGAATATTTGCTGAGCGTTCACTGCGCTTTTCCCGGGCGTTTTAATTCACTCCCTGACGCAAGTCAGGAAGTGAACTTTTTGACCCGGAAAAGAATAAACACAATGTATTTATTTCTAAAAATACCGAACGCAAACGCTGCACAAAGCGACCTTCCATTGAGGCGGCATCGCCTCAAAAATGACCCATGCAGCACTTGTCTGAGCGGATCGGAAACGAGCCGCTCAGATGTAAACTCTGTCATAGAGAATCATTGCTCAATCGTATTTAGGGCGATTTTGAAATTTGTCCACGTTTGAAAAAAGGGCAAAAACGCCTTTAGTGTGAACAAGACAATGCGAACAATTTCAGGTCGAGCATGTAGATAGGACGTGCTGCAACATGTCGGGCTGTCGTGGTCAATCGGGTGCGCGGTGGTAACAGTGAGCGATTATCACGATGAAAGCCCCCAGCGCTGTCCCCCCAGGGTGTACATTCATATATTACCTGTCCTGTGTTGTGGTGCCCGTCCGTCTTCGGAATCTGTCACTCTTCCATTAATGGTAAAGTCACACACACCATGCTGGTGGCATGTATAGGGCTAATGGAAAAGTGACAGATTTGGAAGATGGATGGGCAATGCGACACAGGACAAGTAATGTATAAATGCACACATGCCCATTTATACATTGGGGAACAGCGGCAAGGTGGCGGACTCTGCTGATTCCCTGAAGATTACATGCTGAAATTGACCGGGAATAGGCCTGCGGTGTATGGGAAGCTGACCGATCTCTCTCTCTCTCTAATGAGATTTGTCTCTTGGAAGAACATCGACCATCATTGCTAGATGTATTGGTACCTTTAGTTCTACTACAGAAGAGATACGTGAACAGATCTGCTTGATTCCAGTACCGGCATTGTATAGAGGTGGTTTGTTCTCTCTAGCCACACCGTGTAAAGTTGTCACTATGCTTTTGTGCTGTGTGCCTGATCTGAGGCTAATGAACCATGTTTAAAGGATTTTCACATCCACTAATATACCTGGATTAACATATAGCCTATAGAACTTTAGGTTTAGACATAAACCCATGTGATTTTGTTAATCTGTCGTTAAGGTTTACTGTAACTTATAACAGGGTGTTTGGCACTGTGTCCTCCCTGTTTGTAGTCATCTCGATAATTTGGTGTTCCTCTCTGTGCATTTTTTCTCTTTCGCTGCTGTGAAATGTGAGCTGGCCTGATCACACCTCTATCTAGGTGATGAGGACAGTCCAGTCGGGTGACTCACTATACGTGTGTTACAGCAGCCTACAGAGATAGAAGGGCTGTCTGTCATGACTCGGCTGTCTCAGAAATGTGTTGCTGCATGGTGGCCAAGCGTGCTCTGTGTGTGCGCATGACGGTACAATGACGTCACCGTGCACATGAGCAGAGTGCTCCTAGCCACGTGCGCCTGTGCACATTTCCTTGTGGCCTGGACTGAGCTGCTGCGGCAATTTAGGGTAGAAAGACTGGGGCAGAGCAGAACAGGTGGAGTGGTGGGCATGAGGACCGCATCTAATACACGCCTGCTACTGCTGTTTTAATAACTCTTTTGGCTCTGGTATCCTTTAAATTCCCACAAACACTTGCACCCACAACAAGACACGTACACGCAAGAAAAATGCCACCCACAGAGATTAGGACCCAATCCCTCAAATACAAAGTGGACCAAAATTGAACAGTGGGACCAAGTTGTGGGTCAATGTCTAGTGGCCACCTCACATATGAAGTTCTCTGGTGTCTAATGCCTCTTTCCACATTTATACAGTTCCCTAGTGTCTAGTGGCCGGTCCTCCCTCCCTGTACAGTTCCCTGGTGTCTAGTGGTCTCCCTCCCACCACTAAAAACTTTCCTGGTGTTTAGTGCTATCCCTTCACAACCTTAAAGGGGAACTGAAGTGAGAGGTATATGGAGGCTGCCATATTTATTTCCTTTTAATCAATACCAGTTGCCTGCCAGCCCTGCTGGTCTATTTCTCTGCAGTAGTATCTGAATAACACCAGAAACAAGCATGAAGCTAGTCTTGTCAGATCTGACTTTAAAGTCTGAAACACCTGATCTGCTGCATGCTTGTTCAGGGGCTATGGCTAATAGTATTAGAGGCAGAGGATCAGCAGGGCCGCCAGGCAACTGGTATTGATTAAAAGGAAATAAATATGGCAGCCTCCGTATACCTCTTACTTCAGTTCCCCTTTAAACAGTTCCCTGAGTCCTGTTCCTCCCCCCCCCCCCCCCCCCCCCCCTTTCATATGACTTCCCTAGTGATACAGGGCTTCACCTCCAATACAGCTTCCCTGGTGATCTAGAGTTAGCCAAACATAATACAAATTGGGGAAACCACTTGCAAAATTTGTCTGTGTAGGCCAGAGTGTTACATAAATGAGGTAGACTGACTAGAAGAAAAAAATCCAGGTATTGACAGCCACCAAATAAACTGTTTAATACCGTAAAGACATAGAAAAATGTTCAGTTCCAGGCAAGTACTCAGTGCCAGAGGCCTTTTCAAGGAACCAGCCCAGGGGCCCTTTCACCAGTCATTTCCCACAGTACCTACTCTGAGCTGGAGTTTGCTGTATTTTGGGTCAACTGACTTCCAGAACTGCCTGTGTAGATAGAAAATATTTGTGTCTAGTAGAGATGACCCATTCTCTATTATTATTCTTCTCCTAGAAGAATACATGAAGCACACAGTGTATCATGTGACTTGTACATCTCTGGTTGCCTAGCTATGAACAGCCTAAGCAATAAGCAAAAGTGAGTCATGGCCCTGCCTAACCAAAGAAGTGCAAACTGATCGCCTGATAAATTTATCAATGGCTTGTTTAATTCTGTTTGCAGGAAAAATTAGTTAAGGTGGCCACACTCCCTACAATTTTTTCTTTTTTTTCTTTTTCCCAATTCAAGAATTGGAGTCAATTTTTCTGTTTGTAACATTTCAAAAAGCTGACCAATGTACCACTCAATCTACTGTCACACGCACCTGGTGCTATGACATTTTGAGTATGTTGTCCTCTAACCACCGGGGCTGGTTTCTCTGATCTGTGCTGCGTGGGCTCTCCAGCCCGCAGCACAGATCGTGTGAAAGGCAGGGCGATCGGACTCCAACCCCCCCCCCTTTTTTTTCCACTGGGGGGGGGGTCTGATTGGGCGCCGCTCTGTGTGGGCGAGCGGGTGGGATTCCTCAAAGCCCCCCTCCGCAGTGATTCCCAGCCTCCGTGTCCTTCCCTCCCTCCTTCCTATGGGCGGCACAAGACGGAGATCCGTCCTGCACCGCCTCTGATATACTTCAGCCTATCAGATCTCCTTTACGGCGCTGCTGCACAGCAGCGCTGTATGATGTAAACACAGGGTATTTCTTCCCCGCGTTTTAACATTTAGCCTGCGAGCCGCAATCAGAGGCTGGCAGGCTGTTCACGGAGACGCCCTCCGTGAACTGACATGGAACGTTTCCATGGAAACCCACAAACGACCAGCCGCCGCCTATCGGCGTTAGCTGGTCGTTATGTGGTTAAAGGTATTGGTTGGCAACACTGTGTCATAGACTCCAGCAGCTTCCCAAAAGAAGTTATTTGGCACTTTGGTTATGAAGCCTTCCTCAGACTCGATTCCTGCATACTTCAGTGTTCTCCCCAGGCCCTTTTAGGCGGGTGCTCCACCCGGCTAGTTTTGGTGAGCACCCAGCTGTCATCAGCTCACTTCCTTCTCCGCTGTAAGCAGAGTTGTGCGGAGAAGCACCAGCCCTGTATTCTCTTATCTAGAGTAGCCACCCGGCTGCTACTTCATGCCACCCGACTACTTTTTCATGCCACCCGGCTGGAAAAAAATTCTGGGGAGAGCACTGTACTTATAAGGCAGAATAGCAGAAGGCTTACTCATTTTCTTCCAAGTTAGCCAATAAATGGCATCCTTTTTGATTTAAAACTTCTTTGTTGTATAATAATGTTACATCATTTTTATTTTTTTTTTATTTATTTTTTTATAAAGTAGAAGCATTTTAAGTAAAGTCTATTAAGAAATCTGGGTGGAAAAATTACACAGTATGGGCTGGTGCACACCAAAACCCGCTAGCAGATCCGCAAAATGCTAGCAGATTTTGAAACGCTTTTTCTTCTTTTTCTGTAGCGTTTCAGCTAGCGTTTTGCGGTTTTGTCTAGCGGTTTTGGTGTAGTAGATTTCCTGTATTGTTACAGTAAAGCTGTTACTGAACAGCTACTGTAACAAAAACCGCCTGGCAAACCGCTCTGAAGTGCCGTTTTTCAGAGCGGTTTGCGTTTTTCCTATACTTAACATTGAGGCAGAAACGCATCCGCAATCCAAAATCTGCAGCAGCCCGGGAGTATGCGTTTCTGCAAAACGCCTCCCGCTCTGGTGTGCACCAGCCCATTGAAATACATTACCCTAGCGGATCCGCAGCCGCAAGCGGATCGCAAACCTCAGCCGAAACGCTCTGGTGTGCACTAGGCCTATGGGCTTGAGGGAAGATCCCTTATGTGCTAGATGCATGAGAGACCATGGGGACCTTTTGCACATGTTATGGAAATGTCCAAAATTGCATAGGTACTGGGGTGAGGTATTTGATACTTTAGACACTGTCACTTGCTCTGCCATTTCGAGAACAACTAAAACCTGCGTTTTTGGATTATCTGGTCTGAATATGGCAGAACATATGCAATTAATGGTACAGAGGGCAATGTTCCAAGCTAGAAAATTAATACTTCTGATTTGGAAACAGCCACTCCCTCCCAAGGCTAGTGATTGGTTATTACATATGAATAATTATCTGAAAATGGAAAAATTTATATTTGCTCACAGAGGTGCCCCTCCAAAAATTTGAGAAAATATGGGCTCCATGGTTAGATACCCCAGGTCTTGCTGATTATGATCTTGTAAAAGATAGAATATTTGGAAATTTAAATTCAATTTGAGCTCTATATATTATGTGACAATCATTATATTATTAACAATACCTCTCATATTCCACAGTGATAATTGATGCGGAAATGATATACTTTGTTGGATTTAATAATTGATGTCAGACTATTTTGCAGACTGTTGAAAAAGTTAGGAGGCACACTGCTACACTGCATATTTTGTCATATGTTCCTATTCTTTGTTGAATGAACACTGATTAAAAAAAATAAATAAAAAAAAAATCGGGGTGGAGGAAGGACTCCCAGATCCAAAACACTGGGTGTCTCTCTGTACACATGAAGGTGAGACATTTCACACATACTTGTATGGCAGTACCTGAAGTGAAGGAGAATAGGTACACACCTTTGTGCGTATAACAACATTTTGTCCTATGGATAGCAGAGTTTGCGGCGATTGGTTTTGGGCCTGTGTGACTGGAGTTGGATGGCGCAGCATTGGTGGGTCTGAGGCTGAGCAGATCTGCGATTGTATAAACACGTTCTCCTTCCCCTCTGCACTGTGATGATGATGAGGAACAGCTTGTACACATAAAAGGGAGGTGAGCTCAGCAGTGAGAGAACTTAGCCAGAGGCCGGGTAATTTACTTCACTGACTCCAAACCTGCTCAGTGAAAACAGATCTGTAGAAAGCATGAACAAGAGTCACCAGGCAGGGGGGAGCCGAGAGGCCTTCCAATCATTACTCTCTTATTACCGGTAACTCTGCTTCTCCTCCAGTGATCGGAAATTCAGAACGGATGGATTATAGTACAGATAAGCCTAAAATGTCTATGGCCAGTCAGGACTTCATTTCTCGTTAAAGCAGACCTGTATAAATAGTTATATATTATAAATAGTAAGTTAAATGCATATATGGCTGTGATAAGTTTCTGGCTTTGCCAAGAAAATTTTTTATTCCCAGAGTACGTTGGGGGTTATGCCTGGATTTGATTTAGTCACAAACTGGGTCAGTGATGGAACAATGTAACAGACATGAGTACACATAACCAGAAACTTCAGTAGCAAGAAGTGTGTGTGTGTGTGTGTGTGTATACCTCCCAACTTTTGAGATGAGAAAGAACACTTAAGCCCCACCCCTGCCACACCCCTAATCACGCCCCCTGTTACATCCCTAGTCACACATACTACAAAGATTTCATAAGAAATATATTGTTTTATCATTCAAAACACACTGGTCCTTTCTATCCTGGTTCATTTTTCCTTTTATTTTAACATTTTAAAATTAAGTAATATATCAATTTAAAGGATGTGAATAAAGTTTCGAGTCAAACACATTTTTTAGTAGATAAATTTATATATTTACATAGAAAGAGGGACAAAGTCCTGAAAGAGGGACAAATAAGGAGGAAACAGGGACAGAGGGACAGGGCTCCCAAAAAGGGACTGTCCCTCTGAAAGAGGGACAGTTGTGAGCTATGTGTGCGTGTGTATGTATATGTGTGTGCATAGCAAAATCGCGATCGCAATTGCCGGGAAAATTTAGGACTTTGCTGAATCGCTAGCGTTTAGCACAAACGCTAGCAATTGCTGGTGGAAAAGGGCCCTTTATGCTAGTTAACTATCATATGTATTATGAGAAGCTGAACCAGAGTACATATTATTTGGGTGCAGGGCGAGCATAATGATGTCTCTCCCAGCTGCCGCTAAAGTCTCCGGCGGCGTTAAGTACTATTCCCCCTCCGAATTGTCACAACTCGGAGGGAGATGTAATTTGTGGTCTGGCAACCGGCGGAGCCTGAATTTCTGTTACACGTGGTGCGCAGCATAGCATTGCTGCTATTACGGCGCCCAGCTTCAGCGCCGCGTGCCAAAGTAATTTGGTCCAGATTGGCTTACTAATGATATCCCCAGTGGGGGAGTTTCAGGGCCCTTTCACACTGTGGTGATGCGTCAGATTGATACACTGCTACTGCAGCCTAATGAAACCTAATGGAGAAGTTCATACTTCCCACCTTGCGGTACGCTGCTTCCCCGGAAGTGCCTAATCCAAGGATAGTGCAGAACTGCATTATTGTGCGGGATCCGCGGCGATGGTTGTCAGCCCGGAAGTCATGTTAGTCTATGGTGACGCGGGTTTATTTAAGAGTTGATGCCACGGCACGCATTCATGGAAGTGTATTTTTACAATACGCTTCTGCATACCCAAAGCAGGAAGTGACTGCAAGCGCATGTCACTTCCTGCTTGGCTGGTGGCCAGACAAGGAACACTGCGTACTGACACGGTGTTCCCTGAAGGCCTGTTTCTGGCGATGCGGCGGGCGCGATACATTGCTGCATCCAGTTTGCAGTGTGAAACCGGCCTCAAGGGTCATTGCAGGTCCCCTGGTAAGTTGTGGCCTATGAAGTGATGGGCTACCACCTGTATTTGCTGTGTGTAATTCTGCTATGCTTCATGGTCTCTAGCATGTTTCATTTGTGGCACAATTTTGACAGTGCCAAATGCATGAATCATGCGTTTTTTAGCATAGCTGGGTTGACAGATTGTGGCTTGCAAGGACGTGTTTCCGTTAGAGTTCAGCTAAGGTGACTGGCGGAATATCTACCAAAATAGTCTTAGAAAATAACTCTTTGGTTCTGTTTATATCTGTATGCAGAAAAGCAACAAGCGCTTCTAGGAAGAAGGAGGGGTGGAATCCACATGGACCAAACAGTTTAAAGAGAAACCGTAACCAAGAATTGAACTTCATCCCAATCAGTAGCTGATTCCCATGAGGAATCTTTTCCTTTTCTCAAACTGGACTAATATTATGGTGAAACCCCTCCCATAGTGTTTTTTCCTGTCTGTGAACCTTATTGCATTGTGGGAAATGGCTGTTTACAGCGGTTTCCAACTGCCAAAAAGCAAGCAGCATCTCCTTCCAGTGACATCACCTGCCAGCAGTAAAAATGTCACCATGTGATAAATGTCAAAATGTAAATCGGGGAGAGGAAAGATTTTATAATTGGCAAACACTGACTAAATCATTTATACATATTTATTGTAAAATTGAAGCCTTTTTTTATTTATTTTTTTTCACTGGAGTTGCTCTTGAAATATCTCCACACGGTGTAGATGAGGAACTGCATGCGACTAGGGGTGTTTTGTTCCCCCCCCCCCCCCCCGAATCTGTTTTATTTGGTGGCAGACGGGGGCGTTCCCAAATAGAGGTCATCAATCAGGTGCTGTTTTTTCAGCTTGATGCAAATTTTGGTGCAGTCTCTTACCTTAATTTGTTTTTCTTTTTCCATTCACCGATATGCAAAATCGAGCGCGTAAACGATTGGGAGCAATATCGGACATGACAGATTTTATCTATCGGATCCATCTATCGCACGGAAAATCGTACCGTTTGTTTTTTTTTTTCTTTCTTTCATGTGTAACTTGCTTGTCTTTCTCCGGTTCCACTTACTAATAAACTAACATCCTGTATTCTATGCAAAATCTGTCACCAAAAGCAGGCGGACAAGTCTGCTGATTTTCCTACGTTTAACACCAGACATGAAATTATACAGACAGTTAAATTTTTTTTTTTTTTCCTTTCTTTCTCTGATGAGCATCTGAGGTTGAAAGGCTTTCATGGTTGGTGATTTGTAGAAGCGTGGAGTCACAAGATCCCATGTGACTGTGAGATGGTGCGGAATCCCTCAGCTGATGAGCATGTACGGGGATGTCGGTGTACAGCTCTCCAGGCAGACAAGTCCTGCAGAGAGAGGGGGGGGGGGGGGGGGGGGTGTCAGGAATGTTATCACATGACCACCCATGTGAGCCTGACGTCACATGACGAAGGCTTTCAGTTGTCACTGAAGCCCGTTGATTGTGTCAGGCTAAGCAGCTCTGTAATATTTGAGTTAAATAGCATAAAGCATGGAACCAGGCATATCTCTATTGTGTAATTCTAGTTATACACAGCTCAATAATGGCCTATATTTTTCACCTAATTGTATCAGTAGTGATCACTCTTGGATTGGTCAGCCTAGCTTCTAAATTCTGTGTTCTTAATTACAGAATTTTCAAGTTGGTGTTTGGTTTCTGAATGCCCAGAGCGTATATCTGTTCCTTTTTATAACTCCGGTGTCACATTGGGCTCTGATCAGTACATGCTGCTCAGCTATGGCTAAACAGCATGCCTGTACAGCACTGGCACGCTCCCCTGACTGTCATGCTAACAATTGAGATTAAGGGGGACATTTAAGGCATGTACAAGGCTTAAAGTGGACCCAAATTAAAAATACAAGATTTCAGAAATAAAATCTATTTTGTAACTTATAATAAATGGCAGCCTTTTTTCAGCTACATGATGACAAATATAAAATATTTTACATTTATTGGAGGAACCTCTCCTTTCCTTTCATATTGTCGGGACAGAATCCGGCAGACTGGTGGAGGAGATAAAAAACAAATCACAGGCTGCTACTGATGATGTCACAGGGGAGGTGATGTCAGCTTGTGTGAGATTTCACATAGACTACGCCCCTGCGAGGGAGGGTAGCTGATGACAAACACACCCATGATCTAAAACCTCCTCCTAAGTTCAGAAGTAATGGCTGCCACCTGTATAACCCTAGTTATAAAAAGAGAAGGGTGGAAAGCATGCACTGAAATGCTCCTAGGCTTGAAGGAGTGTTTATTTATCTCTGTATGTTTCACTGGTGCTACTAAATATTTTGAATTAAAAAGCTTGTTTTGGGTCCGCTTTAAGGTAAACCTGAGACAATGATGGCATAAGAATTTATACTGACCTGTGGCTTCCTTCATCCCCCTGTACTCAATCTGCTTCCTCTGTATCTGGTCTCCTTCCTACAGCTTTGGAGTCCGTGATCCAGCCGAACTGCACACCTTAGCACATGAACGGTCATGGCCATGCACATCCCCAGTTAGCACTCCCATAGTCAGGAGAACCCTGTGCAAATGCAGATACAGTTTTAACACCACTCATGCTCAGAACACACCTGGCTACAGGAGCGTGATCGGAGTGTGTGGGGGGGGGGGGGGGGGCTGGTTGCGGCTGGGACTGGCTTAGTGTGGGACTTTACCAGGGTTGACAGTGGCTCAAGGGAGGGGATCGGGAGGACGGTGCGGGAGCAGACAGACTAGAGCGGGCCTGAGGAAACTTTAGGAAAGCACTTTAGGTAAGCATAAATCCTGTTGCTTTAATTAACTCAGGCACACTTTTAAAGTGAACCTGAACTCTTGCACAGGACAGAAGGAAAACCTAGACATGTGCCCTGTATTTTTAGAGCGTTTAGCCCGTCTAATTACCCCTCATCTGTGACTAATCACCAGTGTAATTTGATATCTCAGCTGTCAGCTGCCTGCCTCGCCAGAGCAGCTCATTTGTAAACACAGGATGTTAACCCTTTGTCTGCTTCCATGAAAGCAGGAAGTAGTCACCCTGTAGCTTTATTGCAGGATTTATATCGGCTGTAACCAATGTTTTTCTTTAACCTCCTTGCCTGTTATCCCGAGCTCAGCTCGGGGTAACCTGCGTAGGAGGATTTCTCCGGCCCCGCTGCGCCGATTTTCAAATAATTTTTTTTTTTTTTACTGCACGCAGCTAGCACTTTGCTAGCTGCGTGCAGTTACCGATCTCCGCCGATTCAGCGCTACCCACCGCGCCGCCCCCGCCCCCCCCCCCCCCTCCAGACCCCTTGCGCAGCCTGACCAATCAGTGCCAGGCAGCGCTGAGGGGTGGATCGGGATTCCCTATGACGTCCCGACGTCCATGAAGACGGTGACGTCATCCCGCCCCGTCGCTATGGCGACCAGGGAAGCCCAGCAGGAAATCCCGTCCCTGCTTACTCTGATCGCCGAAGGCGATCGGAGTGGGTGGGGGGATGCCGCTTGTCAGCGGCTATCATGTAGCAAGCCCTGGGCTCGCTACATGATTTATAAAAAAAAAAAAAAAAAAAAGTTCTGCGCTGCCCCCTTGCCGCCAGAATTGTAACGGCAAGGGGGTTAATGGGTATTATGCTGTTGCTTATCTTTTAGAGCAGAGAGGAAGTTCTGAGTTTAGGTCCGCTTTAAAGGGTACTGGAAGTGGATGTAACATGTAAAATGAAGAAATGGTGGGTGCCTCTATAACATTGAGGAAGCACTTGCTACCATGTGTGGTCTCCGGTGTTTGTCCAGTTTTTACAATGTTTGTTCCACTGCCAAGTCAAATAGAAAAGAGCCTGCTCCTGAACATGTTCTGGGCATGCGTACGTTTTTGATCCAGCTAAGGCAAGTATTCCTGTATGAAAACAGATCTTACATGAGAAGCCTCATACAATTCACTATTCAGGCATCCGATTCCTGCCTCCATTCTAATATGTGTACTCTGCTTCACAGGCCTCTGCATTTGGCATCAATCTTTCTAAGTACTCTGTGAAGTTTGTCTTAATATTTTTGGCACTGCCTGAGAAAAAGACATTACTATATGGACAACCTGGCACAGGCGATAGACAGCGCTGCTGAAGCACCAGCAGTATTGTTCGAGGTAAAGGTAATAGATTATAGAACAGAGTGTCACGTAACTGAACCTGTCACCCTGATAGAATGCTACAGCACAAGTTGGACAGGTTCCTGTTGTCAGCAGCACGAGATTGGTTCACTGACAAAGAAATTCTTCCTTTTTCTTGCTGTAAACAATTTCTCATTGAGAACACTAGGTCAGGCTCCTGTATGTCTTCTGAGGGAATATCTTTCAGCCATTTCCTGGAGCTGCCTGTTGGATCACGAGAAGTCCATTGCCCCCCCCCCCTCTCCTCTCCTCTCCTCCACTGCAAGCAGATTATAGAAGTAGAGTAGTAGAATTTGGTGTGTTGTTTTTTAGCATCCGCATTGATAGAAGGAACCACATGTTGCCTGTAGATAGCAGATTTATATCTGAAGTAAATGTGGCCATACACTGGTAGATTTTTTGTTTCTTTGCCCATTTCATCAAATCTGCTAGAAATTGAAGCAAATGATTGATTTTTGGCTGAAAACTATCATTTCAATTGATAGCGGATAGAAGATCTTAATCAGCGGCAGGTCAGGAGTGAGTGTGACACTAGCAGCTTTCGATTTTTGTTTTGTTTGACGACCAACACAGGAGCAGAGCTTTCCTGTCTGCCGCAGTGTCTTCTCTCCACCATCGGGCTTTCTCCCATCACAAATGCTATAGGCCATTCACTACCAGAGGACTCTAGTGGTCACATAAGGTGCATGCCATGATGTCTGTAGTGTTTGGCATATTGTGTTTGGCATTTATCATGTGATACATCCCCGGGAGAGAAGAGACTGGAAGGAGAGCCCGGTGGAGGAGAGAAGTCAAGACTGAATAGGTGATTCGCTGCCTATCCTGCATGGGCCAGGGGGAGGGGACCCTATGTCTGTACAGCCTTGTCCCAGTGATATCTCTCGAGGGATCAGGTCTCAATCCCCATCAGACGACATCACTCAAGTGTGAATGGGCCTTTAGGCCCCATTCACACCTGAGCGTTTTGCCGGCGATTTTGGCAAAAGGCTCAAACGCTAGCTCTTTTGAAAACGTTAGTGTAATAAAACCCTATAGGCCCATTCTTACTTGGGAAATTTGCGCTAATCGCGAAACGCAAACGTGTAGCTTGCACCATTTTCCGGCGATTTCCCGGGGATCGCAGTGCAGTGCTATAGAAGCGCTAAGCGCGATTGCGGACAATTCGCTGCACTGTCCAGTGATTTTTTTTTTTTTTTCCCCCCACATGAAATCTCACTCCTGCAAAACGCAGGCAAAAATCGCCGGCATTTTGCACTTCTAAGTGTGAATGGGGCCTTAGGGTGGAAGTGTTTATCCTGTAGCATTCAGATTTATAAAAAATTATAAAGGTATGTTGCCTGAAGCAATCACTTAGGGCTCGTTCACATCATTTAGCAGAGATGGCCGTGCGATCGGAACTCAATGCGTACGATCACACGCCATCTGCTACTATGCACTGCAGATCCCATTCACTACAGTGAATGGATCTGTGCTGCGATTTCCAAAAAGGGCATGCAGCAGTGCGATGGCGCACAGCACTGCTGTGCAGCACATATGATGGGAACGGTAGAAGGGCTTATAAAGGCTTCGTTTGGAGCAGGCATTCAGGCTTCTCGCCACTTAGGAACTGTACGCAGTGGAGCGTTGCGATGTGGTATATCTGCCGATTGGTAGTGGGGCTCACTGCACTGCAATACTCTGCCTATAGCAATGTGCGGCGGGGATGTCGTGATATGGTAATGCACTGCATACAGTGTTATCGGTAAACGGGGGTGATAACAGTACAAGGGAAGCATACTTTTGATTAAACTGCATGCTTTACTGTTCTTGACGGAACGCGTGGGTAACCTGTAGTGCTCTGTCTCTAATATTGCGTCACGTTCCTGCTATCCCTGTGAAAGGGGGCCTTGGGGAGGTCATGCAGGTTTTCAGGAGCAATGCGTGATGGGGAAGCTTCTTTAGCATCCAGGGTCCCCAACCCCCCCAAAATATGTACTTCATAAGGGGCACTTTTTTTTCCACTACAGGTATACTTTAAAGGGAAACTGAAGAGAGAGGTTAATGGAGGCTTCCATATTAAAGGGAACCTAAACTGAGAGGGATATGGATTTTTCCTTTTAAACAAGACCAGTTGCCTGGCAGTCCTACTGATCTCTTTGGCTGGAGTAGTGGCTGAACCACACACACCTGAAACAAGCATACAGCTAATCCAGTCTGACTTCAGTCAGAGCACCTAATCTGCATGCTTGTTAAGGGGCTGTGGCTAAAAGTATTAGAGACACAGGATCAGCAGGAGAGTCAGGCAACTGGTATTATTTTAAAAGGAAGAATCCATAACCTTCTCAGTTTTTAGGTTCCCTTTAAAGAGAGTCTGAAGCGAAAAAAGATCTCGCTTCAGACCTCATAGCTAGCAGGGGCATGCGTGCCCCTGCTTAAACGCCGCTATAGCGCGGCTTAACGGGGGTCCCTGTCCCCCCAAACCCCCTCCGTGCAGCGGGGGAGCGCTTCCTGGTTGGGGCAGGGCTAACCGCCGCAGCCCTGCCCCATGCGCGTCTGTCAGATGCGTATCTCCGCCTCTCGCCCGCCCCTCTCAGTCTTCCTTTACTGAGAGGGGCGGGGGAGAGGCGGCGATGCGCGTCTGATAGACGCGCTGGGACTCAGGGCTGCAGCCGTTAGCCCTGCCTCCAGGAAGAGTTTTCCCTACGACCATTTTACGACCAACTTTTGCGGGGGGTGGGTTGGGGGTGAAGGGACCCCCGTTAAGCCGCGAGATAGCGGCGTTTTAGCAGGGGCACACGTGCCCCTGCTATATATAAGACCTGAAGCGAGATTTAGTCTCGCTTCAGTGTCTCTTTAAAGGACAACTGAAGTGAGAAAAATATGGAGGCTGCCATATTTGTTTCCTTTTAAACAATACCAGTTTCCTGGCAGCCCTGCTGATCTATTTGGCTGCTGTAGTGTCCGAATACCACCAGAAACAAGCATGCAGCTAATATTGTCAAATCTGACAGACACCTGATCTACTGCATGCTTGTTCTGGGTCTATGGGTAAGTATAAAGCCTCATCTACACGCGTAGATGAGGCCCCGATCCGGCGGCTCGATTAGCCGTCGGATCGTCTCTTCCGCGTCCCCGCTTGCGTGCGCCGGATTCGATACCCGCTCGTCCCCGCGCCGCTTATCTTCCGCTCAATTCCCTGCCATTGTCTCCTAGCTGGGAACGAGCAGGGAATCTGCGGTAGCAAGATCTGACCTGTCGGATCTTATCAATCAAGCCGCATCAGCGGCTCGATTGATAACACACACCGGAGCCTCATATACGCGTGTAGATGACGCTTTAGAGGCAAAGGCTCAGCAGGGCTGCCAGGCAACTGGTGTTGCTTAAAAGGAAATAAATATGGTATCCTCCATATCCCTCTTGCTTCAGTTGTCCTTCAACATGTGGCAGTTAATGACTGGTGCACAGTTGTTAGGGTGACGGTGATGTGCATGGGTGCTGTACTGGCACGATGTTCAGCTATAAACAGGCAGCATGTACTGATCAAGGGAGAGGAGTTTCAGCAGGGTGGCGATGTATATGTTGTTGGTGTTGTGTAGAAACAGATTGTAAATACTATGAAAATATTTTGTGTAGGTTAAAGTTCTCATACTACATGGAGGTGGTAAAATTGGTCTGCGATTGGCCAATCAAAATTGTAGGTGTACAAGGTTTTAGTTTAATGCTAGGCATACACGGTCAGTTTAAGCGCGCTGGCGCGTCACCGCTCGTCCGCGGGGAATCTATCCGGCGGGTCATGGGACCTGTCCGAGATTATCAATTGAGCCATCAGCGGCTCGATAAGTAAAAAACGAACCGTGTATGTTTAGCATTAAAGAACCTGAATGAATTGGTCTTATGGCTCACTCAGGCTAGCTTACGTATGTATTTGCAGGCTAGCACTTAGTGATGCGATTTCTGCACTCCAAGACCTCCATAGAAGTGCAGTGAAGCTGCTGTTCTGCTCCTTGGATCTCCATAGAAGTGCAGTGAAGCTGCTGTTCTGCTCCTGTTCTGTTCTGCTGTGGTGGCTAGATTGTGTAATGGTTAAGGGCTCTGCCTCTGACGCAGGAGACCAGGGTTCGAATCTCGGCTCTGCCTGTTCAGTAAGCCAGCACCTATTCAGTAGGAGACCTTTGGCAAGTCTCCCTAACACTGCTACTGCCTATAGAGCGCCTCCTAGTGGCTGCTGCTCTGGCGCTTTTAGTCCGCCAGGAGAAAAGCGCAATATAAATGTTTTGTCTTGTCTTGTCTCCTTGGATCGCCATAGAAGTTCAGTGAAGCTGCTGTTCTGCTCCTTGTATCGCTATAGAAGTTCAGTGAAGCTGCTGTTCTGCTCCTTGGATCGCAATAGAAGTGCAGTGAAGCTGTGGCCCTGCTCCTTGGACTGGCATAGAAGTTCAGTGATGTTGCTGTTCCGCACCTTGGATGGCCATAGAAGTGCAGTGAAGCTGCTGTTCCGCTCCTTGGATGGCCATAGAAGTGCAGTGAAGAGGCTGTTCCACTCCTTGGATGGCCATAGAAGTGCAGTGAAGAGGCTGTTCCACTCCTTGGATGGCCATAGAAGTGCAGTGAAGAGGCTGTTCCACTCCTTGGATGGCCATAGAAGTGCAGTGAAGAGGCTGTTCCACTCCTTGGATGGCCATAGAAGTGCAGTGAAGCGGCTGTTCCACTCCTTGGATGGCCATAGAAGTGCAGTGAAGCTGTAGCCCTGCTCCTTGGATTGGCATAGAAGTTCAGTGATGTTGCTGTTCCGCACCTTGGATCGCCATAGTACTGAACCGCTCTCCGCTCCTCTTGGAGCACACCGCTGTTTGTTTTAGGATCCGTGTCTCCT
This sequence comes from Hyperolius riggenbachi, assembly GCF_040937935.1. Taxonomy (NCBI): domain Eukaryota; kingdom Metazoa; phylum Chordata; class Amphibia; order Anura; family Hyperoliidae; genus Hyperolius; species Hyperolius riggenbachi. Next base: position 491,269,325 of record NC_090647.1, read on the forward strand.
AACAGATAAATAAAGCGACAGAGTTGATTTGCTTTTGTAAATCCTCGCTGTTTTTATTTTCTTTTTCTCATTTTTCCCGAGGATGGGAGGCTCTTCCAACAGATGGCGATCTCGCCGGGAGAGACGCGATGCATGACACGGAGCCAGCCAGCTCCTCTGATGAAACATATGTTTAGACAGATGATCGGTTTTCCTCGTTATAAAGTGCCAAAAGAACATGATTAACAAAATGAGCGCCAATAATAACATGTAATAATTGCACGCCAGCCCGGCCAGAAAGCGCTTTAGTGTGCGGCGCTCGCGAGCCGTTTCGGGAGCAGATGGGCTTGTGATGTAATTAGGAATCTTTGTGCTAAATGAGCCATTATTTAAATTGGCTGCTAATTTTCACATCTATTAACCCGCTGAAAAATGGAGAGCCAGGAGTTCTGTTTAGTGATTTCTGGTTGTTGAGTAGTGAAGAAATGTTTAATTTTCTCTCCAGCTGGCTGGAAGGAGATGCCGATAGATGACGCTGCCGGAGGAGCGTCTGAGGGAATTACGGCGCTGGCTGCGCAATATTCCTCTTCGCTTGTCCTTCACTTTTGCAGACTCCACACTTGTCTTTCATTGGTTCCTGCAAAGCCCTTTTCCCAGACCCCTTTTTAAGGACAACTGTAGTGAGAGGTATATGGAGGCTTCCATATTTCTTTTTAAGCAAAACTAGTTGCCTGGCATCCTGTTGATCCTCTGTCTCTAATACTTTGAGCTATAGCCCCTGAACAAGCATGCAGCAGATCAGGTGTTTCTGACATTTGTTGTCAAATCTGACGAGGCTAGTTGTATGCTTGTTTCTAGTATGAATCAGCCACTACTGCGGCTAAATAGATCAGCAGGGCTGCCAGGCAACTGGTATTGTTTAAAAGGAAATAGATAAAATAGCCTCCATATACCTCTCACTACAGTTGTCCTTTAACAAACGTGATCATGACTGCTTCAGTTTTAAACCTGAACTCCTGCACAGGAGAGAAGGAAAACCGAGAAATGCACCCTGTATGTATTTAGAGAGTTCAGCCTGTCTAATTCCCCCTCATTTCTGTTTAATCACAAGTTGTGATTTGATCTAACCCCCCCATACCCCGCGTGTGACATAACTGCCAGGGCAGATAGCTCATTTGAAAGCACAGGATATTGACCCTATGTCTGCTTCCATGAAAGCGGGAAGTAAACGCTGCAGCAAGGAAATGTTTTTTCTTGATTACTATGCTGTTGCTTATCTTTTAGAGCAGAGAGGAAGTTCTGAGTTCAGGTCCGCTTTAAAGGACAACTGAAGTGATGGGTATGTTGAGACTGCTGTATTTATTTCCTTGTAAGATGGACCTGAACAGGACAGAAGGAAAAGCTAGAGAAATGCACTCTGTATGTAGTTAGAGAGAAGAGCCTGTCTGATTCCCCTCTTCTGTGACTAATCAGCACTTGAATGAATTTGATCTCTCAGCTATGTCGGCTCTGGAATCTCATCTGCCTGGGCAGAGGAGATCATTTTTTTTTTTTAAACACACAATGTTAACTGTCTACTTCCATGAAAGCAGGAAATGGGCACACTGCAGATTTATTGCAGGATCTGTATCAGTAGTGTATCTGTTTTTTTTTTCTTGGTTATTATGAGTTCAGGTTTCAATTTAAACAATACCAGTTGCCTGGCAGCCCTGCTGATCTGTTTGGCTGCAGCAGTGTCTGAAAAACACCAGAATCAAGAATGCAGCTAATTTTGTCAGATCTGACAATAATGTCAGAATCACCTGATCTGCTGCATGCTTGTTCAGGGTCCATGGCTGAAAGTATTAGAGGCAGAGGGTCAGCAGGATAGCCAGGCAACTGGTAATTCTTAAAAGGAAATCAATATGACAGCCTCCATATCACTCTCGTTACAGTTGTCCTTTAAAGCGCACCTGAAAGTAATAATACAATTAAATTAGGTGCTTCCCTTTAGTGGGGGGAAGCCTCCGCATAGCCCATAGGCTTCCCTGAGCCTAGCCATTACAGCCCTGGGTCCCTCTGAACATATTCAGAAAGCTTTTCAAATATGTTTTTATAACTGTACTCCTGCTTTAGGGCAGCCAGGAGTATTCATCAGGCAACCTAGGCAGGTGCTTGGGGCCTAGTGTAGTCAAGGGGCCCACCTGCCACCACCTTTGACCTCTCTCCACTTCCATCTTACCACAAGGGTGCCTCAAACCTACTACCTTGCCTAGAGTTTCCTTACATCAGACCGCTCTTGTCGGAAATGATCAAGTTGATCGTAAATCTGACGGGAAATTGCATTGTGTGTACCAGGCATTAAACCCCGTATAATCTACCTACACTAGCTAGCAAATGGTCTACCTAATTGACATTTGTTATAGAGATGTTAAAGGGACCTTGAGCAGAAGCCGTGGGTATGCATATAAGCATACCAACGGCTATTTGGTAAAGAGGAGACACTCACCGGCCCCTTATATGAGCGCTCCTGCCCCCCGGACTGGCCTCTATAAATTACATTAAAACAAGCGACTCTGAACTAAAGTCACGCTGTTCTACAGAACAGGAAGCTTGCGGGTCGTCTCTGCGCATGTGCAGGCTCCCTGGTTTCTTCCTCCCTATGCCCTTGAACCGCATAATGACGCGCGGCAGAGAGAGGGGGAAGAAGCAAGGAAGCCTGAGCAGTGAGGACTCTCAGGCTTCCTGTTGTATGACTTTAGTTCGGAGTCACTTGTTTCAATTTAATTTATAGAGGCCAGTCCGGGGGGGAGGGGCGCTTACTGAAGGGGCCGGTGAGTGTCTCCTCTTTACCAAATAGCCGTGGGTATGCTTATATGCATACCCACAGCTTCTGCTCAGGGTCCCTTTAACCTGCTGGGTTTTTTTTCGGCCAATTTTTTTTTTTTTTTTTTTTTTTTAAATCATGTAGCTAGCCTATCACTAGCTACATGATTCCCCCACCTCCCTGTTCCCTCCCACCCTTCCGATCACCGCCGGCGATCAAGCCCACCAGGAAATCCTGTTCTGAACGGGATTTCGTTTAGGGCTTCGTCATCAACGTTGTGACATCACAGGGAGTCCCGATCCACCCCATAGCGGTGATTGGCCAGGCTGCACAAGGGGTCTGCGGGGGGGGGGGGAGGCCCTCTTTCGCGGCGGATCGGCGGCGATCGAAACAAACACACGGCTAGCAAAGTGCTAGCTGCGTTTTTGAAAAGATTGTGCAAATCTGCCCACCAGGGTCGGGGCGGTGCACAGCGGCGTTACTGGACGAGCTCAGCTCGTCCAGAACGCTAGGGAGGTTAATGAAGTGTTTTGGGCATTAACTTTATCCTATCTTGAGCACTTAGCCCTGGGACCTGCTTGCAGTAGCAAAACTCTCCCAAAAGCTAGTGTTTTTGAGAACAATTTTGCCACTGGAGCGATTTCAGTGTAAGTGATTTTGGGCCCTGCTTTTTCCTTTATGAATTTGCCCGAAAAGTGCTGCATGCAAGGCAATTGCAGTTTTCGCGAATCAAGATGGCTCCTGTGGATCACCTACATTGACTTGACTTTCATTAGCCTAGTATGTTTGGAATCGCCAAAATTTCCAAAGCGTGGCTGAAATTGCTCTAGTGGGTTTCAGGCCTAAAGGCGCGTACGCACGCCATACTTTTTCAAACGACTGGTCTGTCGGACCCTCCCACGGTGCGGACGTTCTGCCGACAGTTGCACGTGAGTACAAGCTTTTGGCAGACTCAGACGCACCGCGGGAGGGTCTGATGGACCTGTCGTTTGAAAAGTACGGCGTGTAATCGCGCCTTAAGACGCGTGGTTTTCTAAGCGCTTGTGATTTGTAAAGCTCTTGCTAATGTAAATGCTTTGGCCTATTTTTATAAAGACACATCCATAGCATTACATTAGCATAAGCATTTCAGATTGCAAGCGTTTAGAAAAATGCTGCTAGTGGGTCCCAGGCCATACCTGATAATGCTGTTTAATTTAAATGTACCTCCCCACATTGGTAGTCTAATCACTGTCACCCCACATTGGTTCCCTGAGCGGTTGTTAAGCTCCTTTTGATCCAGTGTTTGTGGCTGCTATTTAACGTTCTATAAGTGTGTCTTTGCAAAGCCTGCTGTAGCGGTACATCTCCTGCGATGCGTATCCTCAATTGCAGCACTCCTAACACTAAACTTCAGGTGCTGTAACATATTGAGCTATGCACTTTCAAGTTGTCTCAATCTGCACAGACCGCTGATATGTATATTTATAATTCTATAAACCTTTTTTGTTTACACCACAGGTGTCAAACACAAGGCCCGTGGGCCAATTCCGGCCCCCTTCACTATTTTATGTGGCCCTCGAGCTTCAAATTGACATGTTTGTAGGCCGTAAAAGAGAAAATTGAATCCATTCTGTATACTTGTGTTTGTACGTTTCCATGGACACAACAGGCCATTTCAGATGTATACATGTGCGTTTTTTTTTTTTTGTTGTTTGTTTTTTTTTTGCATGGGTTACAGTTTGATCTTGTTCAATAATTTTCTGGTACGTGGAATATCTATCTATCTATTTATCTTTATTCAGTGTGTGTGTGTGTGTGTGTGTGTGTGTGTGTGTGTGTGTGTGTGTGTGTGTGTGTGTGTGTGTGTGTGTGTGTGTGTGTGTGTGTGTGTGTGTGTGTGTTTTTTTTGGGTTTTTTTTTCTCATTACAGTTGAGTCTCAGCTACTCGGCACTAATGGGGATTGACCGGATAAGTGTGCTTTCTGGTTGCTTGAGACTCGATGTTAAAAAATAGGCCTAGATCTGACCATACTACTCTACATCTCTATATCTATCTATATATTCTATCTACATGAACACAGTAATTGAAAGTTATGTTAACCTTGAGGGACCCATGGAACCCAGTTTTTAAGCACAACAGAACCCACAAACAGCCTACAAAGTTGGCCTTCCCCACTTCGAGTACTGCCAGTGATTTATGCTGATTGGTTGAGACTGCTGGTTAGTCGAGTTCCGGATAACTGGGACTCTACTGTACATGCACTCTCCCTATCTCCCATTGGGATTTGTCATATAGATCTACTCTTTATGCACATTCATTGCACACCTTTAAAAGCATGGCATCCTTGCCCTACCTGCCCATACCTCCGAAAGCTGTAAGCAAGCATTCTTTTTAAGCGAGACAGCTGGTGGCTTTGTTTGTTTTTACTGCAATTACAGAGGGTCACATTCAGGTATTGCACATGACGTTTTTTTGGGTTCCACTGCGAAGGACAGTTTTCCATTCTTATATGTGCTGTAATTGTACTGTTTGTGCCCCCTAGACCCCTTTTTATCTTCCGTTGTCTTCTATATCTTTTGGCCACATCAACCAATGTCGGTGGCCTTTATTGCTGAATTAAATTTCCTAAGCAAATGCTGACCTTTTTGGAAAGCTGTGCTTTTTTACAGTGTATTTTTCCAGGTCAGCCAGCAATGAAGTATGACTTTCTGTATCTGCTTAATGATACTTCCTTGCAGCCATGGCAACTGGCCATTCTTTGGTTTGATTTAACTGCTACAATTTTTCATTTTTGCATTTCCATCTGCAATGAGTTTTCCGTTCACGCATGTAGGGACTGTTCACAGCTAGAGGTTTGTCAGGTACAAGAGATTGAGAGGCGCCCAAAAAATGTCTAAAAATGTTAACAATAATGGTAAGAGCAGCTTACCTAGTATTGAAGGTCTAAGCCTATATACTTGAAGAATTTATTGCACAAAACATACAACTTGTCTCGTGGGCTATAATCCCACTTCTTAATGAGACTCGGAGATGAGTCATACTGCCATTTTTTTTTTACTTACCCGGGGCTTCATCTAGCCCCATAAGCATGGATGTGTCCCTCGCCGTCCTCCAGCAGTCCTCTGTTCAGCCGCAGTCAACCCCCGATACGCGGCTGTCTGGCTTAGTCTGACTGACTGACGTCAGCCGGGGCCTTCCAGAAGGTCCGCGCATGCGCAGAATGCCCCCGCTGACGTTACTGAGCCGCTTACCGGAGAAGATTGTGGCTTAAGGGAGGCGCTAAGGAGGATGGCGAGTGACACATCCTTGCTTATGGGGCTGGAGGAAGCCCCGGGTAAGTAAAAAAAATAGTAATAATAAATAAATAAAAAGGCAGTATTACTTAGCTCTGAGTCTCTTTATGGTCAATGACCTGTTTTGAACGGAGCTAGGAGCACCTCTCAGATAAGACCCCCTCCGGTGGTGCTTTTCCCTATGACCACTCCCTGGTTGTGCCTAACCTTAACTCCTCCCCACCCCCGTGGCACCTAACCCTACCCCCCCCCCCCCAAACCTTAACCCCTCCTTTGTCGAAGAGCCGTGATTTGCAGCAAAGAAAGTCAAATTGAGTGCCTGGAGGCTCTATCTGATAGAGGCACTCCCAGCTCCGTTAACTGTTGTTCAAGCACTTTATAGGCCTGAGGAAGTGAAATTATAGCCCACGAAATGCGTTCTGTCTAAATGCTTCTGTAAAGTATATAGACATAGACCTTCAATACTAGGTTAGTTACTCTTACTATTAACATTTTTATACATTTTTGGGCGCCTTGTACCAGATGGTGCCCTCCTAATCAGGGTAGAAACAGCAGTATCTTTTTTTTTTTTTTTCTTTGGGGGGGGGGGGGGGTGGCCGCATCATAGAGAGACCAGTTGTTACCAATATAATATTTCTAATATTTCTATAGCGCTTTTCTCCCATAGGACTCAAACAGCTTAGGCTCTCTCAGATTCAGTAATTGGTAGTAGGATGAAGTATTCACACAACAAAAACTATATTTCTGCAAATGCCAAACTGAACAGGTGGGTTTTCAGTCTGGATTTAAACACGTCCAGGGATGGAGCTGTAAGGAGTTCCAAAATGTAGGAGCAGTATGACAGAAGGCTCTGGGACCAAAAGTTTCCAAGTGGACTCTGGGTATGACTAGATTATTAGAACCTGTGGATCTGAGATTGCAGGGATTGCTATGCACCAGAGTGTGGGACTGGCTGAAGGCGGTTGCTGTGCGCCAACCCTGGTCTGTGAATACCTTTCTTTGGATTACTTTTTACCTTTAACAATTTTTACATACTACACTATATTGGGCTCCTTCTCTTCTCTTGTGTGCCATTTTTAATCAAGATGACTACTTCCAGAGGTTGATCAGGATTAGTGGATCACCCATGCCTGTTTACAGCCCATACAGCGCTAAGCCCAGTTCAGTTCCCCATCAGTCTACCTGTCCCCTACTTTCTTGAAATGTTGCTTTTATAGCTTTTTAGTGCACGCAGATGTCCTGGAAGGACTTTTTTTTTTTTTTTTTTTTTTTTTTTCTTATCACAAAAGTGGTTTTAAGCTTGAAGACCAACTAGGTGTCCTGCCCCCCCCCCCCCCTTTATTGTGTAGCAGACAATGCTCTTGTCAGGCCTGAGTGTGGGTGAGGCCTAGTTGTGGAGGGGAGACCCGTGAAATGCCTTCTGTTCTGTATTGCGGAGGAGGAAGCCATGTCAGATTCCTCAGCCACACAGAAGTAGTCAGCACATTTTCTCAGAAACATGGGACCTGACCTTTCCGGCAGATTAATAGGTCCAGCCTAACCCAGAGAGGCTTTCCTATATATTGCCGCATTAACATATTTCCCAAAACTGCTTCATCAGCGCCGTATTAATCTCTTCCCTGTCACAACCAGCGGCTGTTAAAACCTTGGCTCGCTGACAAGCTCCCCATTATCGCATTCTTCCTAAAATTGCCTTCTGCCATGTACAGCCATCTCCAGGCCTGGGCACCGGCAGTACATTTCCTTCATTAAACTTCTACACTCCCATTGTCACTGCAGCGATAACTCATCTACGTGAGAAGGATGCCCAATGAACATGAGATTTCTGTCTAGTAATGGTGCCTGCATAAGGGTGTACAAAGTACTGAGGCCTACTACAGCAACTAATCTGCTTATTGCCCAAACAGTGTTACCTGCAGCGTTTGCATTACCATGAAGCCTTTTTTCTGTTCCCTTTGCCAGTAGGATTGGTTTTGTTAGGGTGAAGTGGCGGTTGCTGTTTAATTACCTGTAGAGTGGTTCCCAGTGCAATTATTGGGGTACTTCATCGCAATTAGGGAGTGTTACAAGTGGTTGGTGTTAGGCCAAATGAGGACAAATGAATGAGGAAATAAAGGTGTGTACACACATACAATTTTACTACTTCCATGTATTATGTTGCCAACAGATTTTAAATACTATAGACAGCCAAGCAATCTGCATATTATTATTATTATTTTTTTTTTTACAAAATTATAAAGTTTATTGAAGCACAGTAAAACCTATAAACATCTCCATGTATCTTGTCAAAACAGTATTTGTACAGAAAAATCTATACCACGAAGAATAATGATTTAGTACATAGAAAGTGCAACAGTACAGGGTTGAAGACAAGTGCACACACACAAACTATTGAAGGCATCATCGAATACAAAATATCAGGAGCAAAAACCAGGAAATGTAGTGCATCAGGTCAGGGTTGCCAATCCAATTTCTTATTTTTCCTGGACAAAATGGTCAAAAAATATGGACACTTCAAGGTTTGGACAGACGGGGCGGAGTCAGTAGCGGGCTTTTAAGGAAACTTCTTGTGAATTTCGGGAGGAGAGAAGCCTAGCTGAAGCTATGTGGGCACATTTCACCAGCAAATACATGTGGGCACGGGCAGCACACTTCACCAGTAATACATGTGGGCCCTGCAGCACATTTCACCAGTAATACATGTGGGCACGGGCCCTGCAGCACATTTCACCAGTATTACATGTGGGCCCTGCAGCACATTTCACCAGTAATACCTGTGGGCCCTGCAGCACATTTCACCAGTAATGCATGTGGGCCCTGCAGCACATTTCACCAGTAATACATGTGGGCCCTGCAGCACATTTCACCAGTAATACATGTGGGCCCTGCAGCACATTTCACCAGTAATACATGTGGGCCCTGCAGCACATTTCACCAGTAATACATGTGGGCCCTGCAGCACATTTCACCAGTAATACATGTGGGCCCTGCAGCACATTTCACCAGTAATACATGTGGGCCCTGCAGCACATTTCACCAGTAATACATGTGGGCCCTGCAGCACATTTCACCAGTAATACATGTGGGCCCTGCAGCACATTTCACCAGTAATACATGTGGGCCCTGCAGCACACTTCACCAGTAATACATGTGGGCCCTGCAGCACACTTCACCAGTAATACATGTGGGCCCTGCAGCACATTTCACCAGTAATACATGTGGGCCCTGCAGCACATTTCACCAGCAATACATGTGGGTCCTGCAGCACATTTCACCAGCAATACATGTGGGCCCTGCAGCACATTTCACCAGCAATACATGTGGGCCCTGCAGCACATTTCACCAGCAATACATGTGGGCCCTGCAGCACATTTCACCAGCAATACATGTGGGCCCTGCAGCACATTTCACCAGTAATACATGCGTGCACAGGCAGCACATTTCACCAGTAATACATGCGTGCACAGGTAGCACATTTCACCAGTAATACATGCGGGCACGGGCAGCACATTTCACCAGTAATACATGCGGGCACGGGCAGCACATTTCACCAGTAATACATGCGTGCACGGGCAGCACATTTCACCAGTAATACATGCGTGCACGGGCAGCACATTTCACCAGTAATACATGCGGGCACGGGCAGCACATTTCACCAGTAATACATGCGTGCACGGGCAGCACATTTCACCAGTAATACATGCGGGCATGGGCACTGCAGCACATTTCACCCGGTTATATTACATGGTACAAATCCTATTGCAGTGATAAATAGATCATTATCTGACAGTGCACCAGTGCCTACATATTACCACAGCTATGAATCGAAACGTAAAAGTAAAGGAAAAGGGGGTGTGGGGTCATAAATCCACACTGACTAGATTAAATGAAAAAATACAAAATTTATTAATGTCATTTTGAACAAACTTTAAAAGAAAGCACCGGTACAAACTGCCATAGAGCCTCACCCCGCATGCATCCAACAGACATACCACTACCTAGGATCACCTAGTGTGATCAGGGATCCCAAAAACTTGCAAAACATAGGCCTGAGGAGGTTCCTTAAACAAAGCGTCCTCCCACCGAGTATACCAGACAGTGAAATGACAATGTTCCAAAGATGCAGGAAAGGATCCGAATGCAGCAGCACACAGAAGCAAACAGTCCAATTAACCACTTCCAGACCGCCTAACGCACAGAGGCGGCCGGGAAGTGGAGCCCTGAAGGACCGGCTCACCCACAGAGGCGGCGGTCCATTTAAGGGCATGGGTGGAGCGATCGCGTCATCCGTGACGCGATCCTCCGCCGGCGCCTGTCACCGCTCGCCCGCCGCAACATCCCGCCGGCTATACGGAAGCGCCGGCGGGATGTTAACCCCGCGATCGCCGCATACAAAGTGTATAATACACTTTGTAATGTTTACAAAGTGTATTATACAGGCTGCCTCCTGCCCTGGTGGTCCCAGTGTCCGAGGGACCACCAGGGCAGGCTGCAGCCACCCTAGTCTGCACCAAGCACACTGATTCCCTGCCCCCTGATCGCCCACAGCACCCTTCAGACCCCCCCCCTGCCCACCCCCCAGACTCATGTTTACACCCAATCACCCCCTAATCACCCATCAATCACTCCCTGTCACTATCTGTCAACGCTATTTTTTTTTCGTCTCCCCCCCCCCCCCCCCCCCTGCCCACTGCCCCCTCCTGATCACCCCCCACCCCTCAGATTCTCCCCAGACCCCCCCCCCCCCCCTGTGTACTGTATGCATCTATCCCCCCTGATCACCTGTCAATCACCCATCAATCGCCCCCTGTCACTGCCACCCATCAATCAGCCCCTAACCTGCCCCTTGCGGGCAATCTGATCACCCACACCAATAATCGCCCGCAGATCCGAAATCAGATCACCACCCAAACGCAGTGTTTACATCTATTCTCTCCTCTAAACACCCACTAATTACCCATCAATCACCCATCAATCACCCCCTATCACCACCTGTCACTGTTACCCATCGGATCAGACCCTAATCTGCCCCTTGCGGGCACCCAATCACCCGCCTACACGCTCAGATTGCCCTCAGACCCCCCCTTATCAATTCGCCAGTGCATTAGTTACATCTGTTCTTCCCTGTAATAACCCACTGATCACCTGTCAATCACCCTGTCACTGCCACCCATCAATCAGCCCCTAACCTGCCCCTTGCGGGCAATCTGATCACCCACCCACACCAATAGTTCGCCCGCAGATCCGACGTCAGATCACCTCCCAAGGGCAGTGTTTATATCTGTTCTCTACCCTAAACACCCACTAATTACCCATCAATCACCCCCTGTCACTGCTACCTATCAGATTAGACCCCTATCTGCCCCTAGGGCACTCAATCACCCGCCCACACCCTCAGAATGCCCTCAGGCCCCAGCCCTGATCACCTCGCGAGTGCATTGCTTGCATCTATTCCCCCCTCTAATCACACCCTGAGACACCCATCAATCACCTCCTGTCACCCCCTAGCACACCTACCCATCAGATCAGGCCCTAATTTGCCACGTGTGGGCTCCTGATCACTCGGCCAAACCCTCAGATCCCCCTCAGACCCCCTTCCGATCACCTCCCCAGTGCATTGATTGCATCTATTTTCCCCTCTAACCACCCCCTGAGACACCCATCAATCACCTCCTGTCACCCCCCTAGCACTCCTATCCATCAGATCAGGCCAAATACAACCTGTCATCTAAAAGGCCACCCTGCATATGACCGGTTCCACAAAATTCGCCCCCTCATAGACCACCTGTCATCAAAATTTGCAGATGCTTATACCCCTGAACAGTCATTTTGAGACATTTGGTTTTCAGACTACTCACGGTTTTGGGCCCGTAAAATGCCAGGGCGGTATAGGAACCCCAGAAACGGACCCCATTTTAGAAAAGACACCCCAATGTATTCTGTTAGGTGTATGACGAGTTCATAGAAGATTTTATTTTTTGTCAAAAGTTAACGGAAATTGATTTTTGTTTTTTTTTCACAAAGTGTCATTTTTCACTAACTTGTGACAAAAAATAAAATCTTCTATGAACTCGCCATACACCTAACGGAATACCTTGGGGTGTCTTCTTTCTAAAATGGGGTCACTTGTGGGATTCCTATACTGCCCTGGCATTTTAGGGGCCCTAAACCGTGAGGAGTAGTCTAGAAAACAAATGCCTCAAAATGACTTGTAATTAGGACGTTGGGCCCCTTAGCGCACCTAGGCTGCAAAAAAGTGTCACACATGTGGTATCGCCGTACTCAGGAAAAGTAGTATAATGTGTTTTGGGGTGTATTTTTACACATACCCATGCTGGGTGGGAGAAATCTCTCTGTAAATGGACAATTGTGTGTAAAAAAAAAAAATCAAACAATTGTCATTTACAGAGGTATTTCTCCCACCCAGCATGGGTATGTGTAAAAATACACCCCAAAACACATTATACTACATCTCCCGAGTACGGTGATACCACATGTGTGGCACTTTTTTGCAGCCTAACTGCGCTAAGGGGCCCAAAGTCCAATGAGTACCTTTAGGATTTCACAGGTCATTTTTGTTTCAAGACTACTCCTCACGGTTTAGGGCCCCTAAAATGCCAGGGCAGTATAGGAACCCCACAAATGACCCCATTCTAGAAAGAAGACACCCAAACGTATTCCGTTAGGAGTATGGTGAGTTCATAGAAGATTTTATTTTTTGTCACAAGTTAGCGGAAAATGACACTTTGTGAAAAAAAACAATTAAAATCAATTTCCGCTAACTTGTGACAAAAAATAAAATCTTCTATGAACTCACCATACTCCTAACGGAATACGTTTGGGTGTCTTCTTTCTAGAATGGGGTCATTAGTGGGGTTCCTATACTGCCCTGGCATTTTAGGGGCCCTAAACCGTGAGGAGTAGTCTTGAAACAAAAATGACCTGTGAAATCCTAAAGGTACTCATTGGACTTTGGGCCCCTTAGCGCAGTTAGGGTGCAAAAAAGTGCCACACATGTGGTATCGCCGTACTCGGGAGATGTAGTATAATGTGTTTTGGGGTGTATTTTTACACATACCCATGCTGGGTGGGAGAAATACCTCTGTAAATGGACAATTGTGTGTAAAAAAATCAAAAGATTGTCATTTACAGAGGTGTTTCTCCCACCCAGCATGGGTATGTGTAAAAATACACCCCAAAACACATTATACTACTTCTCCTGAGTACGGCGATACCACGTGTGGCACTTTTTTGCACCCTAACTGCGCTAAAGGGCCCAAAGTCCAATGAGTACCTTTAGGATTTCACAGGTCATTTTGAATAATTTCGTTTCAAGACTACTCCTCACGGTTTAGGGCCCCTAAAATGCCAGGGCAGTATAGGAACCCCACAAATGACCCCATTTTAGAAAGAAGACACCCCAAGGTATTCCGTTAGTAGTATGGCGAGTTCATAGAAGATTTTATTTTTTGTCACAAGTTAGCGGAAATTGATTTTAATTGTGTTTTTTCACAAAGTGTCATTTTCCGCTAACTTGTGACAAACAATAAAATCTTCTATGAACTCACCATACTCCTAACGGAATACCTTGGGGTGTCTTCTTTCTAAAATGGGGTCATTTGTGGGGTTCCTATACTGCCCTGGCATTTTAGGGGCCCTAAACCGTGAGGAGTAGTCTTGAAACGAAATTATTCAAAATGACCTGTGAAATCCTAAAGGTACTCATTGGACTTTGGGCCCTTTAGCGCAGTTAGGGTGCAAAAAAGTGCCACACGTGGTATCGCTGTACTCAGGAGAAGTAGTATAATGTGTTTTGGGGTGTATTTTTACACATACCCATGCTGAGTGGGAGAAAGATATCTGTAAATGGACAATTGTGTGTAAAAAAAAATTAACAAATTGTCATTTACAGAGATATTTCTCCCACCCAGCATGGGTATGTGTAAAAATACACCCCAAAACACATTATACTACTTCTCTTGAGTACGGCAATACCACATGTGTGGCACTTTTTTGCAGCCTAACTGCGCTAAGGGGTCCAAAGTCTAATGAGCACCTTTAGGCTTTACAGGGGTGCTTACAATTTAGCACCCCCCAAAATGTCAGGGCAGTAAACACACCCCACAAATGACCCCATTTTGGAAAGTAGACACTTCAAGGTATTCAGAGAGGGGCATGGTGAGTCCGTGGCAGATTTCATTTTTTTTTTTTGTCGCAAGTTAGAAGAAATGGAAACCTTTTTTTTTTTTCGTCACGTGTCATTTTCCGCTTACTTGTGACAAAAATTAATATCTTCTATGAACTCACTATGCCTCTCAGTGAATACTTTGGGATGTCTTCTTTCCAAAATGGGGTCATTTGGGGGGTATTTATACTATCCTTGAATTCTAGCCCCTCATGAAACATGACAGGGGGTCAGAAAAGTCAGAGATGCTTGAAAATGTGAAAATTCACTTTTTGCACCATAGTTTGTAAACGCTATAACTTTTACCCAAACCAATAAATATACGCTGAATGGGGTTTTTTTTTATCAAAAACATGTTTGTCCACATTTTTCGCGCTGCATGTATACAGAAATTTTACTTTATTTGAAAACTGTCAGCACAGAAAGTTAAAAAAAAAATCATTTTTTTGCCAAAATTCATGTCTTTTTTGATGAATATAATAAAAAGTAAAAGTCGCAGGAGCAATCAAATAGCACCAAAATAAAGCTTTATTAGTGACAAGAAAAGGAGCCAAAATTCATTTAGGTAGTAGGTTGTATGAGCGAGCAATAAACCGTGAAAGCTGCAGTGGTCTGAATGGAAAAAAAGTGGCCGGTCCTTAAAGGACTTACGAGGTGAAAAATTGTAATTTTGGTCTTTACCTGTTTACTATGTGAATCCATAGGTGTGTTACAATGCGTCCTCCGTTGCATTCCGCCTCAAAAGTATCTTTTATATTCCCCCCAGGCTACGACCCGACCCCACAGCACGGGTCGTCTCCTATGCCACATTCAAGATGGCCGCCGCAAAGATCCACGGCTGCGCAGTACGCATGGCGGAGAGTGCGGCTGCGCAGCTCTCCACCCTCGCCCAGCCGCGTACTCGCTGTTAGCGTCATCCTACTGTGACAGCGGGCGCGCTCACAGCGAGGGCGGAGAGCTGCGCAGCCGCAGTCTCCGCCATGTGTACTGCGCAGCCGCGGATCTTTGCGGCGGCCATCTTGAATGTGGCATAGGAGACGACCCGTGCTGTGGGGTCGGGTCGTAGCCTGGGGGGAAATAAAAGATACTTTTGAGGCGGAATGCAACGGAGGACGCATTGTAACACACCTGTGGATTCACATAGTAAACAGGTAAAGACCAAAATTACGATTTTTCGCCTCGTAAGTCCTTTAAGGGGTAGAAAGCCCTAGGTCCTCAAGTGGTTAAGGCAGTTAGCAAGCGAAGCCCAGATCAATAAAGGATGTAGCAGAAAAGGCACATATGCGTATGAGCACAGACTAAGGACATACTGTACCCACTCCAGATGCAGCTTAGATGGAGTCCAGTTAGCTCCTGGCTGATCAATTTGCAGGTATCTCGACCCCTTGGCAGGAGCTCACAGCTTGGGGAGTGTCGAAGGGTCCAATGGCAGCGAGTCCATGCATCTGTGCTGCTGGGTGTAGCTGTATGGATAGCTCATGCAGTTTGTTAAAATGCAGCACTCTGCCCGACTTGGAAGCCGCAGGCTGGCTAGAGTCAGTCCAATGGGCACCCGGGGGCTAAAGAGCCAGCAGCCCTGACATGTTTCGCCGGGTCTACCGGCTTTTACGAAGGGAGGCGTGGCAAAGAGGAATCCCCGCGTCCAGCCATTTATGAAGGACGCGGACGCGGGCACGTTGATGTCCACACGCGTCACTACATACGCGTCATGCGCGTCACCCGACCCCGCCTCCTATCCGCAACCAATCATGGTGCCGGAAAAACAATCCCGGCGGCTCACGGCAGAATGGCATAGCCTGCCTGATTGGTCAGGACGGAGGGGGAGAAGGGGCATGGCTGGATTGCGGGGACGAACATAAATAAAGAGAAAAGAACAAAATAAACTAAATATAAACACATAATCAAGCAAAACCATTCGAAAATTAATCAAAAGTTATTCAAACATTAATTTTTGAGCAGAGACGGCATACTCACAAAAAATCTTCAAATGTGGACACAAAAACCGCATAAATGCGGAAATATGTCCAAAAAATATGCCAACATGGCATAGTCACTTGAAATAAAAAATAAATGGTAATAATAATCAATGCCTGCTGTGCAGCGATGTTGCATAGGGACAGACAGGGAGACACAGGTGGGAAACAGCCACAGCGGGCAAGGGGAGCACAACTAGCCCACACCAAACAGGCAACAACGGAAAAAGGGGGGGGGGGGAGGGGGGGTCTAAAGGGAAGGCTATCAGTAACATGGATCCCGGGACAGAGTAAGTCAGTTAGGTAAAAAGGCCGCGAAACCAACTGTTTCGTTAAGGCCAGGATGTTCAGTGGCCCCTAGCTCAAAGATCCATCTGGACTCCTTCTGCAGGAGCAGACGATCGTAATTACCCCCTCTAATGGTTGTATGCACACGGTCGAGGCCGACAAATCGTATACCTCGAAGATCGCCCCCATGTGCGGATCTAAAATGTCTTGCAACCGGTGTGGTGGATGCAATGCTCTTGATGTTAGCAATATGTTCACCAATTCTGGATTTGAAATCGCGTCCTGTTTTACCAATGTAGAATGCGCCACATTGGCACATAAGAAGGTAAACCACAAAGTGGGTATTACAGTTTACATAGTGTTGTAGACGCTTGTGGGCAGCACATTTCACCAGTAATACATGCGTGCACGGGCAGCACATTTCACCAGTAATACATGCGGGCATGGGCACTGCAGCACATTTCACCCGGTTATATTACATGGTACAAATCCTATTGCAGTGATAAATAGATCATTATCTGACAGTGCACCAGTGCCTACATATTACCACAGCTATGAATCGGCCATAGAGTGCCCAGACAGATCTTCTTCAGTGGATTAGCAGTACTTAATCACTGTGTGATTACTGTTTAGTGTGTGTACATATAACCTTTCCGTTTTGTGTTTTTCTCTTTTGCAGTTGAATATTTTGGTGGACACCGGAAGCAGTAACTTTGCAGTAGCTGGAGCAGCAAATCCTGATGTTACAAAGTTTTATAATTCAGAAGCGTAAGTGATGTCTTTTTTAAAATTACTAACTAGGAAATCTGTCTGAGCCTGGCAAAGATGTGAAAATGTGAAGTACAGTCATATGAAAAAGTTTAGGAACTCCTCTCAGCCTGCACAATAATTTACTCTATTGTCAATAGTAAACATAACCGTGACATTTCTGTGTACCAGGATTTTCTTTCCAAGGTTGTTTTTTTTTTGTTGTTTGTTTTGTTTTTGTGCAGTAATATTAAGATGTATGAAATTAAAGGAAATGTGAAAAATTGGCTGTGCAAAAATTTTAAGTATCCTTGTTGCTATGCTTTTCAATGCACGTAATGTCCCAATATTGATTACGTAGCAAACCAAATTGTTTGAATTGGCTTGTTATGGTGGCCATACATGGTAAAATAAAAACGTTCGATTATCCCGTTTATTCGATCTAAATGATCGAATCGAATGAAAGTTAAAAAAATATTATTTTTTAGATCAAGAAATTCAAACTATTATCGGTTTTTTTTCCGTGAAAAATCAATTGGACATGCTGGAAAAATCTTTATATTCGATCTAATGGAATAATCGAACTAAACTATCTAATCTAAAAAAAATGAAATTGTACCATGTATGGGCCACCCTTAAAGTAAACCTGAAGGGAGGAAAAAAGTCCCCCTGAAAGGTACTTGCCTCGGAAGGGGGAAGCCTCTGGATCCTAGAGAAGCTTCCCCCGTCCTCCTCGGCAGAGACAATCCAGTTCTGGGACCCCGAGAAGTCTGTCTGTCACCGCTAAGCTCAGGCACACTAGTGTCTTTCCACCTGGGCCCCTGTGAGAATGGCCAAGCCTGAGCTGGTTGCTCTGCTGCGATTGGCTATTTCCGCCAGAGCCTGAGTGAAAGCCGCTAGTACGCCTGCGCAGGCAGGCCAAACTATTTTCTAGGGTGCCAGCGATGGATCAAACCTGTTGGTTCTGTCAGATTTCTACTTATTACAGTAAGTGGCAGCAACATAGGAGAAAAGTAATTTATGGCGCATTTTACTCTTGAAGAAACATGCCTCTTATTTGTATAGGTTTACATGTATTTTTAATTTTAAGATTTTTGTGACAGTGGTCCTTTAAAAACTACTAAATTCCTATTAGGAGTAGGACTGCAGGTACTGAATCTCATCAGTCCTTTTTTTTTTCTTTCTTCTTCTCTTTTTTTTTTTTTTCCTTCTGTTTCACTTCAGGATTGTCTTAATGCAAATTGTATGCAGCTTGGATATAGGCCAACCAGGTGCACTGTCTGCTGATAAGGATTGGCCCAATCCCAAGTTGCATATAATTTGCATTGTAGAAGCAGTAGAGTATTGCACCTTGTTAGCTATCAGTAAAAGCAAGAAGTTTTAAATCGGGGTGATATCATTTATTGGATAACTTAGACGTAATTAAAAAGTAAGCTCTTGGCTACTAAGCCTTCTTCAGACTTTATTTCTGTGTATTTACAAGATGTAAAACTTACAGCTTATATACAATGGACATTCAGAGTAGAAACCATTATTTTGCAAACATAAAAATGTCATTCGATGCCTTCAGTACAACTTCATAAACTCCTAAATTACAGCTCCTGAATTTGTAATGAAGGCATCTGACATTTATTTGTTTGAAAAAGAATGTTTCTCCTCGGCATGTCTAGTGTACCTAAGCTGTGTTTTACATCTTGTTAAAACACAGGACGAAAGTCTGAAGAAGGCGTATTAGCCGAAAGCTTACTTTTTATTCACTTCCAAGTTAGCCAATAAATCATACAATTTGCATTAAGGCCTAGATTAGTAGCTCATTGACCATCTCTCTACAGTCTATACAGAATAGTGGGGCTGGTGGCAGTAGTGTTTTGGCTACATAGTGCATGTTGTCTTATGTAGAAACAGTGCACTAAAAACCGCACAAAAATCGGTTGTCCTTCCGAGTTTGCAGTGTACAGAAGAGAGGGGTGGAAAGTTTGGATAAAGTGATGAGTAAACTGTCTCTAAGGCCAGGGAACCAGTAGCAGCACTAGTGATTTGAAAAGCTCTTGCTAATGTAATATGGGATATTTTTAAAGAGACTCTGTACAAAAAAAAATACCCCTGGTGGGTACTCTGGATCCTATTACAGCTTTCCCCCTCCTCCTCCGTCCCACGGCGGTTTCGCTCGCTCTGGCCCATGGAATGCACAGGCGACAATTTGCCAGGCTGTGCAATATTTACCTTTCCCTGTTCCAGCTCTCTGCTCTGAAAAATGCAGAAATAGCCGATCTCTGTCAGGTACACTCTATTGGGCAGGAGACTTGAGCCTGCGCAGTAGAGTGGAAATAGCCGATCCCAGTCGGATCCAAACAGAGAGCCGCTTCTGCACCTACACTGGAGTCAGAAAGGTAAATATGTACATGCCCTTCGTTTGGGGAGCTCTATCGCTTTCACCGTGGGAGGGAGGAGGACTGGGGAAGCCTCGATGGGATCCAATGGCTTCCCCCTGCCAAGGTGAGTACCCCGAGGGGCATTTTTTATTAATACAGATCATCTTTAAAAGTCACATCCTTCAAGTGGGATCACACACATTGCATTACGTTAGCAAGTGATTTTCAAATCACAAGCACTTATAAAAGTGGGTTCCAGGCCTAAGAAGTCATCAGAGCTCTGGTAGCTGGTTCAGGAGAAAGTTGATGTGGCTACTGGTAAGTGACAGACGCCTTGTCTAAAGAGCTGCAGTTGAACACTTGAAAACTTCAAGGATTTGTGCATGATGAACCCGGCATAAACTAAGGTCTCCAAGGCGAGCGTTGTTAAAACAGCACAGGAGATTTGGGCACAGCCAGCGTCACCAAAGGCCGTAATGGGAATTACGGCTATCGCAGCGCACAGTGAGTAACTTCGGCGCCGTCAGAAGATTGAGCTTACCTTTAAAACGTTGTCATTCGGCCGCCATCAACAGTTGGAAGTCGAACTACATCATTCCCCACTATCCACGTTAATCTGGAGGGAAAATGGTAATTAGCGGCGGCGGGACTTGTGCAGGAGCCGGGTAAGTCGTATATCGGCTGTATCCTGCGCCCATGTCTCCCAGCGGCTGATTTCATAGGTACAATTTTGTAGGCTGAAGGCAATAAATTCACCAGTAGTCAAATGCTCCTGTTCACTGGCTGGGCGATTGCTAGTGCTCGACTTGGGCATTGGACAGGTGCCCACCCTCTCTATGGAGTTGCATCGAGCATGGCGGTTGCCATCCTCAGACATGACATGAGCCTGTTTTTGGCCACCGGATAACTCCGCTGCATGTCAAACATCACACACGTTGTTAACAAATGCTGCATGTAGTTGCAGGCAAATGGCACCTGTGGCTAGGAGGCGGAACTACCCAATAAATGAGCAGTACAGCCAGCAACAGAAAAGAGGCCTATATCAAATCTAAGGATTTCTACTTGACTGAAAACACACTCCGCTATTTAGTCTGAAAATGTTAATGCACTGCTAACAAAAATGTTACTGTTATCAAAACGGTTCCATTAACAGTAGCAGAGGCCATGCCTCACATCTGCCTGGGGGGGCACAACAGACCTGGGGGAGGCAGCTCATAGGAGAACAATGAGAGCTTGGTGGAAAAAGAAAGTACGGGAGGAGGGGTGATGACCTCTGTCTCAGATCTACATTCTGCAGCCTTTGTGGTGTTTGTTGTGCTGACTGGTCATACATACTTGGTCATACATACTAACAGTTTTGGAAATAAGAGACTGGGTGTACAGGAGTTGCCGATAGTAAGAATATTGGTAATCTAAATTATTGATCTTTCACTATAGACTAACCCGTTGCCCGTCCTCACTTGTACTCTCCCCCTAGTGCTTAAACCAAACACCTCCTATCCCACACAATGCCAACACAAATTCCCCCTCCTAGTGCCTAAAGCTAAATCATTTCTAAAACCTATACTTAATCCCTACTCCTGTGCCTATTTGTAGCTGATGGGCTACTTACTACAAACCTGTGTAGTAACTGATCAGCTACTTTATGTAGTCAATCAGTTACTACTTCCATATTGGTCGCTAACTCGCTGTTTGGGGAGTCTGATTACCAATGCTCAGCATTTGCATGAAATGCCTGCCGAGCCATGCACCCAAATCAACTGCTTAGCTGTGAAGGAGCAGTGACTCTGTGGAGGGGCAGCCTAGTGGGGCAGAGACTCTGTGGAGGGGCAGCCTAGTAGTGCAGAAACTCTGCGGTTGGGCAGCCTAGTAGTGCAGACATGAGGGGACAGAGACTCTGTGGAGGGGCAGCCTAGTAGTGCAGACACAAGGGGTCAGACTCTACAGAGGGGCAGTCTAGTAGTGCAGACATGAGGGGGCAGAGACTCTGTTGAGGAGCAGCCTAGCAGTGCAGACATGAGCGGGCAGAGACTCTGCAGAGGGGCAGCCTAGTAGTGCAGACATGAGGGGGCAGAGACTCTGTGGAGGGGCAACCTAGCAGTGCAGACATGAGGGGGCAGAGACTCTGCGGTTGGACAGCATAGTAGTGCAGACATGAGGGGGCAGAGGCTCTGCATGGGGCAGCCTAGTGGTGTAGACACAAGGGGGCAGGGACTGTACACTAGTGGACTACACCTCTGCAGACACGTGCGGGAAGCAGCAGTGCAGATGTAGGGAGAGACTGGAGGAACATGGTTTCAAGTTTGATCTGCCTGTGAAGCTGATAATCACATTGAGGCTGTTCTGTAAAGCCCCAGAGCTTTGTCTGCTGTCATCGCCTCTCTTCACACTCCGCACATCCTTATGTGCACACGTAATGCAGCCTTGCTTTGTACTAGGAAGGACGTGGACTTTGTGAATGATCCAGGTCTTAGCAGGATGTTTGTGCTGTAATTCTGCATGCCGAGCATTTACTGTGTGCAGAACAACTTAACAATCTTTCACCAGATTCTGTAGGCAACAACTAAAGTTAAAGTACAGATCCTTTCTCAACTAATAAACGGAGCAAACTATCAAGCAACAGTAAGGGCCCGAGCCCACTAACGCAGTTTATCCGCTTCTGTCCGCTTTTCAGCATCTGTAACATTGTTGTTTAACTGAAAAGAGGACACAACTGCATCAGTGGGCTTAAAAATGCAACAAAAGCCCCAGTGCAGTAAACTTTACCTGTTCGTGTCCGCCGCTGGCTCCGGGATCCGTCTGCATACGCATACACGTGCCCCACGTGGTTGCCGGAGTAACGCGGGCGCATGCGACATCACTAGTATACACTGGCAACCATGTGGGTTGTGTGTATGCGAATTGTGGACAGAGCCAGCACTTGACACGGACCGGTAAAGTATATTGCAGATCTCATACATCCCTTGTTTAATGGACAGTCATCTGCAGATCAGATCCACCAGGATGGATATTCAGATCTGCAGATGAGTGTCTGACCTACAGATGAATGTCTGTTAAACAAGGTGTATATTGAGATCTGCAGATATCATAGACTATGAATGCATTTTGCAGGAACGGATCTTTTGCAGAAACAGAACTTTTGCAGATACTGATCTGTTGAATGTGTACAGCATCTGTGTGTGCAGCATCTTGCAAAAAGTTTTATCTGATGGGGAGTTCAGCTCCATAGAATAGATTGTGTAGAGTATGCTCTCATACTACATGGAATGGGGTAAAATTGGTCTGCGTACTTGCCTTTTTTCAAAGACTTTTATCTCAAGTCTGTATGTAGCATTAAAGCTCGTACATACTCTGTACCAGAAGCAACGACGGGTCCGCTGGGCGGTGTTTAGCCGACAGTATGCGCGTGTGTGGACAGAACGATCCGCCCGTGCTACGTGACCAAGGTTGTTTAGATCCTCTTCTAGTTGTGCCAGGTACATTTCCTCCTTATAAGACTGTAAGCTTGCGTGGGCAGGATCCTCTCTTAATATACCATATTTTTCGGACCATAAGACTCACCTAGGTTTAGAGGTAAAAAAAAGAGGGGGTAAATACTAATCCTGGTGCATCCATGGTCGAGGAGCGCCTTGTGGATCCTTTCCCCTCCCAATTATTATGACCTCCTTGTACATTTTGTCTCTGTGTCAGCCTCTGTCCTTTCTGTGTTGCATTGTGTCCTCATTTGTCCTTGCTGTGACTCTGTGTCCACCTCTATTCTCATGTTCTCCTTTGTTCACCTCTGTCCCCGTGTCCTACTTTGTCCTTGCTATATCCCCCTTTGTCCTGCCAGTGTCCCCATGTCGGGAGTACTCACCCTCTGTCTTGGTAGATGTAGCATATCTTCAGCTGCTGTGCAGGAGGTACTGTTTTTTCTGGTGCAAGGAGGGGCTGCTGAGCCCCAGGCTGTCATGCCGCTGCTTCCTCCCACACACAGACAGCGCGTTCCACATCCACCAAGCTGTGGGAAGCTTGGACTCGCCTGGAGCTCTGCTTCTTTCCTGTCTGCATCCAAAGTGCAATCCATCCAGACCACCATGGCCTGTTGCAGGCTGAACGTTTTGTAGAAGTCATCTGTTGGCTGGGGGCACTGCCAGTCAGGGCCCCTGCTGTGCTATGACAGGATATGATGGTCTAGATGACGGGAGCCCAAGTCCTGCCCTCCAGACCTTCGAATCCTGTCATAACATAGCAGGGGCCCTGATTGGCAGCACCCCCAGCCACCTGGGCTTCTCCGGGCTTCCTGCAGCCTGGTGGATATGGAACACGCTGTCTGTGTGTGGGAGGGAGCAGCGGCTCAGCAGCCCATCTGTGCACCAGACAGAACAGTGCCTTCCATACTGGCTGCCCACCAGGTCCAGCACCGCACCCAGCAGCCCCCGCTATTCCGCAATCCACACGAGCTGTTAAACTGGCCCGCAGATGCAGCTCACACTGCTCTCTCCGCCACTCTCTGGCTCATCCATGCTGTGGATGGGAGAGTCAGTGGCACTGGGCCGAATATGTACCATTTGGACCATAAGACACACACACACGCATGCACACGCACTAACACTTTTGGTGAGAAAAAGTGCGTCTTATGGTCCGAAAAATGCAGTATCCACTGTATTCCAATCTTTAATATTGCGCTCTTTCCAGCCTCTGTAGTTATGGTAGATGGCCCCAAATGCTGTACATCTTGCTATAAGCCCCCCTGCACAATTCTTCAAACGTCTGTAAATTGGCATCAGACAACCCAGAGCAGCAGAAGTGACTGTGTGACTTGTATTGTTTCAGGTCCTCTACGTACCAAGACCTTGGGATTGATGTGACGGTCCGGTAC
Source organism: Hyperolius riggenbachi (assembly GCF_040937935.1). NCBI lineage: Eukaryota > Metazoa > Chordata > Amphibia > Anura > Hyperoliidae > Hyperolius > Hyperolius riggenbachi. The sequence continues at coordinate 491,293,812 of NC_090647.1, forward strand.
ACTCAGGGAAGTTGGACCGGTGTTCTTGGGAAAGATGTCATCCGAGTCCCTAAGGGAGTGAACGGTACATTCATTGTCAACATTGCTTCCATTCTGGAATCGGAGAGTTTCTTTTTGCCCCAGATCAAATGGCATGGCATTCTGGGACTGGCCTATAGCACCCTTGCCAAGGTGAGGCTTTTTGTGTTTTTGTGTTTTTAAATCAGAATATCCAATATAATCAAAAAGGTACTTTAAGTCCATCTAAAGTGTTAAAATAAAACTGAGAAGGAAGTAGTTCTACAGTAATTTTGTCCTGCACTGCTCACTGCTACCCACTGCTGTTTTCCATAGGTAGTGGGGTGTGCAGGCTCCTCTCCCAAGCATCTGTTATTATTGGTCTAGGGTCATTTGATTGCAGGCTGGTTCCAAAGTCCTAACTGGCACACAGTATCAATAGAATGTGCACACGTACTGCCTTGTGTTACTCTGTGAAAGCCACTGCAACTAGGTAGTGGTGACTCAGTCTTTGTCAAAAGCCACAGGTGCTTGATGGGGGAAGAGGCTGCACACCCCTCTATTTACAATAATAAAGAACCTGGGAGTTGTGGGTAGGGTTCCACCACAAGCACAGTAGCCGGCAATTGTAATATGCTTGTGCAGCTTTGCGCCTGTGTTTTGCATATTACTGGTTTTAAGCCCCATCTACACGATACGATTCTTTGTACGATTCGTTTACGATTCTAATTACGATCCGATTGAATCCGACATGTCCAATCTGGATTAGATTCAATTCGACTTGCCATTGTTTTGCAATGGCAAATCGAATTGAATCGAATCCAGATCGGACATGTTGGATTTAATCGGATCGTAAATATGTAGGTGCTGCATGCTAGTGCAATGGCACAAGCTCAATTTCACATCCACATTCCTCCCTATAGTCCTAGGCATAGTGTGGATGTTGCATTCTCTCCAACCTCTGTAAACTGACACCACTGTGTCCAATCCGCTTTCCAAATGAAATGGAACAACTTGCATTCAATTTTCTGGAGCAGCTTCTGATGAGTAAAAAATGTGTTTATTTTGTATTGGGCTAGTTTACTACGCCCAGAGCAAATATTACCTTTGTAGGTTGGCTGAGTCATCTGTGTGAGCTGCTCCTTATCTCTGGCAGTCTGTTTCTGCTCAACCTGAGAGTTTAGTGTGGTTCAGATCTGCCCCTCCTTAATGCTAGGTACACACCATACAATTTTCTTGCAGATTTACCTGACAGACTATTTCTAACATGTCTGATCTGAATTTCGATTGATTTTTTTTAATTTTTCCCCAATCGATTTTCGTTCAGTTCTATGAAAATTGATCAAAAAATCGATAAATTCAGATCAGACATAGGAAATAATCGATCTGGCAGGTAAATCTGCCAGAAAATTGTATGGTGTGTACCTAGCATCAAGCAGACTACAGAAAGAAAATCTTGGGGTTCTGGGCATACTCCTGGCTTTAAAGTGTACCAGAGGTGTTGGAACACAAGTTTTATACATACCTGGGTCCTCCTCCAGGCCCATCCGCTCGGATCGCTCCCACGCCGCTGCCCACAGCTCCGGGTCCTGTCACTTCAGCTAGTCAGGGCCAGTCTACGCAGGAGAAGTGCGCCCTCTACGTATCTCTCCAGCAGCTGCTGGAGAGATACCAAACAGCGCACTTCTCTTACGTCAGACTGGCCGCAACTGGCTGAAGTGATGGGACCTGGTACCAGAGCTGAAGGTGGCGGCGTGGGAGCGATCCAAGCGGATGCGGCTACAGGAAGCCCCAGGTATGTATAAAACTCTCCTTTTTTTTTTTTTTTTTTTTTTTTTTTTTTTTTTTTTTTCTTTCAACCGCTCTGGTTTCTTTGCAGCGTTCCCCAACCCTTTCCTCTGCTTTGCTGAGACACCTAATTACTGTGAATGTTTATAGTTTTCTGCAAAACATGTTCTGTTGGTGAGCCTTGAGGATAGGGTTGGGGAACTCTGCTTTAAGGGCCTGAGTCCACTAACGCAGTTGTGCGCAGTTGTGTCCGCTTTTCAGAAACACATCAATGTTACAGATGCTGAAAAGCGGACACAACTGCGTACAACTGCGTTAGTAGGCTCAGGCCCTTAGGAACAAAAAATCTGCATGCTCAGTGTTCTGAAGAAGTGCATTATAGGTGTTAAGATTTGCTTAAAGCGGACCTGAACGCAGAACTTCCTCCGTGCTTTAAAGCGGATCCGAGATGAAAAACGAACTGTAACAAGTAACTTGTCTATATATCGTCTCTAAAGGTTTTAGATAGTTTACACAGCAAATTTAGCTGTAAACAGCTTGAATAGTTTGATTATTTATTCCTGTGATACAGTGGCAGCAGCCATGTTCTGTTTGTCACAGGCTAAAGGCTGGAGATGCTATCAGCTTGCCTGTGTTTAATGTGACAAATTCAGTCCCCTCTCCTCCTCCCTCCTCCCCTCTGCCTCTGAAATCTCTGGCTAGTAACCTCCTCCTGCCCAGACAGAGCTCCCATAAGCCCTTGCTACAGTGCCAAGGCACTCTAAAAAGCTGTGGGTGGGGCTTGTTTAGTTTATAGGGAATGAAAGTATTAAAACAAAACAAACGTATTTGGCTTGAGGAATGCCCTATAAACTATTTAGAAGGAACACAATTATGCAATAAGTAAACGTTTATCTCGGCTCCACTTTAAAGAAATACATTGCTTTGTTACAGCTGATACAAATCCTGTAGTGTCTACTTCCTGCTTTCATGGAAGCAAACATAGCATGAACATCCTGTTCACATCCAAATTAGCTGATCTGCTGAGGCAGCCAGCTGACAATGCTACGAAATCAAATTACACTTGAGATTAGTCACAGATGAGGGGGAATTAGACAGGCTAAACTCTCTAAATGCATACAAGGGGGTATTTCCCTATGTTTTCCTTTTTGTTCTGTGCAAGAGGTCAGGTCCACTTTAAGTGATTTGTAAAATTTACTGTTTTATTTTTGAAGTCTAATTGTATTTATATTTCGTTTGATGTGTGTGATTTTCTCTCCTGCAAGAATCTGATAAGAAAAAGAGAATCTGTTCTCTAAAATTCTTAGTATAAAAAGCATACCTTTCTATTCCTTATGTTCTCCTGGGCCCCTCTGTGCTGTTTCTGTCACTCCCTGCTGCAATCCTGGTTTGTAATTAACAGTTTTAGGCAGTGTTTACAAACAAAAGACTGGCTTCTAACCACAGTATCATAGGCTTTCAATCGGAATGACCGTTGTAATTGGTTTGTTCCAGGTATAAAGTGCTTCAAAAGATCACATTCTGCTTTAGCTAAAGGTTTCTTTTCTTATTCCTATATTTTGCTAGATTTATGAGGTTTAAAGAAAAAAAAATTCTGTTTGGCATTTACATGTCAATTAACATAAGCAGATTGGATGTTGGCTGAACCATAGCTAGGTGCTGCCGATCTGGTAAATGAACACAGCTGGTGGGTAACTAATCAAGAGATCCCGGCTTTGATTTGGCGGTCATCCCTTCTTTTTTCTGGTTGTTCCCTCTTCCTTTTTCCTGTGTTAATGACATTTTAGTAGTCATCCATCTTTATTTTTGTGTGTGTGTGGCTGGTCCTGAATTGTGACTGCCTGAAGGCATTGGGATCTGGGTATTTTTGGCTGAAATCATTTGTGTTTTCTACAAGGATTTTATAAAGCATGAAACTGAAAATGTCTGTACATAATTGTAATGACTGATTTTATATTTTGTTTTTTATTTCCTCTACATTTGCAGCCATCTAGCTCTGTAGAACCTTTCTTTGATTCTCTGGTACGACAGGAAGGGATCCCAAACCTCTTCTCTATGCAGATGTGCGGTGCTGGTCTGGCCACCACTGTGGCCAACATGAACGGCGGCAGTCTTGTAAGTATACCTGGGTGGTGTTCTAAATGAAGTGGAAAATGCACTCTTTTCAATGTCTACATTGTAAGTTCAAACTTTCTAAGTGGGACTCCACAGTCTTGATGGTGTGCCAATATCTCTATTCATTCCTTCGCTAAGGAACTGTAAAGGTGGCCATACACTTATAGATTTACAGCAGATTCGACCATCAGGTAGCGTTCTGTCAAGTCGAATCTGACAGGAATCTATCTGATGTGTGCCGCACACTGTGAACAGATTTCCAACAGATTTCAGAATAAAATCTATTGGAAATCGATCTAAATGAATGAATGCACCATTAAATCTAATGCAACTCTATTGGCCATCGATCTGCTGCCAGCAGCAGATCGACCTAGATTTTCCATCCTGTCAGATCAAATCGATCGAAATTGATTGAAATAGATTGCAAATCGATCGATTTTGCTGATTTGAAAGACTTGATTTCTGATCAATCGATTCTATAGAATCGAGCGATTGATGGCTGAAATCGACCAGTGTGTGGGCCCCTTTAAACTATCCAGACCAGCAGGGAGCTTGGCATTCGCTTAGAAGTTGAACCTTACTCACCTTATCCTTGCCCTACACTGTCCACATTCCCTTTATTCTCACTCTGAGTGTGGATGGTGTAGGTGAAAACCAAACTTCCTGCTTCTTGGTAGAGTTTCCTGTGGATGTTCACCATCCCTTTGAACAATAGTTAGAAATATTGATGTACTATTAAGGTTTTTTTGTGGGGAAACCTTTTAACAAGCTTCCTAGGGCCAAGTGTAGTTATTCCCACAGCATCACTGGCTGCTATCAGGCCCTTGAGGGTCTCCATGGTCAGATGAAAATCTTACTATTAACCACTTTACCACCAGGGGCATAGAAACACGTACCGCCCCTGGAGGTGCCGGCGCGCTCCCGCTCGTGCATGCCGCCGCCCGATCGCCCGGAGATCAATGAATGGGAAAAAACGTTCGTTGATCTCAGTCCCTCAGCAATGATCTCATAGAAGCAGCGCGATCATTGTGATTTTCCCAGCCTCATTGTGCTTCCTGTAAACGTACTTCTGGACGCTTACAGGTCGCATGAACAAAAAAGTACTGTGGCCATCTTGTGGCCAAATATTAAAACTACATCCAAAAACATTTTTCATAAATACCTAGTTTTACATTATAAATTAACTCATTACCTCCCACACACCCCAATTTTTTTTTTATTTTTTTTTGTAATAAAAAAAAAATTACAATTATACATAAAATACCCATACACATAAATAGTTACCTAAGGGTCTGAACTCTTTAAATATTTGTCAAGAGGGTACAACGCTGTTACTTTATAAACTATGGGCTTGTAATTAGGGATGGAGGCAAAACTGAAAAAATGCACCTTTATTTCCAAATAAAATATTGGCGCCAAACATTGTGATAGGGACATAATTTAAACGGTGTAGTAATCGGGACAAATGGGCAAATACAATACGTGGGTTTTAATTATGGAGGCATGTATTCTTTTAAAACTATAATGGCTGAAAACTGAGAAATAATGAATTCCGTTTTTCTTCTTCTTCCTGTTAAAATGCATTTACAGTAAAGTAGCTCTTAGCAAAATGTACCACCCAAAGAAAGCCTAATTGGTGGCGGAAATAACAAGATATAGATCAGTTCATTGTGATAAGTAATGATAAAGTTATAGACGAATGGAAGGAGCGCTGAAAGGTGAAAATTGCTCTGGTGGTCAAATACTACCAGCTCTTTCACACCTCCCGGTCTAATAGCTGCCTGGCTCTAGTACCACTAGGAGGGCATTATGTGGGATGGGTGAGGGAATGGCATGACCAGTAGGGGTCTCTAAACTGTGTACATGCAAAAAAAGGCACCTGGTTATTTATATTCTCCTATTAGATGCCAGATAATGCCGATAGTAGAATATCTGTGACATTAGTGATATTTTACAAGCGCTTAACTTGACCTACCCCTCTTCCCCCTGCCCCCACTTATCCCCAACCTACACTTAACACTAATAGTTATTAACCTCGGGTGCCCTTCACTTGCCCTCGCCGATATCCAGAATTAGGCATGCGTGTGCTGCTTTTTCGTTCCTTACGCGATATCAGGGGTTCAGCTATTTGATGGCCGAACCGCTAGCACGACTTTAAACTTCTTTACCTTTATTTAAAGGACTCCTGAGGCAAATAAATCTCTTAACTTATTTGGGGCTTCTAGCCCCTAGAACTCCTTTGGGTCACTCTCCGCAGCTGCGTTCCTCCCCGGTGTCCTGGCCACCTGTGACTATCGCCGACCCGTCGGCGTTTCTGTGCAGGCATCCGTGCATGTGTCCACGTCACCAGGAAGACCTGGCCGGGTTCGGGTGTGAACACTCGCCCGTGCATGGGTCGGCGATGCATACAGGCAGTTAGCGGGAGCTGAGGAGAATGACCCAAAAGATTTCAGGGGCTGGAAGAAGCCCAAGGTAAGTAAAGAGATTTTTTTGCTTCACCTCAGGAGTCCTTCAAAGTTTGGCTGCCATAACACATTCCAGACACCCCAGAGTTCGGTTATATTGCAGCAAGATTTTGATGCCCAATTTGTACTCAGGTGACACAATTAACATTGCGGTCTTTGGCACAAAAACTCTCAGCTGGGTGAAAGAGCCCAAATTTCCAAATTCCCTCCAAACCAGTAAGTCCAGCCAAACAATGGTCTCAGCAGATGTCAGGGATGATTAGTTTATGGTCATTTGCTGTGCATACAGCAACCTCATTCTCATATCTATCCAATTAATTGAATTATCATCAGGGAGTCATAACCAGAAAATTACTCACATTTATCCTTTGATGCTCAAATAAAGGAGGAAGTACTTCTCCAGCAAATTCAGGTGGAGTCTCGGGTCTTTGTTGGTAGTTCACCGTCATGCAGCTCTTAAAAGTGTACCAGAGCTGATAGAAATTTTAAAGTTTTCTATATACCTGGGGCTTCCTCCAGCCCCATGTGCATGGATCGCTTCCACACCACCGCTGGAGAGATACGTAGAACAGAGCCGGTTCTAGACAGGCACATATGAGGGGACAGTGAAAAATGTGTAGGGGGCATCATGCTCGAGTAACTGTAATGTAACAAGCAACATTGAGGCGGCAATGCAAGACGAACACGGTAAATCCAGAGCTGGACACTTGGGCGCAGCAGCTCAGGAGACTTGGGCGCAGCCGGCGCCACCATAGGCCAGAATAGGAACTAAGCTATCGCAGGCACAGGGAGTAACGTCAGAAGACGGACCTGAAGTTGCTTTTAAAACAATAATTCGGCTTCCAGCAATTGCTGGAAGCTGAATTATTTCATTCCCCCACTATCCATGTCGGCCTGGAGGGGGAATAGTAATTAACACGGCCCGGACTTGTGCGGCAGCAGGATCAGCCATATACTGGCTGTGTCCTGCACCCATGTCTCCGGCGCCGTTCTCTCTCGTACGCATGCATGAACCCTTACTTCTGACACATGAAATGCAAGAGCCATTACCTCCAATGCGTAAAATGCAACAACCATTACCTCTGACACATGAAATGCAAGCAGTGCAGCAGTGTTTCACCATAAAATAATCGTAATACGGCCAGCTTTTTCACATAAAATCGTAATGTGATCAGGTATCAGATCGAGTATATATAAATGTAATTCTAGTATAAATGCTTGTATACCATTCATCTGAGGCAAACTATACCAGTTGTATAGAAAGCAAAGCTCTGTACTACATTACAGGACATGCATTGCAATCGGATACTTCAGGGAACTTATATGGAAATGTCATTTATAAACCTACACACTGGCTATGAGGCTAAAACACAGGTTAAAAGCCTAAGCTCTGATGGGCATCATGTAACAGCAGCAGTGTTGTGCAGCTCACTGATTTTCTTACTGTGTGCCATTTCCTTATCTGGTGCACTTAATTACCTCTGGCTGCCCTCAGAGCTGAAAGGGTTACATTAATTACAGGTCCGTTGCCTGTGCAGCACGGGGAAGGCAGTGGGGAATTGTGCTGTGGCTGAGCTGTCATTGGTTTCCTCATGTGCTGCTAGAGTGCCCCTGCCTGCCATGTGATCTGAGGGAAGCTGAGGAAACGTTCTCTCCCACTACGCGAGCTGCAGCTGGCAGAAACTTCTTGTGGGGGTGATCACGACTGCCTCGCTCCTTTCTATTGGATGGAGGGAGGGGCCAGCGTATGAACAGTTTACTGCTGACTAGAGTGAGGGAGAGAAGGAGGTCAGATAATTAACTAATGCAGCCGGCCAGGACGTAACCGTGGTGCGCAAATGCCAAACGGACACCCAAAATTTGTAGTCCTAATGACAGACAGCCAGACGGTTGGCAACCCTGTGAGGGTGCAGGACATTTATTTGCGGGGGCCCTGCCCCCTCTTGCCCCACGCTAGAGCTTGCTCTGACGTAGAAGGCACACTACTTTTGTGCAGACTGGCTGAAGTTCCCGGATCCGGTACTGAAGAGGGAGAAGACTGGACGGCGGTGTGGGCGCGATCCCTGCGCATGGGGCTGAAGGGAGCCCCAGGTATGTATAAAACTTTTAATTTCAATCAGCTCTGGATTCCTTTAAATGTTTGCCTGTCTACTGTATATTGCCAATGCACTAGGACTATACAGAACTGATTTAAAGAGAACCTGGGTTGAGAGTTACCGTATATAGAGGCCGCCATTTATTTTTTTAAGCAATACCAGTTACCTGGCTATCCTGCTGATCCTCTGCCTCTTATACTTATAGCCATAGACCCTGAACAAGCATGCAGCAGATTAGGGGTTTCTGACCTTTCTGTCAGATCTGACAAGATTCACTGCATGCTTGTTTCGGGTGTGACTCAGACACCACTACAGCCAAACAGATCAGCAGGGCTGCCAGGAAACTGGTATTGTTTAGAAGGAAATTCATATGGCGGTCTCCATATACCTCTCACCTCAGGCTCGCTTTTTAAACTGATATTCTGACCCTTTTATAAACAGACTTTCATTGCCTTGTTTTTGAAAGGTTAGATATTGACTCCTCTCCCATGATTGACCATAGTTCTCCAAGACAGACTTCCCCCTGTTTTCTCCAACCCTCTCCTTCCTCTAAAAATGCATGTTTAACAGAACAGCCAGGCAATTTGCTTTTTTTCCCCCAGTAATCGCAGCTTTCATGAGATGGATAATTCTTTGTAGACACTGTTTGAACAAGTGCCCCCTTTTTTTTTCCTTTTTTTTTTCTTTCTTGCAGGTAATGGGTGGGGTTGAACCAAGTTTATACACCGGGGATATATGGTACACCCCCATCACAGAGGAGTGGTATTATCAGGTGGAAGTTCTCAAGTTTGAAGTTGGAGGACGGAACCTGAACCTAGACTGCACAGAGGTAGGTGGTAGAAATCGTTATATTGCTAATGAGTCTGGACAGATCCGTGTTTTTTTTTTTTTTTTTTTGAAGCGAAGCGTGCTTTATAGGGTTGCATGATCAGATTCTATTTTATTGCATAAATGGCATCCATGTCATTTATGTTCCTGCACTTTTGGAGTACCGTATATACTCGCAAGCAAGCCGAATTTTGGACCCACAAAAAGTGAGTCAAAAGTTGGGGGGTCGGCTTGCTTGCGAGTGATGTGCCTGAGGGTCGTGTTCCCCCCCCCCCCCCCCCCCCTGCTCCCCTCCCGCTCTCTCCCCCCGTGGCCGCTGCTATTACCTTAGCTCCGAGGCTTCCTATTCCCCTGTCCTGCTCTTAATTCACAGCAGCTCGCCCCATGGTGGCTGCTGCGTGATGACGGAGGAAGTGCAGAGAGAGGTTCCCATAGTAACCAGGAAGCCGCTCTCTGCGACTTCCTCTCTCATCACGCAGCAGCCGCCGTGGGGCGAGCTGCTGTGAATTAAGAGCAGGACGGGAATAGGAAGCCGCGAAACTAAGGTAATAGCAGCGGCCGCAGGGGGAGCGGGGGGGGGGGGGTGCTAAAATAGCTATCCGGGGCACGATACTAGCTATCCGGGGCACGATACTAGCTATCCGGGGCACGATACTAGCTATCCGGGGCACGATACTAGCTATCCGGGGCACTATCCTGGGCACGATACTGGCTAAACTGAGGCACTACCTTCCCATACTGGGCACTATACTGGCTAAACTGAGGCACTTCCTTCCCATACTGGGCACTATACTGGCTAAACTGAGGCACTACCTTCCCATACTGGGCACTATACTGGCTAAACTGAGGCACTACCTTCCCATACTGGGCACTATACTGGCTAAACTGAGGCACTACCTTCCCATACTGGGCACTATACTGGCTAAACTGAGGCACTACCTTCCCATACTGGGCACTATACTGGCTATACTGGGACACAATGGGGGGGATCATGCGGCCAGCATTTCCTACCCCGGCTTATATGAGGGTCTGCTTGCTTTCGAGTATATACGGTAAATGTGTGGCGCTGTGCTCAGAAGGATGCAGTTTGATAGGCATTGTCATTAAAAGGAGTTTAAAGGGGAATATGAAGGCTGCCATCTTTATTCCCTTAAACGGAACCAAAGATGACTGCAATAAAAAAAATTATACATAGGGCTTCCTCCAGCCCCATCTGCCTGGACCGCTCCCACCTTGCCGTCCTCCGCTGCCCGCAGCTACGAGAGCCGGGCCCCGTCACTGACGTCATAGGAGCGGATGGGCCTGGAGGAAGCCCCAGGTATGTTCCCTCCCACACACCCCCCCCCCCCCTCCCCTGCCAAGCTCTGGTTCACTTTAAAGGACACCTAAGGTGAAAACTAATGAAATAAACTATTGTATCTATACTCCTTCTCCTTCTGTTTATTGTTTTTGTTCAATGAGTCATTGAAGTATGCCAGAGCTGAAATCTATGAACTATTAACCCTTTTTATCTCTTTCCTGCTCTCAGACGCCGTTTCCTGCTAGAAAAGTGTTTTATAGTTGTAATTTCTCATCAGTTAGGGTCACGCTTTAGTCTGCCCCAGTCCGGACCCAGACAGGAACTGCCTCTTACATACCTGATGTTTAACTCTCTCAGGCAGTGGAAGGAAAAAATGGAACACAGCATAGTCATTTGTGTGCTAGGCACTGTACATACACATCTAATCATGTCACATATCACCTCGGGTATCCTTTAAAGTGGGATTAAACTCTTGTTCTTTTATTTACCTAAGTGTAGGCAATAAAGTTTTAGTTAAGGGAGTTAAAAGCATGCCTGCAGGGGCATAGATACCTCGGTAGAGGTAAGCCTCTGGATAATCCAGAGGTTTTTCCCATTCCCCTCTACCTTGCTGTTCCAGCACTGGGACCTCCCGAACCCCCTGAGAAGGGCTTGTCGACGGTGTGGCACACTGCACAGAAGCGAGACACGTCACGCCTGCGCAGTAGCATGGAGTCTCTTGGGCAGGCTTTTCCTGCCAAGCACGAGTGTTTCTGTGCTACAGCGCAGGCGCAAGCCGCCAAGTGACTGAACTCGTTAACACATGGGAGCGTGTCCACAAAATTTCAGAGGGTCCCGGGCAGCGGCGGTGGTCTGCAGGAGGACGTGAGAAGCCTCTGAAGGATCTACAGAGATAAGTACCCTTAACTAAAGTCACAGGTTTGCTTTAAAACAGTTTGAAGGCTGGAGACACACTGCAGAGCACTTTTCAGATAGTTTTCGTTTTTATAAAAGGGCTCCCATGAATTTGCATAAAAATTGCGATAGAAACATGGCAAAATGGCTACAATGGTTATCCCTTTTCTTTGGGGGGGAGGGAGGAAATCATGATGGCAGCTATTTTGCCACCATTTTAATTCAAGTCAATGGGATCGTTTTTTTTAATGAAAGCGATCTGATAAGAATTCTGCGGCCTGACAGAGCCCTAAAGCACCATTTATCATTTAATGGTATGTACGAATCAGTATGGGCAGCTGTATTGATCCTGTAAACCCCTCTACACTTGCCTTGCTAGGAGAATTGATGTTTATATGTACCCATACTTGTCCTGTTCACAGCAGATTTGCTGATTGCTCCTGGGGATTTTTGAACCAAGGTTGGGTGGCAGAGAGCCCTTGTAATCCAGTGCCCAGCTAAACTTCTATATTACAATATTCCAGGTGAATATTCTTCAGATGATTGAGCTTCTGATCTATTTCCTTATTCCAGTACAACACCGATAAAGCCATTGTGGACAGCGGTACGACCCTCCTGCGTGTCCCAGACAAGGTCTTTAATGCCATGGTGGAGGCCATCGTTGGAATATCTTTGGTAAGAATCTTATTCTTTTCAGTTGCCTCATGAAAATACCAGAAGGGCTGCTTCAACTTGGAATGATGCTCAGATGGGACAGTTGATAGATCTGTGTAATAAAAAAAAAAAAAAAAAAAAAGGCGTTTTTTGTTTTTTTTTCCCGATTCCCGACGCTTGGGTGGGCGATTCGTTTTTGTGCTTAGCGGTTTTCTAAGCGTTTTTTTTTTCGAGTGGTTTTGTAATTCACTCCCTGACGCGAGTCAGGAAGTGAACTCTTTGATCTGGAAAAGAATACAATGTATGTATTCTTCAAAACGTGAACGCAATCGCTGCACAAAGCGATTTTGTGAGCGTTTTGCATTTCTCCTATACTTTCTATTGAGGCGTAAAATGGAACCCGCACCGCATTCCTAGCTGTACCGTGAACGACCCGCGCTGATATGAACCTTCTCATACATTCATTGCCCACACGGTCGGGGGCGTTTTTAAAAACCGCAGGCGGTTGAAAAAAAAAAACACCGGCCGGTTTACTGTAAAAGTTGGTTGAACAACCTGTGTCACTTGTTGTACTGTGATTTCCTAGAATATTCTATATTCAATATTCTACATTGGTGCTGGCTGTATTACCATCCTTTTGCTGTTAGGAAGTGTGTGTGTGTGTGTGTGTGTGTGTGTGTGTGTGTGTGTGTGTGTGTGTGTGTGTGTGTGTGTCTGCGTGTGCCTGCGCCTGCGTGTGCCTGCGTGTGCGTGTGCCTGCGTGTGCGTGTGCCTGCGTGTGCGTGTGCCTGCGTGTGTGTGCCTGCGTGTGTGTGCCTGCGTGTGTGTGCCTGCGTGTGTGCCTGTGTGTGTGTGTGATTTTTGAGTGATATACCGGTATCGCATGATCACAATTCATATATGTATACGCCTAACGTTTCAAACAATAAAAAGTGCAAAGTGCTGTCTTAATATGATTACCAGTGAATAATAAAGTGTGAGTAGAAACTGCTGTCTCACTGTGAGCATGGCTGCATGTAAAAGCACCACCCGTATGATCGTATGGCTATGTTCACCTGCGTAGTGACAACCATGTCATCCAAACACACTTTCCTCAGTGAGCTTCTGAATAACGTGTGCATTTTTAAAGTAGAGTTGAAGCGGAAAAAACCTTATGATGAACTGCATGTGTAGTATGGATAATTCCTAGAACATTAGTAGCAAAGAAGAGTCTCATATTTTTATATTCAGATATATATATATTTTATTATTTTTTTCTCTAGCATCGTTCTCTAATATGTGCAGTTTACAAACTACACTACATTTTAAACTATGAAACGGAGCAGAGCTAATGGCCCTTTAAATTTTCCTGCAGTAAAACCTCAAACAAGAAACGGTGAGAGACAGATTGAGATAAGTGCTTCAGAAAACCGCACCAAGTGTTGAGCTTTAGAGAAGCTCTTTCGCATAGATAACTGAAGTTTCTTAACTTTTCCTGTACTGGAAAGAATATGACTCATATCTGCGCAACTAATGTTCTATTTCTTAGCAGTACTACACATATAAATCATTATATGTTTTTTTTTTCATTTCGGATTCCCTTTAATGAGCATGTTAAATAGCTATGCTATGAAAGCAACCTGTACATTGTAAAATGCAGCAGCTGCGTTGCCTTATGTCGTCCTGGAACGCGGGCATTATGTAAGTCAACTAGAGTGAGTTTTGCCTATCATGCAATAACTAGTGGCCAAATGCCCAAAAAAGAGCTTAAACTGCCATCAAAACAAAACAGGATAACTTATATAATCAATAGGGGGTTGGGAGATTGGGTTTTTAATAACGTTATACCGTACTATAATTCTGCTTTTAATAATATTGTACAATTAGTGGCCACATATAAAATGCATTATATCTTTATGCAATCAGTGTAGTGTTTTCAGGCCTAATCCTTGTGTGTTCTGCAGATCCAGAATTTCAATAATGAGTTTTGGACGGGCCTGCAACTGGCGTGTTGGGAAAAGACCGAGGAGCCCTGGACGTATTTCCCAGATCTGTCCATTTACCTGCGTGACGTCAACACCAGCCGCTCCTTCCGTCTTATCATGAAGCCTCAGGTTAGCTTTTTATTCATAATAATCTGAAGCTCACAAGAATTCTTCAGAATGAGACCTAGTTCTGTGCTGTGGCTGCCCAGGCCTGGAATGTGGTGGCGAGACAGCATGTCAAGGTGGCCGCAATTTACATGTTGCATTTTTGTTTTACATCCTGTGCTAAAGGGAACCTGAGGTGAGAGGGATATGGAGGCTGACACATTTATTTCCTTGTAAACAATGCACATTGCCTGGGTGTCCTGCAGATCCTCAGCCTATAACACTTTTAGCCATAGACCCTGCACAAGCATGCAGCAGATCAGGGGTTTCTGACCAAGTCTGACTGGATTAGCTTCATGTTTGTTTCAGGCAATTGGAAGTGTATGAAAAGGAAATAAATGTGGCAGCCTTCATATTTCTCCTCCTTTGGGTTCTTTTTAAGCATTTTACCCTGCATTTGAAAGAAGGGTCTGGTTCACACAGGAGAGCGTTGCAGCGCCAGCTATTAGCAAAGCACTGTAACTGGCTGCATTCCTATGAGATCATTCTCACTGCAGCCTTTGCGATTGGCATAAATCGCAAACATGCATGCATGCAGCATTTTGGTGGCAATCACAATGGGATTCTTGTTCTCAGGCCCGGTCTGCCCATGATGCCAAGTGAGTCGACTTCCTCAGGCGGAACACCAGGAAGTGAAGAGTGCCTGACCAACCTATACTGGGGGGCAACTGTACCTGGCTAACCTATACTGGGGGCAACTGTACCTAGATACCAACTTTTGGGGGGCTCACCGCAGCTATCACGTGCAGTGCAAATTGTCGGGTGCTGTGCGACCATCCCAATTTGGGAGGGGGGGGGGGGAAGCGGCATCCTCACAAGTTTGCCTCAGGCAGCAGAAAGTCTAGAACCGGCCCTGCCTTTTCTGTTGAATGGAAATTGGCAAAAATCACATTTCTTGCTTTCAGCTATTGCGTTTTGTGCTCCAAGCATGAACCAGCCCTACGTTAGCCATGGGACATTGAAATCCTAAGGGTTATTTGACACCAAATTGCTATAAAATCACTCTCAAAACGTTAGTGCTTTTTGCCATGAAACAGCTGCTAGTCAAGATTTGGGTGGAAATTCAACTTTAGCAACACTATTAAAAATTAACCTTCACTTCATAGTACTGGTTACTGGAACATTTTGCACATAGCTGGTCACTCATTCTGAATAGCAGACTGAAGAACACTGTCGCCACTGCAGTGTGTAGGGGGAGGTGTCCTGCTGTTAACAAAAAGGAGGACCAATGACAATATGAAGTAATGTGAGGACTCAAACCCACTAGAGTGATTTTGTGAGCGTTTAGGGAGCAATTCAAAACGCTAGTAATTTCCCTAAATGCTCAGCTGCTGATCATAGATGGGCCAAATTCCACTGGAGCGATTACCAAAATCGCAAATGCAGTACATGCAGCATTTTAGCGTTTCTGCAATGGAAAGTATATAAACGCTGGCATAATCGCTCAAGACCTACAAAGAGCGATTTTGCTAGCGTTTTTAAATTACTGCACACTGTAAAAAAAATATTAAAATTAATTGAAAAGCCCAATCAGAATTAAAATCGCTAATCGCTACACAATCGCTGGCAAATAGCTGCCACTTTTTAAAAACTCTACCAAAATCGCCAGCAATCGCTCATGAAATCTCTTACAAATCGCTCATTAAAAACGCTAGGATTGCGATTAGCGATAGTTTTGTAGTGGCTTCCAGGCCTGATAGTTGAGTGATCTTTTCTTCCTGCAGTGTTCTCTTCCAGGCACTTTCACTGTTGGATGGTAACAGAACTGACAGGGTTTGCTATGTAATTATGAATGACGCCCAGAAGCTGAGGCAGGTAGCTCTGGACCTGAAGTATCTTGTCGTGTGGTGAAAGGAGTGGAAGTGGCCCCTACGATTGTGTGCGTCTTGCCAGGCCTGCAGCATTATTTCAGTGAAATGGACTTTTCTTAAAGGATACCCAAACTGACGTGACATGCTGAGATAGACATGTGTATGTGCAGTGCCTAGCACACAAATAACTATGCGGTGTTCCTTTTTTTTTCTTTCTCTGCCTGAAAGAGTTAAATATCAGGTATGTAAGTGGCTGACTCAGTCCTGACTCAGACAGGAAGTGACTACAGTGTGACCCTAACTGATAAGAAATTCCAGCTATAAAATACTTTCCTAGCAGAAAATGACTTCTGAGAGCAAGAATGAGATAAAAAGAAGAATTTCTTATCAGTGAGGGTCACACTGTAGTCACTTCCTGTCTGAGTCAGGACTGAGTTAGCTACTTACATAACCTGATATTTAACTCTTTCAGGCAGAGAAAGAAAAAAAGGAACACAGCATAGTTATTTGTGTGCTAGGCACTGTACATACACATGTCTATCTCATCAAGTCATATGTCAGTTCGGGTATCCTTTAAAGTGGACCTGAACTCTTGCACAAGACAAAAGGAAAATAGAAATGCACCCTGTACGTAATTGGAGAGTTTAGCCTGTCTAATCCCCCCCCCCCCCCCCCTCATCTGTGACCAATCACAAGCTGTAATTCGATATGTCAGCTGTCTGCCTTGGCAGAGCCAATAATTTGTAAACCCAGGATGTTCACTCTGGCTGCTTCCATAAAAGCTTGAAGTAGACACTGCAGCTTTATTGCAGAATTTGTATCAGCTGCAATAAAGAAATGTTAATCTCTAAAGTTTATGCTGTTGCTTATCTTTTAGAGCAGAGAGGAAGTTATGGGTTCAGGTCCACTTAAAGCCTCGTACACATATACGAGGACTATGGCCTCGCAGCGATTGGGACTCGATCCCTCTTACAGTCCAGGCTGAGGTTGTACAGTTGCGTTGTTAGCCTACAGACTAGCGATGCTTCTGGGAAAGGTCATTGGGTGATGTAGGAAGACTCCCATACACATGCTAGATTCTTGCCTGAGGTGGTCTTTATTGGTGGTCCCAGTCTAGTATAATCTAAATCTAGAGTGCAAGTAGTTTAATTCTATGGATGGAGAATGCATTTTTTTTTCTTCCCTCAACCTCTGTAATGAATCCCCATTCCCCTGTCTGTCACCAGACAATTATGTGATAAAATCTAGAACATTTTGAGCATGTGGATCCAGCTTATTCCAGAATGCAGCTGGATATAGAGCTGTGAAATAACTCTGCCGTTCTGTGAGGTAACCCTTCCCGTTCCCAGCCCTGCACACTGCTCTGTGTGTTGCACAATGGTTTCAGCTGCCTCACATGCACGCACTTGTCATAACCTGCAGACTGGCCAGTTACACACTAACCCATAAAAAAGCTACCTTGTCCTCCTGTAGGGAACATCTTTTTTCAGAGAGGTTTGCTCATTTATAAAATACTTTCAGCATCTAGCAAGAAAAAATGCTCAGGATAGGGACCCACTACGACCGTTGTGCAGGAAATCGCAAAGGCCTCTGTGTTCCTGAATCGCTGAAGTGCTGCTCTGGGATCACTCCCAGAATGCTGCATGCAATGTGTGAGGAACCACCCCCACAGGGTTCCGCTGTTGCAACGCTTTGCTGGTCAGTGAGCGCTGCAGAATCCCTCCCAGTGGCTCCCAGGCGGGTAATGTTAATTAATTTGTTTTTTGTTTTTTTTGTTGTTTGTTTTTTCTTTTTCTTCTGAAGGGGTACTTGAAGGGGATTGGCGTCAGGAGGGTGGCAGCCCTAGGACCACGTAATGCCAATTGGCGTCAATTCCTGGGGCGGAGTTTTGCAGGATATCGCACGCCGATTGGCTCTCACAGGCTTATGCCTATGATAGCCGATCACTGTGATTGGCTGGCAGGGGGAGGGCGAAAAAAATAGGCAACTTTATTAAACCACTTGCCGACTGCTCTATGCCAATTGGTGTGGACGCGGCGAAACCCCCAGGACCACTCCATGCCGAATGGCTAGGGGCGGCACGCGCATCCACCCTGGAATGACGGTGCTCCGCTCTGCCATCAGCGTCGCCACTCGAACACTGTTAGTTCGCAACGCTGTACCTAGTAAATAGACTAAGGCAGCGCTGTACTGGGGACAGCTGTGTGACACGGCTGTCCCCCTGGGGGAGACTGGAGCAATCAGGTGTCATAGGGTGATGCCTATGACAGTTGATCACAGTGACTGGCTGTCGGGAGGGCGGGCTTATAAAAAATTTAAACAAAAAGGACATATTTATATATTTAAAAAAAAAATCTTATAAATATTTATTAAAAAAATGAACATTGGGGTAGCGATAATAGAAAGGGGGGCGAGAGCAGCGAGGCCTTAAAGCTGCAGTGGCATATTCAGTGAAAAATGGCCTGGTCTTTAGGGGGTTTAACACCGCGGTTCTTAAGTGGTTACAAAATAAATAAAATAAAAATAAACCACCAAAAGAAAGCTCTGTTGGTGGGCAAAAAGGGGGGGGGGATGGGGGATTCATATGTGTGCACAGTTGTATGGCTCTACAGCAAGTTCTTAAAGCAGCCCTAAATTGTGAAAAATAGCCTGGTCACTAAGGGGGGTGTAAGCCTGTGGTCCTGAAGTAGTTAAAGGCTTATTTATAAAAAAAACAAAAACTTTTTTTAACCTGGGACTTCTTTCTGCCACCTGCAGTCATCCTGTACCTTCACCATCCTTTCAGGACCCTCCAGCCAGCTGCGGCGACCCCCTTTAAAGCTGTCAAGGCTACTGTGCATACACGGACCCAAGCACCCTGACTGCTCCTGCTGTTGCCGGGAACGTTCTGTGCATATGCAGTAGTGATTTTCCCATACTGCAGTGCAGAACACTGCTGTGCACAGGAATGAGGAGGCGCATGGCCGGACAGCTTTGCGGGGATTGCCACTGCTGACTGGAAGGACGGCGTGGGCACAGCATGACTTCAGGGGGCTGCAAGAAGCCCCAGGTAACTTTAAACAGTAATGTTTCAGATTGTGGTTTCCTGGTCACAGAATTGTAAACTTCTGATGTAATCACTTAAAACCCTAATTCAAACACCATTATCTGAATCCATATTGAAATGTACACAAAATAAAAAAAAGTATCTATTGCCCATTAACGGTACAATTTTTCCACCAAATGTGATCTTTCGATGTGATTTTTACGATCGAATTGTATAGAAAATGTGCAGTTTATCTAGGCAATCAATAGTGAATGATTATTTGGTTGATTGCTTTACAGGACAAAATCGATCGAAAGTTGGAAAATCTGATCTCATTTGAAGAAATAATCGTTCAGTAAATGTGAACATTCGATAAGTGCATTCAGATTACTTACGATCATTCAAATTGCATCGAAAGATCGCATTTAGTGAAAAATGGTACTCTTAATGGGCGTCTTAATATTGTTTACCCCAAACCCCCTTTCCTTAGTTACTGGTCATGACCTGGGGGCGACTATGGTCACCACCACAGCTGCTTTTTTCTGGAGATTGACAGCCAATAAGTAGGCAATGAGTCTTTAGAGAGGTGTGGTTTTGGATGGGATTAGTTGCCTTGCCTCCTGGGGGCTGGGTTTCCTCTTTTTAGGGAAGGAGAAGGCAGCAGCCATTTATACAAAAGTTCTGGTGATGGTTTGCAGCCAAAGTTTCATATGTTTATGCAGGGGCGTAACTAGAAACCACTGGGCCCACCTGCAAAACTTTGGATGGGGCCCCCTCCCCCTGCACACTGAATAGGGACTGTCTTCAAATCTTTGTCTACAAAACTTTGCATCTGCTCAGCCACTGATAAAGAATCATACAATCACTAGAACAATTGTGCAGAGAGCAAACATTTTTTCACTCCTCCTTGCCCTTAGTTGTCAGTCTCTCAGGACAGGGCCCCATGTGGCTGTTGGGCCCCCCTGCGGCTGCATCCCTTGCAGGGTCTATTGTTACGCCCCTGTGTTTATGTAGGAAGTGGTTTTGCAATAACATTTTAGATGAATGTTGTGTTTCTGTAAAATGCTAGAAAAATGTAGGGATGATCAATGAGATGCAAATTTCGAGTTGATGCCGCATTATACAAATTTTGTATGCAAATGTATGCAACTTGAACCAATCAAATCCTGCTGAAGGGAAAATTCGATTGGTCCATTTTCAAGCTGCATAAACTTGCATATAACATGCATAATCCTGCATCAACTTGAAAGATGTACCCAAACTAGAGCTTTAAGTTCTCCGCTGATTGCCTTAGGACACCGCAGTAAATCCCTTGGCCCTTTGTAAATTGTATATTTCTTGCTCTTTTTCTAGCTCTACATCCAGCCGGTGCTGACCTTCCATGACAACATGAACTGTTACCGCTTCGGCATCTCTCCGTCCTCCTCTGCACTGGTGATTGGTGCCACCGTCATGGAAGGCTTCTACGTCATTTTCGACAGAGCGGAGAAGAGGGTCGGATTTGCAGTCAGCAGCTGCGCAGGTAAGATACAGCGAGCAGAATGGCAGCCTATTGCTACAGCAGTAACTGGTAAGGGATTTGGGTAAGTAATCTGTAAGGAATAGCACTAAAGGTGGCCATGCACTGGTCAATCTGGCCAACAGGTAGATCCCTCCTCCTCAGGTAGATTGATCCCTCCTCCTCATTTAGATTGATCCCTCCTCCTCATTTAGATTGATCCCTCCTCCTCAGGTAGATTGATCCCTCCTCCTCAGGTAGATTGATCCCTCCTCCTCAGGTAGATTGATCCCTCCTCCTCAGGTAGAACGATCCCTCCTCCTCAGGTAGAACGATCCCTCCTCCTCAGGTAGAACGATCCCTCCTCCTCAGGTAGAACGATCCCTCCTCCTCAGGTAGAACGATCCCTCCTCCTCAGGTAGAACGATCCCTCCTCCTCAGGTAGAACGATCCCTCCTCCTCAGGTAGAACGATCCCTCCTCCTCAGGTAGATCCTGCAGTTTTGCTGTGATTTGTTTTGACATTTTTGTTCAACAGAACGAGGCTTGCATTGATTGCCCCCAAAGCACTGCATGCAGGACATTTGCGATGTATGCAAATCGCAAACGCTGCAATGAGAATGATCCCATAGGGATACATTCGCAACAGCACTTTGCTGATCACCGGCGATCAGCAAAGTGCTGAAAAGCGCCTATTGAGAACCAGCCCTCAGATCCCTCTCAGATTTTCTTTGGCTGCACCAGGGTGTGCGATGTAGCTGAAGCTTCTCACCTATCTGCTGCCGGCTGCTGTTTCTTCACTCCCGAGTCCCACGGCACATGTGTGAAGTAATGTAAAGGATACAATTAGGGGCACGCACCTTGCGTGACAACTAGAGGTAGGCCCCTAGTATGTTATACTCGTGCCGCAATCGTGTTATTTGGGAAGTTAACCACTTGATGACCCACCCTTTACCCCCCCTTAAGGACCAGCGTGGTTTTTAGTGATCTGTGCTGGGTGGGCTCTACAGCCCCCAGCACAGATCAGGGTGCAGGCAGAGAGATCAGATTGCCCCCCTTTTTCCCCCCCTATGGGGATGATGTGCAGGGGGGGTCTGATCTCTTCTGCCTGCGTGTGGCTGGCGGGGGGGGCACCTCAAAGCCCCCCTCCGCGGCGAAATTCCCCCCTCCCTCTCCTACCTGCCCCCCCCTGGTGATCGAGGCTGCACAGGACGCTATCCATCCTGTGCAGCCAGTGACAGGACGTCCCCTGTCACATGGCGGCGATCCCCGGCCGCTGATTGCCGATCTGCCTTACGGCGCTGCTGCGCAGCAGCGCCGTACAAATGTAAACAAAGCGGATTATTTCCGCTTGTGTTTACATTTAGCCTGCGAGCCGCCATCGGCGGCCCGCAGGCTATTCACGGAGCCCCCCGCCGTGATTTGACAGGAAGCAGCCGCTCGCGCGAGCGGCTGCTTCCTGATTAATCAGCCTGCAGCTGGCGACGCAGTACTGCGTCGCTGGTCCTGCAGCTGCCACTTTGCCGACGCACGGTATAAGTGTGCGGTCGCCAAGTGGTTAAGTGTAATAATCTACTTCATCCGCCACAGGTGGGGATTGCATTTGACAGGAAGGATCCTACATCATGATGAAATGGCCTTTGTTGCATATGTAGCAGATGTCTGTCTTTTCCTGTGTACAGCCTTTTGAGTTCTTATAGTGCTCATTGGCTGTATTTTTGGTGAACCTTGGCCAAATACCATACAGAGGTAGACCATTGTGATAAATGACCCTTCCTTTTTGTCCTATGTACAGGTTATGGGTTACATATATATATAAACCTGTCCTTTGTGCACAGGGCTTACGGTTCGACAAATCATTATATGGACACTGGATATACTATAAATTATTAGATTGCTGTTAGTTTCTTTATGTAACCATTCCTACCTATAGAACTAGGGCTGTGGTGTCGGTACAAAATCATCCAACTCTGACTCCTCAGTTTATGAAACCATCAACTCCGACTACAGGTACCCAAAATGGCTCCGACTCCTTAGTCAAATACTTAGATGATTTTTGTACAAAATACACAGCCCTGCTGACTCCTGATGCAGACTCCTCAGTTTATGAAACCTCCGACTCCAGGTACCCAAAATTGCTCCGACTCCACAGCCCTAGTCCTGTATAGATTACAGAGGCAATATAAAAAAAATCTGATACTTGCCTTTAATAGATTTGTTGCTATTACTACTTTTTACTGTAAAGACCCTTCCTGTATTGATGGTAAAACCTTTCCTACGTAAACAGACAGACCTTGTATGGAATATGTAGACCTTATTTGCTAAATTGTTGGTTGTACCCTGAATACAGTTATACATGAGAATGAGGTCTTCTAATGCTCTGTTCAGCTTCCGTTGCTTTAATGTGCATCCATATTTATTGCTCAATGAATTTAAGTTGGCAACCAGTGCAGAGGATTGGCGCAAGCTTTGCTGTAATCCAGAATAAAACAGGAACAGACACTAAACAGACAAGACAAATAACATTTTACATTGCGCTTTTCTCCTGGCGGACTGAAAGCACCAGAGCAGCAGCCACTAGGACGCGCTCTATAGGCAGTAGCAGTGGAGTATTGCCCCACATATCCTACTGAATAGATGCTGGCTCACTGAGCAGGAAGAGGTGAGATTCAAACTCTGGTCTCCTGTGTCAGAGCCCTTAAAGCTGATCCGAGATGAAAAACTAACTATAACAAGTAACTTGTCTGTATAGCTTATCTAAAGTTTTTAGATAGTTTACACAGCAAATCTAGCTGCAAACAGCTACAACAGTTTATGATTATTTATTCCTGTGATACAATGAGGGCAGCCATGTTCTGTTTGTCACATTGTCACAGGCTAAGGGCTGGAGATTCTATCAGCTTGTCTGTGTGTAATGTGACACATTCAGTTCACTCTCCTCCTCCCCTCTGCCTCTGAAATCTCTAGCTAGTAACCCCCTCCTCCTGCCCAGACTGAGCTCCCATAAGCCCTTGCTACAGTGCCAAGGCACTCTAAAAAGCTGTGAGTGAGGCTTGTTTAGTTTATAGGGAATTAGAGTATTAAAACAAAAAAAGAATTTGGCTTGAGGAATGCCCTATGAACTATATGAAAGAAACACAAATCTGCAATGAGTAAAAGTTTATCTCGGATCCACTTTAACAGTTATACTATCCAGTTGCACTAAAGTGCAACTGTTAATGAGTTTAATATATCCCTTTCGGATCTTTTGAAACCTAACCATTTTACTGGTACTCTCTTTATGCTACTATTATATGTCTGCAGATAACAGGTGCTATTGAACAAGCATGACATTATTTCAGTGCTTCCTGCTGGCCAGGTGTGTTTATATTGGCTTTCTTTGTGCCGGTAACTTTTCCAAGATCTACAGGCTGTTTGCTTGTCATCATAATCCCGTAATAGAAGAGAATTATGGCTAATAACCATGTTTAGAAATAAAAGAAATCCACTTCCTAGAAGGAAAAGAAACATGCTTGTATTTGGCAATTGCCATGTCCCTGCAGCAGCCAGTGACTGAGAGCCTTGTGGGAGGGTGAGGATGCCTGTTTTATCATGTGGGCTGAGGTAGTTGTTGCCAAGCTTTGATGGCCAGTAAAATGCTAATCATCCAAGTGGATGCATGGTTTTTATGCTCATTTTCTTTACATGTACACAGTTTGGAAATTTACCAAATGCATAAACTGTGTTCTAGATGTGTGTTTTATATACATTAGCACCACCTTTTCCAGGGTTGTTTACGGAGACACAACATTTATTTTATTTTGTGCTTTCCTCCTGGTGGACTCAAAACGCCAGAGCTGCAGCCACTAGGACGTGCTGTATAGCAGTGTCAGAGAGTCTTGCCCAAGGCCTCCTTACTGGATAGGTGCTGACTTGCTGAACAGGAAGCGATATAGATTCGAACTCCAGATCTCCTGTGTCAGGTGCAAGAGCCCTTAACTACTTAATGATCAGCCGCCGGGCCCACCTATTTCCATGCGAGCGGCCGTTTCCTGTAAGTTCACGGAGCGGAGCTCCGTGAACAGCCTGCGAGCCTCCGATCGCAGCTCGCAGGCTAAATGTAAACACCCAGGGACAGCAGCGCCGTAAAGGAGATCGGCTATCCCCGGCCCCTGGCGGGGGATCACCACCATCTGATAGGCTGAAGCCTATCTGAGGCGGTACAGGACGGATCGCTGTCCTGTACCGCCTATATTGAGAGGGAGGGGGGGAATATCGCTGCGGAGGAGGGCTTTGAGGAGCCCCCCCCCCCTTGACACAACTAGGAGGCGGCGATCGGACCCTCCCAACAGGACATCCCCCTAGTGAGAAAAAGAGGGGGGAGGTCTGATCGCCCTGCCTGAAACCTGATCTGTGCTGGGGGCTGAAGAGCCCATCCAGCACAGAACATACATATTAGCGCTGGTCCTTAAGTGGTTAAAATGGACCTGAACTCTTGCACAGGACTGAAGAAACACATAGAGAAATGCACCCTGTATGTTTTTAGAGAGTTTAGCCTGGTTAATTCCCCCTCATTTGTTTCTAATCACAAGTTGTAATCTGATCTCTCCCCTGTGTCACATGACTGCCTATGGCAGATAAGCCCATTTGAAAGCACAGGATGTTAACAATGTCTGCATCCATGAATCAGGAAGTAGAAACAGTGCAGATATATTTTAGGATTTGTATCAGCTGTAACAAATACATGTGTTTTGTTTAAAGGTTTTTATGCTGTTGCGTATCTTTTAGAACAGAGACACCAGAGCTCCGGAGTTCTGAGTCTGCTTTAACCTGTACACTTTTTCCAGCCACAGAGGACGCAGTTGTGTTACTGGCAGGGGCGTAACTAAAAATCAGGGGGGCCCAACAAAACTTTGGGTCCCTCAATGTTCACACCCTTTCCCTTGCCAACCCCTGGTGACCATCACAGCCCATATTGGAAATGACATAAAACAAGTGTTGACACAGTAATCTTTACACCCATAACAAGTATAGCCACAAAACACCTGATCTGAAGGATGGACTCCTCTATCGGAGGGAGTACAGTAGTAGTTGGGGTCCCCCTTAAAGCTCTGGGCCCTCCTGTTGTCGCAGGGGCTGCTCCCCTGTAGTTACGCCCCTGCTTATTGGCCTCAGATGAGCTCACGATCTAATCCCTGCCATAGTCCTTGTCTGTCTGTATATGATGTACTAAAATTGCAGTCCTTGCCTGGTTCATATTAAGGCTCCCTGCACACTGCATGCGATTCCGATTTTTAATAGTTACTGCATGCTGCGTTTTTTTCTCCGTTTTTTCTGTTGATTGTATTTAGGGAAAATCTGAATTGCAAATTGGAAGCGCAAAACGGATTTGCAGTGTGCAGGGAGCCTAATACATGGTGGGAGTTTCTGATTGGTTAGAACATTAGTAGCGACTTATAGCCTTTTGTAATAAACTCTGTCTGCTTCTGGATGCAGGTAATTGAAATCTATGCCTTGTTTGAGACCTGTTATTCCCGCCAGGGAGTAAATTTCAATTACTGCCGCTCTCCTGCTACTGCAGCCCAACCAGTCGGGAGCCGATTTCCTTGGCTCAAAGTGATGTAAGTCAGGAGCCAATGAAATATGCTCCAGACCAGCTCACAGAGCTCTGGTGTCACAGCGACAGCAGAGTGGGTGGGCTGCAGCTACGGTAGAGCGGCGAAAACAGCGTGGAGTCAGGGTTTGTGGTTTTTTTTTTTTTTGGTCTTTGGTCCTTAAAGGATACCAGAACCCAAATGGTCTGGTAAAATGAGAGCTGCAATGGGAAGGGAGAGAAAACTATATACTTACCGCTTCTGTCGTTCCCCGCCGTCAGTCTTCTAATCACTTAGCGTCTGACGCTTGCTTTCCAATGGAGCTAGGATAGAGGAGGTGGAGGAGTGTGCGTACTTCTTCCCCTCATTATGCGACGGCAGAAGTGAAGACGATAGGACATACTGAGCACGTGCGGCGCAGTATGTTCGGGGTAGAGGTCAGGAGAGTCGCCTGGACATCGACATCTATTGGAGAAGATTGGCGGCTGACGGCGGGGAACGACAGAAGTGGTAAGTATCTCATTTTCTCTCCCTTCCATTGCAGCTTTTATTTTACCAGACCCTTTGGGTTCTGGTATCCTTTAAAAGACCAGAATAAACATGGCAGCCTCCATATATGCCTCACTGCTGGTTCCCTTTAAGTGGAGTATAGTCGATAAAAAGCCGCCCTCAGTCTATTAAATTGCTCAAGGACTAGAATTCCATGGAACTTGATGATGAGATGAAATAGCGGTTTGCTGACACCTGGTGGATCAATGTAGTAGTGCAGGGTTTATCGAATAAGGATTGATGTTGATTTGTGGTGAACATAAACTCCATTTAGTTACACTAAAGGACCACAATTGTGAAAAATTGTACATTTGAAAATACATGCATATGCATACATAGAAAATGTACATTTTGTTTGGGGGGGGGGGGGGGGGGGAGATAATTTAGAGCATTGTTTTACTATGTCACTGTCGCTTACAGTAGGTCAGTAAATTCTGACAGGTTTTGGACTAGTTCATCTCCTTATGGGGGCTTCTCTGTGTTTAATTTCTTTTCAATATCACTGAATGGCAGTTGCTTAGTCCAATTTATAATGTTCAAATGAGTAGTGAGGCCTGTAGGCATCTTTATAAAGCACCGTTCAAGGGAATACAATTTGTTAAAAGTAAAGGAAATAATCTGAATCCCCCATGAAGAGCTGGACTAATCCAAAACCTCTACAGAGAATATTGAATGCGTGCATTAAACACCAAGTGAACACCTGACAAAACTGGCTAAGCAAATTTGGCTTAATTGGCTATTAATGAGGCAATGCTCATGCAAATATGCATTCACTGTGCATTGGGAAGCCCCCTCGTGGCGCTCCTGGATAGTGCTATTGTAGCATGAATGAATTCCCGCAGGGCAATCGATTTGTGGCATTGGTTTTGGACACTGCATAAGTTGGCATGCGAAAGCGAATGCATATTTGCATGAGCATTGCCTCATGAATAGCAAATTAGGCCAAATTTGCTTAGCCAGTTTTGTCAGGTGTTTACTTGGTGTTTAACCACTTGAGGACCCACCCTTTACCCCCCCTTAAGGACCAGCGCTGGTTTGATTGATCTGTGCTGGGTGGGCTCTGCAGCCCCCAGCACAGATCAGGGTGCAGGCAGGGAGATCAGATTGCCCCCCTTTTTTCCCCCCTATGGGGATGATGTGCTGGGGGGGTCTGATCTCTCCTGCCTGCTGTGGGTGGCGGGGGGGGCACCTCAAAGCCCCCCTCCGCGGCGAAATTCCCCCCTCCCTCTCCTACCTGCTGCCTCCCCCGGTGATCGGGGCTGCACAGGACGGCTATCCGTCCTGTGCAGCCAGTGACAGGACGTCCCCTGTCACATGGCGGCGATCCCCGGCCGCTGATTGGCCGGGGATCGCCGATCTGCCTTACGGCGCTGCTGCGCAGCAGTGCCGTACAAATGTAAACAAAGCGGATTATTTCCGCTTGTGTTTACATCTAGCCTGCGAGCCGCCATCGGCGGCCCGCAGGCTATTCACGGAGCCCCCCGCCGTAATTTGACAGGAAGCAGCCGCTCGTACGAGCGGCTGCTTCCTGATTAATTAGGCTGCAGCTGGCGACGCAGTACTGCGTCGCTGGTCCTGCAGCTGCCACTTTGCCGACGCACGTTATGAGTGTGCGGTCGGCAAGTGGTTAATGCACACATTCAATACTCTCTGTAGTGATTGTCTATGCCCCTTTGGAGGCGGGTGGTGGATGGCTCATTCCAGGTGGTGTGAGTCCTGGAGTGGGCTTTCTGCGCCTGTCCTCCCCCCTCCATGGAGTGCTGTGTGTGAGCCAGCCCTGAGCTCCAAAGCTCAGTGCGACCCATGCTTCATTCCATTCCTTTTTAAATGTGTTGCACCCAAGCTATGCTCAGTAGCAGAACACAATGGACGTTAAGGTAAGTGCCTGTCTTTTAAATATTGGGAGGTGGGTGCGGACGGCTCTCCCCGGCGCTGGCCACACTTGGGGGGGGTCGCCTGCGCCGCCCGGCCTCCCCCTCCGGGGTGCTGCTGTGGTTCCCAGGCAGTGAGAGCGCCTGGGACCCTGCGGTCCCCCGGTTGTATGGGGGCATTGGGAAGCCTCCTCGTGGCGCTCCTGGATAGTGCTATTGTAGCATGAACTAATTCCTGCAGGGCAACCGCTTTGCGGCATTGGTTTTGGACCCTGCATTAGTTGGCATGCGAAAGCGAATGCATATTTGCATGAGCGTTGCCTCATGAATAGCCAATTAGGCCAAATTTGCTTAGCCAGTTTTGTCAGGTGTTCACCTGGTGTTTAATGCACACATTCAATTCTCTGTAGTGACTAATCCAAAACCTGCCCACACTTCCCTCTGGGTATTGCATGGTGGTTTGGGGGCCCCAGCTAGTGAGAGAGACCTGGGGCCCCCGGCTGTCGTGCGGACCAGTGTTTGTGATTTCTAATCCAAAACCTGTCAGATCTGTCAGCTTTTTACTACCTACTGTAAGTGATATAAACACGGAGTAAAATGCACTATAAATTATTTTTCCTGAGAAATGTGCTTCTTATATGTTTGCGTGTAGTGGTCCTTATAAATCTTTACTTGGAGTTCAGTGTAAACATTTTAATTTCATTGATTTGATGTTTTTATCAAAACTAACATCTAATCTAAGACCTCAGTGGAAAGGCTGTTCTTTTCCTGATGGAGTGGGCAGCTTTGCTGGGAAGCTGCTGACTGGAGTTGTACATGATGGAGTGCTACATAGCTTTGTACCACTCAGTGTAGCACAAAGCTAACAATAATGGTGGAGATACTAATATTAAGGGCCCGTTTCCACTAGAGCAAATCTGCATGCGTTTTATATTGGTTATGCGAATCTGCATATGGAAATCAATGGGCCTGTTTCCACTTGTCAGAAATTCTGTGCGGTGGATTGTGCAGAAAAAATCTGCCCAGCAGAGCCATCAGAATTTGCACATTGCAAGGCTAGTGTGCGATTCACCTGCAATGTATTTAATACAAAATTTGCCTGCGTTTTTGCTATGCGAGTTTTCCATGTGAATTTGCGTACGTTTAAAATCGATGGAAAAGCACACCGGCATTGACATGGTTAAATTCGCATACTTACAAACAGATGCAAATTTTAATGCGATTTCGCGGTCAAATTCACATACAACGGCGTGTGAATTCAGATTCGCATGCAAATTCGTTTTTGAGTTTTCCGCAACGGAATTGCACCGCACTACTGGAAACGGGCCCTAATTCTGCTGACATGGGATCACTAAATGAGCTACAGAGGACTGCTCTTGTTTAGCACCTCCATCTCCCATCTTTCTCCTCCCCCTTCATAGAGCAGAGCGGGCTGCTCAGCTGTAGCCCAGCATTGGATCTGTGCAGTGATCACTCTAAACCATACCATACTGTAAATCTGGTGCGCAGAGCCATCAAATTAGGCCGCAAATAGTTTCCCCACTTTTCACTATGTTTGGCCCACTCTAGACCACCAGGGAAGCTAGATTTGAGGTAAAGCTCTAGATGGGGATGGGAGGGAAAAAGCACTATAATCACTAGGGAACTGTATAGGAGAGGGAGGAAGGACCACTAGATACCAGGGAACTCTATAGGGGGAGGGGGAAGGCATTAGACACCACAGAACTTTATAGGGGAGGGAGGTGGCTAGACATTAAGGTTGGCCCACAAATTGGTCCCAGTCTTCAATTTCAGCCTACTTTTTATAATTTTGAGGTAGATACCCCTGCTTTAATCCATTATTGGTGTTTATTCCAGGTGACCATTTTTGACTATCTGAGGCTTACAGGACAACTGAAGCAAGAGGGATATAGAGGCTGTCATATTTATTTCCTTTTAAACAATACCAGTTGCCTGGCTATCCTGCTGATCCTCTGCCTCTAATTCTTTTAGCCATAATCCCTGACCCTGTTTTTACTGAATATGGCTCTTATTACATACTTTGAAGTTAACTTGGGTTGTGTAAACTAAGCAGATGATGGCAGAGTTGCATTAGGTTCACTAAGTTTCTGTGCCACATTTCCTAGTGTTTGCACACTGAATAGCAGAGGGAGGGGGCTTACCTTGAGCCAATCAGTGATGTCTGCAAGTGATTACAGGAAGCTGATCTGAAGACCTAGTTGTTGGTGTGCATGTTGTTTTTTTGTTTTTTACTTTCCTTAACTAGTCCTTTTTTTTGCCTTTTATTCTGTTTGCAGCATTGAACGGTGTCAAGGTCTCTGAGATTTCCGGTCCATTCAGCACCGCTGATATCGCCAGAAACTGCATTGCCAGCAACCCACTCAGGGAACCAATCATGTGGATCATATCGTACGCATTGATGACCTTCTGCGGTATCATCCTGCTGGTCCTGGTAATCTTGTTGCTCCTTCCCAACAGACCTCACCAGAGGGACCCTGAGACAGTCAATGATGAATCCTCGCTGGTACACCACCGTTGGAAATAGCGGGCCAGGGATTTGTGGGTCACAGAGGAACTCTAGATCAGGCCATGATTAGCCTCTGACATCATCATCCAATGACTTATTCTTTGCTGCTGGAACTGGCGAAAAAATGCCTCCAAAGCTGCATAGGGTTATTGTAACTTATTGTCTTTCCGTTCTGCTCAAATTCCAAAGTCCCGCCGGTATGGCTATTGTCTTACTACTACTGTACTGAATGATTGAGTGCCAACCGGAAGCACTGTGGATATCTATTCATTTTATAAATATTTTTTTTCCATATGTGTTGAAGCCATAGGTCATGACCACTTCCTGCCATGACATCATCCTTGCAACGAATGAACTTTTTTTTTTTTCTTCCCTTTGTTTTTGCTTTTTTCCTCAGTGTTGTCTTTGTCCTTTCATTCCAGATAACGTTCCTTTAAAAAAATGGTTACATTTTTTTCCTCTTACAGATTGTGAATGTTCATTTATGCACTTCATCTTAAACTACTGGATGTGTGGAATAAAAGTACCCCCTTCCCTTTAGTCACTCTGGTTATTTTAAAATATTTATTTTATATTGCCTATAACATGCATTAAAGTGACTCCGAGCTCATCTAAAAAATAAAAGTTGTACTCACCAGGGGCTTTCTCCAGCCCAGTGCTGGTCGGGAGGTCCCACGCCGGCGTCCTGGCTCCTCTCCTTCTCCCCGCTCCGGAATGGCTGACAGGCCGCAGCCCGGGCGACACTCTCCCGAGTGTCGGGCTGCTTCTTCCGTATATGACGCGGATTACGTCACACGCCGGCCGCCTCGCGTCATCACGGTGGCCGGCGTGAAAGTACTGCGCATGCGCGATTAAAAATTCTGCTTTGCTGAGCTGTAAAACAAACAGAAATAATGACCATATGAACTTTCCTGCGCTAAACCCATAATAAAATCCTTTTCCCCTTCTAGGACACTAGGCTTATTTATACTTACATGGGGCTTCCTCTAGCCCCATTGTTCCTTCACCACCCTTGGTTGTCTTTGAATCAGCCACGATAGTCTGGCCAGCCACGGGCTTCTGTGCAGCTTGGCCGCGTTCAAGCCCCCTCCTCGTTCTGTCCTCAGGAGCGTTCTATGCCTGCACAGGTGCAGAACACTCCCTGGGATGTGAGAGCGACGGGGCATGTGGCCCGGGATGCACATCAGTGTTGCCAACCGTCCGTAAAAGGACGGGCAGTCCGTACTTATTACACTAAAAATCCCCTGTCCGTAGTGTCCGTCCTTTTAAGACAGACATCCGTCAAAACAGGCACTTGTCGCCGCGATTCTTACTGCGCATGTGCGCATCACAGCAAAGCCAGCCAGGCAGGCTTGTCCCCGTGCGGCTGAGCAATGAAATTTACAGGCTTCAGCATCCGCCTTTGTCCCTCCCTTCCTCCAATCAGTTGACTCCATAACTCAGGCAGCTCTCTCCAGCCAATGAAGAAGAGAGGCTGCCCAGCAAGCCCGCCCACACACACTCCCCTTCCAGACTTCTACTGACTGGAGTGAGCTGTGCACAGCGTGGGTGCAAGAGGTTCACTCGTAATTCGTCCTCCTCTTCTAGTTTCTCCCCAGGCAGCAGGTAGAGTTGGGCCGAACCTCCGATTTTCGGTTCGCGAACCGGGTTCGCGAACTTTCGCGAAAGGTTCGGTTCGCGTTAAAGTTCGCGAACCGCAATAGACTTCAATGGGGATGCGAACTTTGAAAAAAAAAATTAATTATGCTGGCCACAAAA
Source organism: Hyperolius riggenbachi (assembly GCF_040937935.1). NCBI lineage: Eukaryota > Metazoa > Chordata > Amphibia > Anura > Hyperoliidae > Hyperolius > Hyperolius riggenbachi. Next base: position 491,326,689 of record NC_090647.1, read on the forward strand.
GTGATGGAAAAGATGTTTCAAGGGGTCTAACACCTGGAGGGGGGGATGGCGGAGTGGGATACATGCCAAAAGTCCCCGGGAAAAATCTGGATTTGACGCAAAGCAGCGTTTTAAGGGCAGAAATCACATTGAATGTTAAATGACAGGCCTAAAGTGCTTTCAAACATCTTGCATGTGTATACATCAATCAGGTAGTGTAATTAAGGTACTGCTTCACACTGACGCACCAAACTCATCGTGTAACGCACCGCAAACAGCTGTTTGTGTAGTGACGGCCGTGCTGGACTGGTGCGCACCATGGCGAGAGTGCAGGTTTTGGTGGCTTTACAGCCCATATGGTCAGTCACCTGGCTGATGTAGCTGAATGACAGAACAGTGACTGTCCAGCTGATCAAATTTGGTCTGACCACAATGAGGCAACGACCTTATTATCGTGGGTGTGCCCCCCGAGACACTCATCTAGGCGCCGGTCATTGCTCCATTGTGATACGCAAGCCCCTTCACCACGGCAAGGTAATGATCACGAAGGGGAATGGGCGCATGTTCATGCCTTTTTTTTTGTTGTTGCAGCTGCCCGCAGTGCAGCCAGAAAAATTAGGCAGTCATGTACACGCACCCGAAAAATTATTACAGCGGCCGCTGCTAGCAGCGGCCTAAAAAATTCAGCAATCCGCCTGGAGTCCCGGACCCTGTTGGTGGTGGCGGAGAAGGTAGTGAAGCGGCCTGCAGGCAGACATGCTGTGTGGAGGGACTGGGAGCGACTTAGTCTTCTTGGGGCAGGCCAGGCAGCCAGTCACACGGCGTGCAGGCAGAGATGCTGTATGTGCGGGGACTGACTTAGTCTTGGGGCGGGCAGCAGCCCTCCGGGATCCATGCCTCATTCATTTTTATAAAGGTGAGGTACTTAACACTTTTGTGACTTAGGCGACTTCTCTTCTCTGTGACAATGCCTCCAGCTGCGCTGAAGGTCCTTTCTGAGAGGACGCTTGCGGCAGGGCAGGAGAGAAGTTGGATGGCAAATTGGGACAGCTCTGGCCACAGGTCAAGCCTGCGCACCCAGTAGTTCAAGGGTTCCTCATCGCTGTTCACAGCAGTGTCTACATCCACACTTAAGGCCAGGTAGTCGGCTACCTGCCGTTCCAGGCGTTGGTGGAGGGTGGATCCGGAAGGGCTACGGCGAGGCGTTGGACTAAAGAACGTCCGCATGTCCGACATCACCATGAGATCGCTGGAGCGTCCTGTCTTTGACTGCGTGGACACGGGAGGAGGATTAGTGGCAGTGGTACCTTGCTGGCGTTGTGCCGTCACATCACCCTTAAAGGCATTGTAAAGCATAGTTGACAGCTGGTTCTGCATGTGCTGCATCCTTTCCACCTTCCGGTGAGTTGGTAACAGGTCCGCCACTTTGTGCCTGTACCGAGGGTCTAGTAGTGTGGCCACCCAGTACAGCTCATTCCCCTTGAGGTTTTTTATACGGGGGTCCCTCAACAGGCAGGACAGCATAAAAGACGACATCTGCACAAAGTCGGATCCAGTACCCTCCATCTCCTCTTGCTCTTCCTCAGTGACGTCAGGTAAGTCAACCTCCTCCCCCCAGCCGCGAACAATACCACGGGAAGGTTGCGCAGCACAAGCCCCCTGCGACGCCTGCTGCGGTTGTTCTCCTGCCGCTGTCCCCTCCTCCTCCTCCTCCTCCCCCAAAGAAACACCTTGCTCATCATCCTCTGAGTCTGACTCATCTTCTGCACATGACCTCTCTTCTTCCTCCTCCTCCCCCCTCTGTGCTGCCGCAGGTGTTGAGGAAACAGCTGGGTCTGATGAAAATTGGTCCCATGCCTGTTCCTGCCGTAACGGTTCCTGGTCACGCTCATTCGCAGCTTCATCCGCCACTCTACGCACAGCACGCTCCAAGAAGTACGCGTAGGGAATTAAGTCGCTGATGGTGCCCTCACTGCGGCTCACCAGGTTGGTCACCTCCTCAAACGGCCGCATGAGCCTGCATGCATTTTTCATCATTGTCCAGTTGTCGGGCCAGAACATCCCCATCTTCCCAGACTGTTTCGTTCTACTCCAGTTGTAGAGGTACTGGGTGACGGCTTTCTTCTGTTCTAGCAGGCGGGAGAACATGAGGAGGGTCGAGTTCCAGCGAGTGGGGCTATCGCAAATGAGGCGTCTCACCGGCATGTTGTTTTTACGCTGAATTTCTGCAAATCGTGCCATGGCTGTGTAAGAGCGCCTCAAATGCCCACAGAACTTCCTGGCCTGCTTCAGGACATCCGCTAAGCCAGGGTACTTTGCCACAAATCTTTGAACCACCAGATTCATGACATGTGCCATGCAGGGTATGTGTGTCAGCTTCCCCATATGCAAAGCGGCAAGCAGATTGCTGCCGTTGTCGCACACCACGTTGCCTATCTCCAGGTGGTGCGGGGTCAGCCACTCATCCACCTGTTTCTTAAGAGCAGCCAGGAGAGCTGCTCCAGTGTGACTCTCCGCTTTGAGACAAGCCATGTCTAAGATGGCGTGACACCGTCGTACCTGGCATGCAGCATAGGCCCTGCGGAGCTGGGGCTGTGTAGCTGGAGAGGAGAACTGCCACTCAGCCAAGGAGGAGGAGGAGGACAGCGAAGAGCATGTAGCAGGAGGAGAGGAGGTGGCAGGAGGCCTGCCTGCAAGCCGTGGAGGTGTCACAATTTGGTCCGCCGCTTTCTGCTTGCCATCGTTCACCACCAGGTTCACCCAATGGGCTGTGTAGGTAATGTAGCGGCCCTGCCCGTGCTTGGCAGACCAGGCATCCGTGGTCAGGTGTACCCTTGACCCAACGCTCTTCGCAAGAGATGACACCACTTGCCTCTCAACTTCACGGTGCAGTTGGGGTATGGCCTTTCTGGAAAAATAAGTGCGGCCTGGCATCTTCCACTGCGGTGTTCCGATGGCCACAAATTTACGGAAGGCCTCAGAGTCCACCAGCCGGTATGGTAACAGCTGGCGAGCTAACAGTTCCGCCACGCCAGCTGTCAGACGCCGGGCAAGGGGGTGACTGGCCAAAAGTGGCTTCTTCCGCTCAAACATTTCCTTCACGGACACCTGACTGCTGCTGTGGGCAGAGGAGCAGGAACCGCTCAAGGGCAGAGGCGGAGTGGAGGAGGGTGCCTGTGAAGGTGCAAGGGAGAGAGCGGCATAAGCAGATGATGCACCTGAAGGAGGAAGAGGAGAAGGAGGGTGACTTTGCTTTTGTGTGCTGCTGCTGCTTTTGCTCAGGTGGCCATCCCATTGCTGTTTGTGCCTTTTCTGCAGGTGCCTTCGTAAGGCACTTGTCCCTACGTGAGTGTTGGCCTTTCCACGGCTCAATTTTTGTTGGCAGAGCGAACAGATGGCTTTGGTCCGATCTGAGGCACACACATTAAAAAATTTCCACACCGCTGAGCCACCCTGGGATGTGGGCACCTCAGCAGCTGATGCTGAAGGGCAAGTTGGCTGGCTGTACATAGGTGGCGAATCTGGCGATACATGGTGCCGGACTCTGCCACCAGCTGTTTCTGACGAAGAGCTGCCCCAGCTTCTTTCAGCAACTTCTATCCTCCTACTACTCTCTGACTCCCCCTCTGAACTGTCCCCCTCTTCATCTCCTCTATTGGGAACATACAGAGGATCCCTATCATCGTCATCATCGTAATCATCCTGCCCAGCTTCGCTTGCCTCAGAAAAATCCAAATGTGTAGGTCCTTCATCCTCCTTACACGTTACATCCATAGTGTTGTCGCGTAACGCAGACATATGAGCTGGTGAAAATTCATCTGGCTGTAACAATGGCTGTGCATCAGTGATTTCACCACCACTAAATAATTCTTGCGAAGTGTCAAATGCAGCGGAAGTGGTGCTAGTAGTAGCGCTGGTGGCTGAGCAAGATGAGGTGTTCTGTGTCGCTAAATACTCAACCACGTCCTGACAATCTTGGGAGGTGATGGGACGTGCCTTCTTCCGAGCACTGTACTGTGGGCCAGGTCCACACGAAATTACATTTACACGACCTCGCGCAGACCTGCCGGGTGGCCTTCCTCTGCCTCTGCCACTACCTCTTCCTCTTCCTCTACCTGTTTTGTCCATATCGGGTATGCACGGAGTGGTATATCACACTGCGTGCACTCACGTAGGTAGGTGGGTTCACTTAACTGCACAGGTATGCGCACTGATGCGGTGGGTTCACTGAACAGTACAGGTATACAGTGGCGGGTTCACTGAACACAACAGGTATGCAGTGGCGTGTTCACTAAACAGGTATACAGTGGCAGGTCCACTGAACAGAACAGGTATACAGTGGCAGGTCCACTGAACAGAACAGGTATACAGTGGCGGGTCCACTGAACAGAACAGGTATACAGTGGCGGGTTCACAGAACAGGTATGCAGTGGCAGGTTCACTGAACACAACAGGTATGCAGTGGCGTGTTCACTAAACAGGTATACAGTGGCAGGTCCACTGAACAGAACAGGTATACAGTGGCGGGTTCACAGAACAGGTATACAGTGGCGGGTCCACTGAACAGAACAGGTATACAGTGGCGGGTTCACAGAACAGGTATACAGTGGCGGGTCCACTGAACAGAACAGGTATACAGTGGCGGGTTCACAGAACAGGTATACAGTGGCGGGTCCACTGAACAGAACAGGTATACAGTGGCGGGTTCACAGAACAGGTATACAGTGGCAGGATCACTGAACAGGTATGCAGTGGCAGGATCACAGTACAGGTATGCAGTGGGCTGAGGGCTCACTGAACAGAACAGGTATGCTGTGGCAGGATCACTGAACAGCTATGCAGTGGCAGGATCACAGTACAGGTATGCAGTGGGCTGAGGGCTCACTGAACAGAACAGGTATGCTGTGGCAGGATCACTGAACAGGTATGCAGTGGCAGTATCACAGTACAGGTATGCAGTGGGCTGAGGGCTCACTGAACAGAACAGGTATGCTGTGGCAGGATCACTGAACAGGTATGCAGTGGCAGGATCACAGTACAGGTATGCAGTGGGCTGAGGGCTCACTGAACAGAACAGGTATGCTGTGGCAGGATCACTGAACAGGTATGCAGTGGCAGTATCACAGTACAGGTATGCAGTGGGCTGAGGGCTCACTGAACAGAACAGGTATGCTGTGGCAGGATCACTGAACAGGTATGCAGTGGCAGGATCACAGTACAGGTATGCAGTGGGCTGAGGGCTCACTGAACAGAACAGGTATGCTGTGGCAGGATCACTGAACAGCTATGCAGTGGCAGGATCACAGTACAGGTATGCAGTGGGCTGAGGGCTCACTGAACAGAACAGGTATGCTGTGGCAGGATCACTGAACAGGTATGCAGTGGCAGGATCACAGTACAGGTATGCAGTGGGCTGGGGGCTCACTGAACAGAACAGGTATGCTGTGGCAGGATCACTGAACAGCTATGCAGTGGCAGGATCACAGTACAGGTATGCAGTGGGCTGAGGGCTCACTGAACAGAACAGGTATGCTGTGGCAGGATCACTGAACAGGTATGCAGTGGCAGGATCACAGTACAGGTATGCAGTGGGCTGAGGGCTCACTGAACAGAACAGGTATGCTGTGGCAGGATCACTGAACAGCTATGCAGTGGCAGGATCACAGTACAGGTATGCAGTGGGCTGAGGGCTCACTGAACAGAACAGGTATGCTGTGGCAGGATCACTGAACAGGTATGCAGTGGCAGTATCACAGTACAGGTATGCAGTGGGCTGAGGGCTCACTGAACAGAACAGGTATGCTGTGGCAGGATCACTGAACAGGTATGCAGTGGCAGGATCACAGTACAGGTATGCAGTGGGCTGAGGGCTCACTGAACAGAACAGGTATGCTGTGGCAGGATCACTGAACAGCTATGCAGTGGCAGGATCACAGTACAGGTATGCAGTGGGCTGAGGGCTCACTGAACAGAACAGGTATGCTGTGGCAGGATCACTGAACAGGTATGCAGTGGCAGGATCACAGTACAGGTATGCAGTGGGCTGAGGGCTCACTGAACAGAACAGGTATGCTGTGGCAGGATCACTGAACAGGTATGCAGTGGCAGGATCACAGTACAGGTATGCAGTGGGCTGGGGGCTCACTGAACAGAACAGGTATGCTGTGGCAGGATCACTGAACAGCTATGCAGTGGCAGGATCACAGTACAGGTATGCAGTGGGCTGAGGGCTCACTGAACAGAACAGGTATGCTGTGGCAGGATCACTGAACAGGTATGCAGTGGCAGGATCACAGTACAGGTATGCAGTGGGCTGAGGGCTCACTGAACAGAACAGGTATGCTGTGGCAGGATCACTGAACAGCTATGCAGTGGCAGGATCACAGTACAGGTATGCAGTGGGCTGAGGGCTCACTGAACAGAACAGGTATGCTGTGGCAGGATCACTGAACAGCTATGCAGTGGCAGGATCACAGTACAGGTATGCAGTGGGCTGAGGGCTCACTGAACAGAACAGGTATGCTGTGGCAGGATCACTGAACAGCTATGCAGTGGCAGGATCACAGTACAGGTATGCAGTGGGCTGAGGGCTCACTGAACAGAACAGGTATGCAGCCAGGAAGAAGTTAAGCCTAACTAATCTTTCCCTGAGAGACAGTCTGCAGCAGCTCGCCCTACTCTGACTAATGCAGGCACACGAGTGGCCGTAATGGCCGCCGCTGCCTGCCTTATATAAGGGGGGGTGGGGCTCCAGGGGCTAGTGTAGCCTAATTGGCTACACTGGGCCTGCTGACTGTGATGTAGAGGGTCAAAGTTGACCCTCAGGTGCATTATGGGGCGAACCGAACTTCTTCCGCAAAAGGTTCGCGTGCGGTACCCGCACGCGAACCACCTAAGTTCGCGCGAACCCCGTTCGCCGGCGAACCGTTCGGCCCAACTCTAGCAGCAGGTATTCATGGCACACTAAAAATGTCAGTGGGTAACTACCGTAGTTGCAGCCACATGCAGTGCAGCCCAGCTGGGGGGAGACACAGCAGGAGAAGGGATTTGAGCTCTGCACGGTTTGTTCACTTTGGTGAGGAGAGGAGAATCAAGCAGTGCAGAGCATGCTTGCCTCACAGATAGCCTGTCACTCCCCTGCACTGCTTATCTCTCCTCTACTGTCGATTCCCATCTGAAGGTGAAAATAGTGCAGAGCTTAATTCCTCTCTCCTGCTGTGTCTGTGTCCCCCATACCTCTCCCCAGCTGGAATCTGCATGTGGCTGGCAACTAATCTTACCAGTCACAGTGCTCCCCCTTCTACAATGATTGTAAGCACACTGCTGGAGGGACTTGAGTATCATAATTTTGTTTGTGTGTGATTTCAGAGGATGATCTCTGGTGTCATCTTGTGGTCTGTTCAGGTGCCTCCATGTTGCTTGAACTGCAGTTTAAAGCATTTGCAGTTATGTTCTGCACCCTTGATCAGCTGCTGCAATAATGCATGCTGGGAGATGTGGTCCATAAATGTGACTATATGTCATGGCTGGATTTGAGCCCACATTAATGGACTACATCTCACAGCATGAATTGCGGCAGCTGGTGACACACAATATCACTGCAGCTGCTTTGAACTGCAGTCATGTGGCACATAAAGTCCATATAAGAAATAAAATATGGCTCTATATTCTGTAAAATCTTGCAGAAGAGGTTAGCAAAATATAATGCATAATAATAATATGGCAGGACATTATACAATGACTGTGGTAGGATTAGATTGTGAGCTCCTCTGTGGACAGTCAGTGACAGGTCTATGTACTCTGCAATGTGCTGCAGAAGATATCAGTGCTATATAATGCATACTAATAATATGGTAGGGCATTAGACTATGGTAGGATTAGATTGTTAGCTCCTCTGTGGACAGTCAGTGACATGACTACGTACTCTGTAAAGTGCTGCAGGAGATGTCAGTGCTACATAAATACATAATAATAATATGGTATGACATTAGACTATGACTATGGTACTGATTAGGTTGGGAACTCCTCTGAGGATAGTCAGTGACCTAACTATGTACTGTAAAGTGCCGCTGAAGATGTCAGAGCTCTATAAATACTAAAAAAAAGTAAAACTGCCCACAGCTTACCCCATCCACAATTCTACTTAAAAGTGTGCTTCTGACTCCGCCCCCTGTCCGTCCAAAATGTTGTATGTCCTGCATTTTTGGGCCTTTTGTCGTTCAAAAATCAGAAATTAGGTTGGCAACCCTGATGCACATGCACAGAAGAACATAACCGGCCCGATTATCTGGGCTGATTCCAGACCATGGAGCGGCCGGCAAGGACTGTGAGGGAGCTATCGCACCTCGTGGGTCTAGAAGAAGCCCTGGGTAAATATAAATATGCCTAAGTAGCTAATCTGGCGCTCCCCTTTAAGCTCTGTACACACGCTAGATGAAATGTGGTCGATGACTACCTTTGTTAAGAATCTAACGTGTACAGCAGTCCCTGACCCCTCTTGCCTGCTTGGTCAGTGACCCCTTCCGTTGAGTCGACTGAGAGGATTGTTTCGGGATTCCCGGGTTACGCAGCCTGCTGCGTGACGTTCCAACTGCACTGCTTTCCCCTCTGCATAGAAATGTGTCACTAGCTCACAGGCTAGTGATGCCTCTGTACAGCCTTGTTCCTGCAATGTCACCCAAGGCATTGGGTGCCGATCCCTGCCAGGCAATATGGGGACAACAGGGACTTCAGACAATTTCTTTGTAGATGCAGACAGAACATTTATATTGCGCTTTTCTCCTCGCAGGCTCAAAGTGCCGGAGCTGCAGCCACTATGATGTGCTCTTTAGGCAGTAGCAGTTTTAGGGAGTCTTGACCAAGATCTACTGAATAGGTGCAGCTTACTGAGCAGGCAGGGCCAAGATTCAAACCCTGGTCTCCTGTGTCAGAGGTAGAGCCCTTAACCATTACAGTATCCAGCAATTAGTAGGACTAGTACTATATGTACCTATATTTATCTTACCAGTCACATACCACTGCAGGTAAACTTCAAGTGTGCTTAAAATGGAAACACTTTGCTATGTAATGCAGCATGCTTACATTAGTGATTATACCCTTTTTTTTAAAGGGACTCCGAGCACCTCTCAAAGGCATGCCTTTAAAGGGAACCAGAGAGGAATGCATTGTTAAAATAAAAAAAGTTTTTATACATACCTGGGGCTTCTTCCAGCCCCATAAGCCTGGATCGCACCCATCCTCCGCTTCCTGGATCCGCCGGTACCGGGCCCGTCACTTCCGGCGGACGCGGCCAATTGTCCGCATCATAGGGGCTCCCTCCATACCCGTACGCATGCGGCTGCGCAGTAGGCAGCCACACGCGTAACTGTATGGAGGGAGCCCCCTGTGATGCGGAGAATTGGCCGCGTCCGCCGGCCGACTGGCGGTAATGACGGGACCCGGTATCGGCGGATCCAGGCGGCGTGGGAGCGATCCGTGCGTATGTGGCTGGAGGAAGCCCCAGGTATGTATAAAAGCTTTTCTTGATCCTCTCTGGTTCTCTTTAAGACTCCGACCAGTACTGCAAAGTACTTAATGATGAATACCATTCTGTAGCTTGTGCTCTCCTCTTTCTTGTGAAGCCTGAATCGCTGTTCTACACCAAATAGTTTTTGTTCGATTTCAATTTAAAAATCACGGCTGCCATCTTGGCTATGTTATAACTTCCGGGTCACCTCTGTCTTCTCTTTTAGAGAAGTGCATCACTGAATGAAGGAAGAGGAAGTGACACGCATGGCCATTGCATGAGGCTCCTCCAGAGGGGTCATAGCAAGTCGTCTGTCTTAAAGGCATGCCCATGAGAGGTGCTCGGAGTCTCTTTAACCTCCCTGGCGGTTTGTTAAAATCCGCCAGGGGGCAGCAAATACCCCTTTTTTTTTTTTTTTTTTCATGTAGCGAGACAATGTCTCGCTACATGATAGCCGCTGCTGAGCGGCATCCCCCCAGCCCCTCCGATCGCCTTCGGCGAACGGAGATCAAGAGATCCCGTTCAAAGAACGGGATCTCTTGGAGGGCTTCCCCCGTCGCCATGGCGACGGGGCGGGATGACGTCGCCGACGTCATGGATGTCGTGACGTCAAAGGGGAATCCGATCCACCCCACAGCGCTGCCTGGCACTGATCGGCCAGGCAGCGCACGGGGTCTGGGGGGGGGGGGGGGCGGCTGCGGCGACGGGTATAGCGGCGGATCGGCGGGTAGCGGCGGCGATCGGAGGTTACACGCAGCTAGCAAAGTGCTAGCTGCGTGTAACAAAAAAAAAATTATGCAAATCGGCCCAGCGGGGCCTGAGCGGTGCCTCCCGGCGGCATAGCCCGAGCCCAGCTCAGGCTTACCGCCAGGGAGGTTAAGGATAATTGCATGTCTCAGTATAATGTTGTTCTGTGCTTTATACTGATAGTAAATGAGCCTCAGTGTGTAGCTGATTCCGGTTATGGTCACTCCTTTATAACACTCCTTCTTGCTGGGTCTTTATTGTCCCTACTGTTCTCATTATCCCTCTGCAGCTGTTATCAGCTCCTCCGTGCACATGCAGTACAGGATAATGAGTTTTTTGTACTGTACAGAAATAAGCGTGGGATGCTTTTATTTTAAAACTGGCTCTGATTAACAAAGCTTTTTTTTTTTGTGTTCCAATCTATATGTCGAAAAAGCACGTAAGTAGATATATTATACAGGAAATCTGTAATGAGACCTGCCAAATTTTTTTCACTTTAAAACGAAACAAAAGATGGTTGCCAGGCTGTCCCTTCTGTATTTTTGCTCAGTCCCTTCTGGAGCAGGAATGCAGCTGGTGAAGTGAGACTTGAGTTATAGCAGTAGAAGTGTAGACCCTTCTTGGGGCAGTGACTCACAGGAAATATGAATACACCCACTCTTCAGGCAACTGGTATTGAAGGGGCAGAAGATGGCAACTGCTCCATATTCCTCTACATTTGATGGCTGTAAATGGCAGAGTAATGTACAGGATGTACAGCCTTTTGGATAGTGTGGCTTTACGTGAGGAGTTCTTCCAGATTCAGTTAGGCTTAGTTCACACATAAAAAGGTGTCTCTGTCATGTCAATTTTTAACAGATGGCATCAGTTTTGCATGCGTTTCCATGGGTGTGTTCACACATAAAAGCTCAGTCAGGTAAATAATAGAAAATGGATGTATAACTGATAGCACTGGTCTGTCCTGTCAGTTATGCATCAGTTTGCTATCAGTTTTACCTGACCCAATATGGACACTTTTTATGTGTAAATACATACACAATTGATACAAAACTGACACGACCTGGACTGGACCAAACCGGAAATGGGCAGATTTATGTGTGAACATGGCATCAGTTTTGCACGTGTTTCTATGGCTAATTGTCAGAAACTGAAAAGACAAAACTGGACACCTTTGTAGGTGTGAACACTTGTCAAGTTGAAGAGCGGATCCCGTTTTAAACGGATCCGTTTTTCTAAAGAAAATTTTTTATATTCATTCTGCAAAAAGTGTCCTTTTTGCAGCATACGTTTCCAGTCCGTGGAAACTATACCCTGGCGTGGGGGGGGGGGGGGCACTTAGCTGGAGGGGGTAGTAGCCAGGAAGGGGGGGGGGGCATTGGGCACACTGCCCGCAGCTCTACATCTCTGCAATGGAGGAGGGTGGGGGTATGGAGGTAGGACCTGAATAGTGTCAGTCAGCCCTCCTCCCAAGGGACGTGTCATATGCCCTCTATTCCCCCCTCCTCTGTAATCCAGCTGCCAAAACTTGGTGGTGGTAGGGGGAAACACCAACACCTGGCTACCGATCTATACTGGGGCCACCTATACCTGGCTACCTATATTAACCACTTCCCAACTGAGGGGTTTTACCCCCTGACCACCAGAGCAATTTTCACCTTTCAGCGCTCCTTCCATTCATTCGTCTATAATTTAATCATTACTTATCGCAATGAAATGAACTATATCTTGTTTTTTTCGCCACCAATTAGGCTTTCTTTAGGTGGGACATTATGCCAAGAATAATTTTATTCTAAATGTGTTTTAATGGGAAAATAGGAAAAAATGTGGGAAAATTTTTTATTATTTTTCAGTTTTCGGCCTTTATAGTTTTTAAATAATGCATGCTACTGTAATTAAAACCCATTAAATGTATATGCCTATTTATCCCGGTTATAAAACAGTTTAAATTATGTCCCTATCACAATGTTTGCCGCCAATATTTTAGTTGGAAATAAAGGTGCATTTTTTCAGTTTTGCGTCCATCCCTAATTACAAGCCCATAGTTTATAAAGTAACAGTGTTATACCCTCTTGACATAAATATTTAAAAAGTTCAGTCCCTAAGGTAACTATTTATGTATTTTTTTTAAATTGTACATTTTTTATTTTTTTAATTACAAAAAAAAAATGTGGGAGGTAAGGAGTTAATTTTTTGTGTAAAACAAGTTTATTTGTGTGTAAAAAATGGTTAGGGTGTAGTTTTACTATTTGGCCACAAGATGGCAACATTACCAATTTGTTTCACGCTGGACGCTTGCAGGAAGTAGAAAGAGGCTGGGACTTTGTTATTTTTTTTCACAATGATCGCGCTGCTCAGCCGAGCGGCAGCGGATCATTGCGGGGCTTAGATCAACGAACGGGAATGGATTTTCCCGTTCGTTGATCTCTGGGCGAGCGGGCGGCGGCGTGTTTACTAGCGGCGGGCGGCGTGTTTACGAGCGGGAGCGCGGACAGCGGCGGAAGTGCGCAGAGTACGGATTTCTCCGTCCCTGGGGGTGAAAGGATGGAAAAAGGGGCGGAGAAATCCGTACGCGCGGGGGTAAAGTGGTTAAAGCACTTTATAAACAATGAACACGCGCTAATGATAATGGTTTAATCTGTAAAATTCTCATGTACATAGATAAATTGCTAAAAAATGGTAGAAGTACCACACCTATAAGCGTGTATTAAGATTCAATAGGATCTTAATACACGATCTATTTTTGGAACAGTTGTTGGAAAGAAAGGAAAGAAAAATCCCTTTATTTATACTCCAGGGATCATATGCTATTAAGGACTGCCAACAAGCAATCTAGAGTCTAGGGGCCATATGCAATTAACTTTTTCACCTGAGTTTTCTCCTAGGAGATAATTTTTCATCTTCAATTTAAAATAACTTTCTAGCACTTTTCAATTAAAAAAGTAGGTGAAGAAGTACTCTCAAAATTATTTTGAGTATTTTCTTTCTTGCTGGTGGCTGTACAGGCATTTTAATGACAAATTTTAAAATATCACCTAGGAGAAAACTCAGGTGAATTGCATATGGCCCCAGGTGTAGATTTCAATTTGCTCAGGCTGTTAGGAAGAGGTTTTTTGATACACCTGATGAATCTATGGTATGATTGTGAATAGTATGAAAGGTATGAGTGTTATGTTATAGGTGTGGTACTTTTACCATTTTTTAGCAATCTATCTGTACATGAGAATTTTACAGATTAAACCATTATCATTAGCGCGTGTTCCTTGTTTATAAAGTGTTTATAGTTGATTCTTGAGGGTTCTGGGATCCCCTCTTTTGGAACTTGCAGCTTAGGTATTCTAGACTCCTTAGCGCCAACTTCTGCTAACAAAAACCTATATTAAAGCATTTTTACACCCTCGCCCTGGGTGCTATTTTTTTCAAATAACCCTCCAGGACAGGTGCTACATATGAGATTTGGGCTCCGCCCTCAACAGGAAACACAAAGAACTAGCTCTCTAAGTTCCACCCCTCAGTATCCACCTGCCAGTTCTTTGTGTTTCCTGTCCCAGGAAGCCTCTAGCTCTCTACAGCTAGATATGGTCAGCAGCCAGGGAGGCCATGGAACTTTTATAGGTAGCCCTGTCCTGGAAGGATTACTGGGGGTGTACTTTGTTTTTCCACGGTGGTGGATCTCTGAATTATGCTGGAGGTCAGCTATGTAAGGAGACGGGTGTTTGAGGCAGCATGGTGGAGACCGATCGCGCGTCGGAGGGAAGCTTTCACTTTGCGGAGGCGGAAAGGTGACTTCTTTTGGCGGTAGTGTGATTCTCAGCGTGTCCAGAGTGGAGGCAAGGGCAATAGCGCTGTGAGCATGACACTTCCGCACTTACGGTGACATCCGATCCGGTATCTGGTACGCGCAGCTGTCAAAACGCCGAGAGGTCCATTACTCACACCGCGGTTGGTGTTTGGTGGAGATGGACACGAGACAGAGGACGGCCGACCAAGTAAGTGGCAGCGGACATCGGCGGATGGTTGCCCGTCTGATTCTGAGGTCTATGCCTAAACCTGGCGCAGGGGAAGATTTTTTTTTAGTTTCTTACAGCGCTGCCGGTGGTTGAAAGTCTTTTGTCTACTAATGCCCATGGATTCAGCACTGTTTATTTACCCAAATTGTTTGGGTTATGAGTGTTTAACTTAAGCATAGTCTCATGTCTTTACTTAAACTGCTGGATTTTATAACTTTGCTGCAGATAACTTCATCATGAGGTTTGTGCACGCAGGTGGACAAAATCAATTGATTGTCCCAGCAAATGTGTTCTGTGCACATTTAATTTGTCATATGCATCTTGCATTTGAATGGGTAGCATGATTTTTATATTATCATTTAATTTACTTGAATTTGAAACTTTGAAATTGGATTAAGTTTCATTGTTATACTTAATATATATGCCTAGCTTTATGAGTGGAGCTAAGTCTGGGTTTTACTGATTATGCCAAATAGCTATCTCATGGCATGTTAAGTATTTATGCATGCTGGTTAGCAGACTTAATTGATTAAATCATCAATTGCATGTTTTGCAGGATGCTATTGAGCCTACTGATAGCTCTGATGGGTCCAGAAATTGCCTTCTCTGTAATAAGAAATTATATTAAGTCTGTTTTCACAGCTAGACGTTACAGGCGCACGTTAGTGCAGCCTGTAAACGCAGCCCACCGCACAGCAATGAAAAATCAATGTGCTGCATTGTAACGCAGCAGGTAAAGACAAAAGTGCTGCATGCTGTGTGTTATAAACGGCTAAGCCGCGTTAGACTGTTTGCACATGCGCAGTTATGTTGGAAGAGGAGGTCTCCTCCTCCGCGGCCAGCCACATGGCTAATTAATATTCGCTGCACTGTGATGTGCAGTGTTTACTTCCTGGAGCGGCCGCTCTGTGTGGCGGTTGACTGGTGGGACCAGGTGATGCGGATCACGTGGTCTCCGCATCGCACAGTGCGAAAAAGGCGCACCAAGAGCTGCATAACGCAGTTCTTGGTAGCGTCCTCCTCTAGCACCACCAGGCGTTGCGTTAGTGGTACGTTAGGCAACCTATAGTGTCCCTAAAACACCACGTCCTGGTGGGAAAGAAGCCTTGGGCTCCCTGCACACTGCAAATGCATGCAGTGTGCAGGAGGCCTTGGACTGGCCTAAAGTATCTTGTCAAAAATGCATTTCGAGCGTAAATAATGAAGATACTACAGCATCTTGCAAGGAGTTTGTTATCCATTAGGCAAGAAATGGTGGAAACGTTTAAAGCTTTTAGAGAAAGCCGTCCTACTTCAGTTTGCTTAAATTCAATCTACAAGACCTAAGAAAGCAATAAGCAAATCTCCTAGAATAATACTTTCTTCTGAAGAGGAAGATAGTGAGCAGGAAGTTGTTAATCCTGATTCCAAATCTTCTGAGGATTTATCTGTACAGAGTGAAGAGGAGACTGTAAAGTCCTCAAAGTTTAAGTTTGCTGCTGGAAGAAACTGAAGAATTATTGAAGGCAATAAAAAAAAACAAAAAAAAACCGCACGTTATAAATGATTAAACGCAGACTAACGCACAGCGATACTAATTCTGTGGGACATTCACAGTGCACACGTTGTGTTTGTGTGTAACGTGTAGCATTGTTAGATAGTGCTGCATGCTGTGCGTTATACACGTTGTTAGCTGCATTAGACGGTTTGCACATGCTCAGTAATGACTTAGAAGCATAGTTTTCATTGCCTGTATGCCGTACTGTATTCGACGACATTGCAATTGTAACGTTGCATCAAAACGCAACGTCCCACTGTGAAAGAAGCCTCGGGGTTGAAAAGGCGTTTTCCATTTTCTGAGGAAGACGCTAAGCCTGGGGATTCATGTTCTAAACTTGATGCTGCTGGTTGGAAGGTGAATGAGTTAGCAGTCGAGGTCTAAGGCCGCCTTAAAAACCCAGAAAATAAGTTGAATTTTCTCTTAAAGCATGGTTTGCTACTGCTCCCATTCGGAATCACGTCAGCACCCAGAATCTTCACAAAAGTATTGGCAGAAATTGTGGGAACCCTACATTTAAAAAGGTGTTATGATAATTCCATACTTAGACGATCTTTTAGTAGTGACAGACAGTATTGTGAAGTTGAAACATCAGAGATCTCATCATCCAGCAGTTGGTACGAGCAGGTTGGTTAGGGAACCGGCAAAAATCCAATTTGATTCAGATACAGGTTATTCAGTTCTTGGGGTTCAGAATCAATTCCATAGCTTGGAAATTATTTCTTCCACAAGACAAGTTAGTCAAGATTCATGCCTTAGGGCTGGAACCCACAGGAGCGCTTTTGGCAGTGTTTTGGCAGCACTGCGATACGCTAGCAGTTTGCCAAAACGCTGGGCTAATGTTAATGCATGGGGCAACTTCCACAGGAGCGTTTGCGTTTCTCAGAAAGCAAACGCAGGACGTGCAGCATTTTGGGAGCATTAGCGCTTCAATGTAAAGTATTGAAACGCTAGCGGAAACGCTCAGCAAAACCTAAACTGAGCGGTTTTGCTAGCGTTTTGCGGTTCAGCACACTGTAACAAAATGAAAAATAATTCACAGGACCAATCAGGATAAAAACGCAAAACGCTACGCACCCGCTGGGCAAAAAAATACGTTGCCAAACCCGACCAAAAACGCACATGAATCCGCTTGCAAACCGCTCAGACAAAACGCTAGCGGTTGCGTTTTGCGTTTGCGGATTTCAGTGGGTTCCAGGCCTTAGTGGAAAATTTCCAGCAAAAATCAATGGTAACAGTCAAAAAAGTGATTAGTCTAATAGGATTTTTGACCTCCACAGCACCGGCAGTGTATTGGGCATTGAAACCAGGGATGAGCAGAAACTACGCCAGTGCGAATTTACGCATCATAGTTCATAGGTGAAGTTTCAAAACAACGCTTGCGAATTTACACGTAGTGAAGTACTGCTACACGTAGCTTATGCCCACTATGTGTAGTTAATGTGTGTATTGCGTAGTGAACTACGAATGCGTTTCTTGCGTCTAATTTTCGGCGTGCGATTGTATGCTTACAAATTTACGCAGGGGAAAGGGGAATGTATGCATTGAAGAGGTCCCGGTATAAGCATTTATAGAGAAATCAATGCGTAAAATTTTCTGCATATGAGCACAAGCATCCGCACACACTACACTTCACACTACACGTAATTGCATATTTTTAATGCGTACTCTACGTGATGCATATAAAACGAATATTTGATATTTGCAGCCGTAGTTTGGCGAAGTGTAATTGAGTAAAACCACGTGTAGTTCCAGCGTAGCGAAGTTGGCTGACTACGACCATCCTTGATTGAAACATGAGAATATTACAACAACGGCTCCTGCGCAGTTGGAAAGTAAGTCATGCAGCTTTAGACCGCATGGGGTCTACTCTATTCCAACACCGGTGAAACAATCACTCGGTGTATAATAGCAGACGTTGGCCTCGGTTCGCTGGGCTTGGCTCCTGTCTTTGATGGCTTGTCTGGGCTGTTTTGCAGTTGGCACCATGGTGATGTAATTGTGGTGGCTGTGGAGCAGCTCTGGGGAGTTGTTGGAGGCGGGGGTTGAGCTTAGTGAATTGAGGGCAATGTCACTCGGGGACGACTATGTTAATTTCAGATGACAAAAGTGTTAACAGACGCAAGTATTCTTGGGAGAACCCACATAGATGGGATATATCTACAAGGAACTTGGTCAAAGCAGATTAAGACCCAATCTTCAAATTTCAGAGAGCATCTGGGAGTGAAGAGAGCCCTAGACCATGTAAAATACAGGTTAAAAGACCAGCTTGTTGAAGATCAGGTCAGACAATATAACAGTAGTGATGTATATAAACAAACAAGGGTGTACCAGGTCATCACAACTTCTTGATTTGACACTGCAGCTGCTAGATTGGGTGGAGGACAATCTTCAATCGATCTCAGCGGTTCACCTAAAGGGTTCATTAAGCAACATGGGGGATCTGTTGAGCAGGAAGAGACTATCAAACTAATGCTAAGTCCTGAAGTGTTCAAGTTGTTAGCGAAAAAGTAGGGACAACCACAGATCGATTTATTCCCCAATCTGGAGAATAATCAGTGCCGCCAGTTCTTCTCTCTAGACCCAAGAGGCGCTTCGGGAGTAGAGGCCTTGGCTCAAATGTGGGATTATCAAATATCTTATGCATTTCCTCCAATACCGCTGTTACCAATAGTATTACAGAAGCTGAAATCGACAACAATGTATCTAATATTAATTGAACCAGATTGGCTGAAAATAATCTGGTATCCAATGATTAAGTTGATGCTGGTGGACAGACCAATGCCATTAACAAACAGACTAAAGCTTCTCAAAAAGAGAAGACAAATGGACTCAGATTCCGAATCTTCGATTGACAGCTTGGTTTCTGAAAGGAAGATCTTAAAAGATAGAGGGTTATCTGACAGTGACAGAGAATATAATTAAAAGTAGAAAGAAAGTCACTAGAGCAATATATCAAAACTATTGGAACACTTTTTGTCAATGGAAGAGAAAGACAGGACTCCGATCCAATAAGCTTGCTACAGTGTTAGAATTTTTGCAAGAATACGTTGACAAAAATCTTGTGTTGAGTACCCTAAAAAGATCCAAGTGGCAGCCTTATCACTATACTTGGATGAGAGGTTAGCATTAGAACCTCCAGTTATTCGTTTTTTTGTTTGTCAGTTACAAATCGAAAGGAGTTCAAAGTCCTAGAGAGGAAACCGCTCACTCAACAGGGTCAGTGGCAACTTCCTGGGCTTATAGAGCTGGAGCAACAGCGGCAAATATCTGCAAGACAGCAACTTGGAAATCCGTGAACACCTTCATTAGGCATTACCGACTGGGCTTATCAGCAGAAGAACAGGCATTTGGAAGAAAAGTTCTTCAGGCTGTTGTCCCTCCCTGAGGTTGGTATTTATTGCATATCATCTCATATGTAGCACCTGTCCTGGAGGGTTATTTTAAAAAAACAAAATTAGCTTACCTGGTAATGCTGTTTTTAATAACCCTCCAACCCACCAGGACAGGTGACCCACCCATTTTGATATATATATATATGTATGTATGTATGTATGTATATGTGTGTGTGTATAATATTGACTGAAGCATATATTTCTGTGGGTTTATACGGATGTTTATGTATATGCAAGTTTTTTTGTTAAATTGTTTGATAGAAGAATCGGTATCAGGACAGTTAATTGGAACGTACTGGCAGGTGGATACTGAGGGATGGAACTTATAGAGAGCTAGTTCTTTGTGTTTCCTGTTGAGGGCGGAGCCCAAACCTCATATGTAGCACCTGTCCTGGAGGGTTATTAAAAACAGCATTACCAGGTAAGCTAATTTTGGTTTTCTTAGAAGCTGCCCTGTGAGTTTGTCACACTTACTGTATATCACTGGCTATCTGGAGTCTTGGGAGGCTTATTTTTGAATATGTAAAACCATCCCATCTCAAGCTGGCTCTGCCATGTAACATGTATTAATGGAAAGCACGAGTCAACGTTTCAAGAACAATCTGTCTCTTCCTCAGGGCAGTCCTGTTCAAGTTGCTTCACTGAAACGCCTTAAAGAGAATCTGTATGAAAAGAAATGCCCCTGGGGGGTACTCGCCGCGGGAGGGGGAAGCCTCTGCATTCTGTTGAGGCTTTCCCCGTCCTCCTCCGTCCCATGTTGGTCTTGCTATGCCACTCCGAATTGCGGCTATGTAAATATTTACTTTCACGGCTCCAGCATAGTAGCGGCTCTCTGCTCGGAGATGGGCGGAAATACCCGCTCCCAGCCAGGTCCTCTACTGCGCAGGTGCAAGTCTCCTGCACAGTAGAGCAGAATCTGCTATGTCTGCGCCGAGAGCCTCTACAGCGCCCCCGCTGGAGTTGGGGAAGGTAAACCTTGCACAGCCTGACAAATTGTTGGCTGTGCCTTCCAAGGGGCAGAGCGACCACCGTGGGACGGAGGGTGATGGGGTTCAGAGGCTTTCCCCTCCCGAGATAAGTTCCCTCCAGGGGCACTTTTTTTTTTCAGTACAGAGATTAAGCACTCGCACACAACTTCTTGGGTGAGTGCTTATGGTGCTTCCATTAAGCACTGAGAAATATGCTTCTAAAGGGACTGCCCTGAGGAAGAGAGAGATTGTTCTCGAAACGTTGGATTTTATGTTTAATACGAAGTGTGTATGTTGTAGCTGCTCATGACCTATATATTAATCTAAACAATTATTACTATCAGCTGAGGTGATCACCTGCCTAGCAACTAGGTCAAAATCACGAGGACAATAGGCAAGTAGTATCAGTGTGTGTGTGTGTGTGTGTGTGTGTGTGTGTGTGTGTGTTAGAAACACTGGGACATAACTGTGCTTTATTTGCACATAGAAGAAAGTAAGGAACACAAGTAGCCTTTCCAATATATAGGGCAAAACCGAAATCCCTGAATTTTCTAACTTGTAAATGTGGAGAAAAAAAAAATGAGAATAGTTTGGTGATAATTACTTGTGCTAATGTTCACAGACAATTCTTCACCATTCCACTGATTTTCATGGATTGTTGATCACGCCTCACATATATCTCTTCTTTCTCTTTAACCTCCTTAGCCGTATGGACGGCTTAGCTCGTCTATAACCACCGGAGGGCACCGCTCAGGTTTGCATTTTGTTTTAAACACGCAGCAAGCACTTTGCTTGCTGCGTGTTAGGGGTGATCGCCACGATCCACCGCGTAACAGCCCCCCCCCGAGATCCCATGCGCAGCCTGGCCAATCAGTGCCAGGCAGCGCTGAGGGGTGGATCGGGACTTCCTGTGACATCACGACGTCGATGACGTCATTCCGCTCGTCACCATAGTGACGGGGGGAGCCCTAAAGGAAATCCCGTTCAGAACGGGATTTTCTTATGGGCAAGCGTGCAATCGGAGGGGTGGGAGGGATGTGGCAGGGAGGGGGGGGGGGGGAAATCATGTAGCTAGCGCTAGGCGAGCTACATGATTTAAAAAGAAATCCAAAAAATACTGCTGCCTAGCCTCCCTGGCGATCTTAACCACTTCAGCCTACAGCGTGGAAAATTTCATGCATCCGAGCAACGTTCACCTCCCATTCATTCGCCAATAACTTTATCGCTACTAATCACAATTAATTGATCTATATCTTGTTTTTTTCCGCCACTAATTAGGCTTTCTGTAGGTAGTACATTTTGCTAAGAATTATTTTTTTCTAAATCCATTTTAACAGGAAGATTAAGAAAGAAATGGAAAAAAAATCATTATTTCTCAGTTTTGGCCATTGTAGTTTAAAATTAATAAATGCTACCGTAATTAAAACCCATGTATTTTATTTGCGTATTTGTCCCGCTTGTTACACCTTTTAAAATATGTCCCTATCACAATTTATGGCGCCGATATTTTATTTAGAAATAAAGGTGAATGTTTTCAATTTGCGTTAATCACTATTTACAAGCTTATAATTTAAAAAAAATGAATACAATGCTCTCTTAACATGTATATTTAAAACGTTTTACATGTAATATAAAGTAATTCTTTATTTTAAAAAAATGTATGTGGGTGCAGTTTACACAGTCAAAAAAAGTTCCTGGAGCATACCAGGAACTATTAGGAGGCTGTAAAAAATTTTACGGGCAGAAATATTGCGCTCTCTGCTTAGAAAACTTCGGTATTTCTCCGGGGGGCTTAGATCGGTGAATGGGAATTATATTCCCATTTACTGATCGGGGGGCTAGCGGCAGGCAGCGGGAGCACGCACACCACGCTGCAGGAGCAACACAGTTTATCTGGACTGGTATATCCGTCCAGATAGAGACAAGTGGTTAATAAAAAGGCAGGGAGGTTAAGGAGAGCCTGACGTGGGCTCATAACATTTAAAAAACAAAACAAAAAAAGGCTACCTGATCTGGGGGGCTGGGCGGATCAGGTAGCCTTCAAAACCGCAGCTCTTCACTGCTCCTGTGTGCTGCACTGGCCCACTTTCACCTTTGTGACCTCTGGGTCACGACTCTGGAGAGATTGTGTCTCACAGCTTGAAGGGAGAGAGAGCGAGCTGCCTGGGTATTTTGAGCAGGGAGTCCCTCTCCTCCAAATATCGTCAATCTCTGGGGGGGGGAGTTAGCGCAGCGGTGGGAGAGGGGGGGGGGTGGAGAATGGCGATGTGGGGATAGAGAGGCTTGTCGTGAGGCAGAGAGCATGCCTCTGTGTCCCATCTGCCCCTGCACAAACTGTCTCGGGTTCTCTTTAATTGTCCTTATCATGTCACCCTCCTCCATAGACTGCTGATCACTAATTACATACATCTCTTCTTCCTTTTTAATTATCATTTTACATTCACACTCTTCTGTAGGCTGCTGATCTCCTCTCACATAATGTCTCTTCTTCTGTTTAACTGCTATTTTCATATCAGTACATCCAACAACCTGATAATGGGTGAGATAAAATGATCCTTCTCTGTACAATCCTGGGAATAAATTTACGCATTGAACCAGTAACGCGTAAAAATGTATGGGTTAATGTTTCTGCACTAGTGGGAATGCGCAAAAATGTGCGCAATGCGTCTCGCTGACCTCCGAGGTTGACAAGCTGCCAGCGGGGGACTGGAGCAGCAGTGAGTGACTACAAGGGCACAGGATGGCTGCATGGGGCCCCAGGTAAGTTAAACTCATTTTTTTTTTATTTTGTTTGAACCTTCCCTTTAAAGAGACCCAGTAACAAAAAAAGTTTCCCTGGGGGGTACTCACCTCGGGAGGGGGAATCCTCAGCGTCCCAATGAGGTTTCCCCCTCCCCGTAGCTGCAGGCAGTCCAACGCTGACTCCCCCCGACGTGTCCCGGAATATTCCCTTGATAAGGCTGACAAACGCTGATCGCGCTGATTTACATTTCCTGGCTCCAGCGGGAGTGCTGCTGTGGCTTTCCACACGGAGATGGGTAAAAATAGCTGATCTCTGTCAGGTCAGCTCTACTGCGCAGGAGACTTGCGCCTGCGCAGTAGAGCGGCCTGACAGCGAACGGCTATGTCCGCCTATATCCAAATATTTACCTCCCCACTGTTCGGGGAGCTTTATCTCCGCTGCCGTGGGACCAAGGAGGATAGGGGAAGTCTCAATAAGATCCGGAGGCTTCCCCCACCCCAGGTGAGTACCCCCAGGGGAGGTTTTTCTCAAGGCAGGTTTTCTTTAAACCTTTTCCCCCATGCAGCTTAGGACAGCCAGAATAGAGATGGTCCAAATGGTTCACCGGCAAACGGGAATGGCGAACTTCGGTGGTTCGTGATCGCGGAGAACTGCAAACTTTTCCGGAAGTTCGATTCGCCCCCATAGTACATCATTCGGTTCAACTTTGACCCTCTACATCACAGGCAGCAGGCACATTGTAGCGAATCGGGCTACACTCCCTCCGGAGCCTCCCCCCTTATAAAGGGCAAGCAGCGTCAGCCATTTCGCTCACTTGTGTGGCTGCAGTAATTAGAGAAGGGAGAGGTGCTGCAGAGACGTTTGGTAAAGCTTACTTAGGCTACAGTTAGGCTTGTTAGGTTGCTCTTTCTTGCTGATACTTATTGCTAAAAAGCACTCCTCATCCTCAACAGCTCTTTTGAGAGCTAATGTTGTTCTTGTGATCTATTTTTTGGTGTGTG
Organism: Hyperolius riggenbachi; assembly: GCF_040937935.1. Taxonomy (NCBI): domain Eukaryota; kingdom Metazoa; phylum Chordata; class Amphibia; order Anura; family Hyperoliidae; genus Hyperolius; species Hyperolius riggenbachi. Next base: position 491,350,571 of record NC_090647.1, read on the forward strand.
TGTGTCTCCCACAGATACTTGTGTTTGTATGAACAGCCCAGTCAGTCGCAGCTGCTGCTGGGACCTTGGCCCCTTGGAAAATCCTACTGTGCCACTGCCAGGCCCAGCACATTCAGTGACTGTGTGTGTGTCAGTCAGGTGCAGATTTGTAATACCCATCACTGCATATACCTACCTGTTGTTCACAGTGCACCCACCTACCTACGTGAGCGTGTGCAGTGTCACTGTACCTGTTCGGTACCTGTGTGTGTGGTATTACAAATGTGCACCTGTCACACACACAGGTACCGAACAGATACAGTGACACTGCATGTGCTCACGTAGGTAGATAGGTGCACTGAACATCAGGTAGGTATATGCAGTGATGAGCATTACAAATGTGCACCTGTCACACAGTCACTGCATACCTGTTCACTGCACGTGTGACCGCACACTGTTTAATATACCAGTCCTTGCATAACTGTTAACTGCACCTGTATAACCGCACATTGTTATACCAGCAGTCACTGCAACCTGTTCACCTGTGTAACCGTACATTGCATTAGTCAAGTCAGTGCATACCTTTCACTTCATCCCCCCCCCCCCCCACTATGGACAAAACAAGAGGCAGGCTACCAGGCATGTGCCATCAACCCCCAATATTTTCAGGACGTAGTCGACTATTGAACACAAAACCCCTCACCTTCCGTACAGAAGCGTGACATATCTTCCTCCTCCTGCTCTGCTTTTGGCACCTCACTTAACACTCCAACAGCCATCACCAAAGTGCCATCATCCCAGGGCTCAGTGGTGTGGAAATTATTTTTGTGTGTCTGCCTCAGATGAGAGCAATGCCATCTGTACTCTCTGCCACCGAAAATTGAGCCAGGAAAAGACCAAGACCCGCGTAGGGACAACTACCTTACGAAGGCACATGATTACAAAGCACAAACTGCAATGTGATGACCACCTGAGGAAAAGCAGCACACAAAGGCAAAGCCACACACCACAGTGGAAGATACCAGGCCCCAATTATTTCTCAAAGGCGATACCTAAACTGTACCGTGATATTGAAAGGCAAGTGGTGACATCTCTGGCACACAGCGTTGGGTCAAGGGTCCACCTGACCATGGATGCCTGGTCTGCAAAGCACGGTCAGGCCTGCCCGAAGACTGTCAGTCCCTACACAGCATCTCTGCCTGCAGGCCGCATGACTGCCTTAACCGCCACCACCAACAGGGTCCAGGACCCCAGGTGGATTCCTGAATTTTTAAGGACGCTGTAATTTTTCTGGTGCGTGAACATGCCTGCCTTATTTTTCTGGCTGCACTGCAGCTGCAACAACAAAACAAAAGGCATGTACATGTTGTCCATTCCCCTTCCTGATCGTTACCTTGCCGCGGTGAAGGGGCTTGCGTATCACAATGAAGCAATGGCCACCAGCTATATGAGTGTCTCGGGGGGGGGGTACTCTAATTACACTCCCTAATTGATGTATACACATGCAAGATGTTTTAAAGCAGTTTAGGCCTCCAATTTAGCATTGCAATGTGATTTCTGCCCTTAAAACGCTGCTTTGCGTCAAATCCAGATTTCTCCCCGAGACTTTTGGCATGTATCCCACTCTGCCATGCTCCCCTTCAGATGTTAGACCCCTTGAAACATCTTTTCCATCACTTTTGAGGCCAGCATAAATGTTTCTAGTTTTCAAAGTTTGCATTCCCATTGAAGTCTATTGCGGTTCACAAAAGTTTGTGCAAACCTAAAATCGGAGGTTCAAGCCATCTCTAAGCCAGAATGCAGAGCCCTGGCCGCGTGGGGCTCCACACCCTGAGCTATACTAGGCTGCATGGTCCATGGTATGGGGGGGGCTCTGGAGGAGGCCTCCCCCTCTCCTACAGAGCCCTTGTCCCATCCATGGACAAGTGGCTCTTCCCCCACCTCCAGTGCCCCCCCTTTTTTTTAAACTCTTTGCGGAAATGGATATGTCAGTACCTCTATACTTATTTCTCCTGGGGAGAGGGCAGGCCTCCGGGGGATCCACTTGTTAAAGGAGACCCCCGGCTGCCACCATGAACCCACTACCATAGCTTAGGGTGCAGAACCCCACGTGGCTGGTGCTCTGCATTATGGTTATTTCAGCCTGCATTGTGGGACAAGGGGTTGAGGTTCGGGAGGGGAGACCCCACACTGTCTGTCTTCATGAAATGTATACAATATGTATACAAAACTCAGAATGCAGCACAATGTCCTGCAGCAAAGTGTCATTTTACAAAGACAGTGAAGAGGATGTGGCAGAAGGAGTAGGAGGTAAAGGAGAGGAGGTGGCAGAAGGCCTGCCTGCAAGCCGTGGAGGTGTCACAACTAGGTCCGCTGCACAGCCACATACCCCCTGCTTGCCAGTGGTGACCAGGTTGACCCAATGGGCTGTACACGATAAATGGCTAAAACAGTGTCATCACTGCTGTGAAAAAAACAGTAGCACATTCAAATTCTAAGCAAGGTGTAAACTTACTCTTTCACTTTGTATGGCCACCTCCTCCCCAATGCCATACCAATCCTCTCCAGATAAGTAGTAATTTTTGGCACATTCATTATTCCACTTGAAATGGTTGACCAACATTTTTACCACATTTATTAACATTTTAACAAAAACCTCAATCTTAGTATTTGTTTAAAACCATAAAACAGTTGGGCATTATGAATCTAAAAAAATGAAGGAGTCTACTCACATGACCTAGGCTATTTCTTGACCTAAATGCCTGAGCAACTTCAATAACTGAACCCTTCCACCTTCTGTACCATGATTAATGCGACATAAAGCTGGTGTGTTTGTCATCTCAGAAGCGAATCCAAAGCTTTCATTCTTGGAGTCCCATCAAAATCCAAAAAGGGAAGAAAAAAATGCATCCATTCTTTTAATCGGTTGCCAAAGTTCAGAGACTTTCTCCTGCAGCTGTTTTATCTAGTCAACTTCTCCTTAAAATGTTCTTCTCCTGTGTTGTCTCACTGCCAGTGCTTTTAGCTAGATCAGTCTAGTAATCCAGCATCCTCAAGCTAAGAGGCATTTAACTTCTCCAGTGAAATAAATCTGTTCGGTACCTTCCTTCTTTTTATGATTCATATCATAAGTGGTATTCTTCTTCCATGCTTCATTGAGGCCAAAAAGCTTAAATTCGTCCAAGGTTTATAATAACGCAAAAAAATCGCACGATACTTAGATTTTAAACTGCAAGGGCATACAATCAAAATATTGATATTAGACTGCCTCCTGCAGCTGTTTGATCCAGTCAATTTCCCTTAAAATATTCCTCTTCTGTGTTGTCTCAGCTAGATCAGTTGATTAATCCAGCGTCCTCAAGCTATGTAGCATTTAACTTCTCCAGTGTGAAGAAACGCGGAAAAGCCGCCGTCTTTCAATGAGAGGCGGCTGTTTCCGCGTCCAGCATGGCGTCACAACGCGGAAAAACAGCCGCATGCCGCATAGGCAGGGCGGCAGAATCCGCATTGGGAACGGCGGAATCCGTATTGGGAGCGGCGGAATCCGCATTGGGAGCGGCGGAATCCGCATTGGAACTGGATACATTGCAAGACAGTACTGGTGTGGCTGGGACTGATAGTCCACCTAGATTCAGAGTGACGCGCATGCGCAAAGAGGCAGAGCTTAAATAACAGTCAGAAGGGAGTCAGCTGACGAGGCGGGTCAGCTGACATTTTCCACCACTCTCATTGGTCCAGCAATTAGGGAGGTCCTGGAAAGGTCCTTGTGTATATATACCACTGGCTGTTCACTTGCTCTTTGTCTGGCGTGCGATCACATACGTGGGAGCACCCAGATCCGTAGTCAGATCCGCAAGTGTGCCAGGACCAGCTGGAGCTGTAATCCTACACTTAGCTAGATTCTGTTGATAGCTAAAGTACTAGTTTGATTGTGATTATCTGTAATGACCCTTTGCCTGCCTGACTATCCTCCTGAACTCTGATCTTGTACCTCGATATTTCTGATACTCTGTTGCCGAACCCCGGCTCATCCTAAGACCCTGCTTCTGTCTCCTGATCTTGTACCTCGATATATCTGATACCCTGTTGCCGAACCCTGCCTGTACTTAGACTCCGCCTTTGCCTCCTGATCTTGTACTTTATCTGTCCGTGTGTGTACGACCTGGCTTGTCCGACCTCGAGAACCGACCTTACTGTTAGAGGCGGTTCCCCGTTCTGGCAGTGACACTTCCTCCAGAGGGTTACTTTCAGACAAACCTTCCTATTGTCAGCCTGACCCCTCCCGTCTTGGAGAGTCCAGGCCTGCGGAAGGAATCTGTGCAGTATTCCTGACTGCGCTGAGGCTTTGTCCTCAAATTGTTACTGTTACACTCTACTCAGGTGAACAGAGGTTAGCTGGTATATCGGATTATCGGTGATACTGCAGATCACTTATAATCGGGTATACGTCTGTATTCCCAGTGATACTGCAGATCACCGGTAATCAGATCCTCTCTGTGCTTCACCGATCGTTACAGAACGCCAGACCATAAAACAGATGGACGCACGCGCTGACCCTCTGACTGTGCTTGCCACTTCGGTGGATAACATCCATCAAGCACTGGGCCAGCACAGAGCCTTAATTGATGCCCTGTCAGGCTCTGTGCAAACCCTTCAGACGTCAGTTGATTCGGTGCGATCCCCTCCTAGTGATGACATACGTATGCCTGTACCTGATAAATTTTCCGCCCACAAGTCTAACTTCCGGAATTTCAAGCGTAGAGTGTTGTCCTATTTCGAGCTGAGACCCCGATCCTCGGGAAATGAGACCCAACGGGTCATTTTTATTAAAACTTTAACTGGTGACTCCCAATCCTGGGCATACAACCTGCCTCCCACAGATACAGCTCTGACCTCGGTAGAGGAATTCTTTAAAACCATGGCAGTAATATACGACGACCCTGACCTTGCTGCGACTTCTGAGCGGAAGCTCAAACTTTTGCGGCAAGGCAGAGGCTCGGTCGAAGATCACGCGGCCGAGTTCCGTCGGTGGTCAGTTACGGCCAGGTTTGATACTTATGCTCTGTTGGATTATTTTCTGTCTGGGCTGTCGGATGAGGTGTCTGACCTAATGTTAAGTCAACCCGAGCCCAAAACAGTCGATGAAGCTATTTCATCGGCCATTCGTATTGACCGAAGGCTACGTCATCAAAGACAGACTAGGGGCAGTCATCGGGTCAGGGTGACTTCTTACACAGCACCTCCCGCAGCACCCCTGGTATCTCAATCTCCTTCAGTCTCATCATCTCCAGTCATGCCTCCGCCGGAACCGATGCAGATCGGTCGGTCTAAGCTGACCCAGGTGGAGAGAAGGCGGAGAATGACGGAACCGTTATGTTTGTACTGTGGTGAAGGGGGGCATAGGGTACGAGACTGTCCCATTAAGCCGGGAAACGCTACCGCCTAGGAGTTGTAAGGGGTGACACCCTGGGCGCTCAACTCACACCCCTAAAAGAAAAACGTTTGCTCCTTCCTTGTACGATTACGTGGGGGGACAAATCTGAAGCCACGGAGGCCTTTGTTGACTCAGGCTCCGCGGCTAACTTTGAGTTCAGAGTTTGCAGAGAAGCTGAGCATTCCTCTCACCCCAGTAAAACCACCTATTCAGGTCACTGCTGTGGACGACTCCCCACTACAAAGGGACCGTCCACTGTCTCAGACACCAGAGGTGGAGGTCATTATTGGGGTCCTGCACAAGGAGGGTTTAAGTTTTTTTGTGTTACACATGTCTACCTCCACCATTGTCCTTGGTATGCCCTGGCTGCAGCTCCATTCCCCACAGATTAATTGGGCTACGGGACAATTAACCAGTTGGTCGGACTTTTGTTCCCAGCAGTGTCTAGGGAAAGTGACATTAGGTCAGACCAAGATTCACATGGAGGGTGTTCCCAAGGAATATTCTGAATTTTCAGATGTATTTTGTCCCAAGGCTGCTGATCAATTACCTCCTCATCGCCCTTTCGATTGCCCCATTGATATCCGTGCTGGTTGTATGCCCCCTAGGGGTCACCTGTATAAATTGTCCGGGCCAGAGAAGATGGCTATGCAGGAGTACATTCGTGACAACTTGACCAAGGGGTTCATTCGGCCCTCCCGGTCGCCTGCTGGGGCCAGTTTCTTTTTATGTTAAGAAAAAAGACGGAGGTCTTCGACCTTGTATCGATTACCGGGGTCTCAATAAAATCACGGTGAAAAATCGCTATCCGTTACCATTGATAGACGACTTATTCACACAGGTCATGAACGCAAAGATCTTCTCTAAATTGGATCTGAGGGGCGCATACAATCTGATCCGCATTAGAAAGGGCGATGAATGGAAGACGGCCTTCAACACACCCGATGGGCATTACGAGTACCTAGTGATGCCCTTCGGGTTGTGCAATGCGCCAGCCATCTTCCAGGAATTAATCAATGAGGTATTCAGGGAGGTATTAGGTAGATTCGTACTAGTATACCTTGATATTCTAATCTATTCTAATAACCTCTCCGAGCACAGGGTCCATGTTAAGTTTGTATTGAACAAATTAAGACAGAATATGCTCTACGCTAAAGTGGAAAAATGTATTTTCGAGGTGACCACTGTCACGTTCCTAGGGTACGTAATTTCCACCTCGGGCCTGTCAATGGATCCTGCCAAGGTCACAGCTGTGTTTGAGTGGCCACAGCCAGTGGGACTGAAGGCCCTACAGAGGTTTTTAGGTTTTGCAAACTATTACAGGAGGTTCATTAAGAGGTACTCCACTATAGTTGCCCCCCTTACCAGTCTCACGAAAAAGGGGGCAGATACCAACCACTGGTCCCCTGAGGCCGTGGCGGCATTTTCTCATTTAAAGAAATTATTTTGCTCAGCACCAATTTTGAGGCATGTGGACACGTCCTTTCCCTTTATCGTGGAGGTTGATGCCTCGGAAGTTGGGGTGGGGGCGGTGCTGTCTCAACGGTCTGGGTTGCAGGGCAGATTACACCCGTGCGCTTACTTTTCCCGTAGGTTTTCACCTGCAGAAAGAAATTACGATATAGGCAACCGGGAACTTCTGGCCATCAAATTGGCGTTTGAGGAATGGCGCCATTGGTTAGAGGGGGCAGAACACACGATCACAGTTTACACCGACCACAAGAACTTGGAATACGTCGAGGGGGCTAAGAGACTAAGTCCCCGTCAGGCCCGGTGGTCTTTATTTTTTACGAGGTTCAGGTTTATAATCACGTACACTCCAGGCAGCAAAAACGTCAAGGCAGATGCCCTCTCCAGGTGTTTTGAACCAGAGACAGCACTGCCCCCCGCTCCTGAGTCCATCATCCCGCAGAGGCTAGTGTTAGCCGCCACGGAGACCTGGGAGGATTGGACAGAGGTTTTGGGTCCCTTTCAGCAGGATGTTCCTGAGGGAAAACCTAAGGGGGGCTTGTTTATCCCACTGCCATTTCGTTTACAAGTCCTGCAACTCTTTCACGCCCATAAGAATGCTGGTCATCCTGGAGCTGCCAGAACGCAGGATCTGATTGGCAGGTGTGCTTGGTGGCCTTCCTTGGCAACAGATTGCAAGGAGTATGTCAGGGAGTGTGCGGTATGCGCCAAGAGTAAACCCTCCCGGCTGGCACCTGTAGGAAGGTTGCAGCCTTTGCCCACCCCGAGTGAGCCATGGACCCACTTGTCCATGGATTTTGTGGGGGAATTGCCCAGGTCTGAAGGCATGTCGGTCATTTGGGTGGTAGTCGACCGTTTTAGCAAAATGGCCCATTTCGTGCCCCTGAAAGGACTCCCCTCGGCTCAAGAACTGGCCGAATTGTTCATCATTCACGTCTTCTGGTTGCATGGCATTCCGGAAGACATTGTGTCAGATAGGGGAGTCCAATTTGTGTCCGGATTCTGGAGGGCATTTTGCCACCAAATGGGCATGAAATTGTCTTTCTCTTCAGGCTACCACCCACAGACAAATGGGCAGACTGAACAAATTAACCAGTCTATTCTTAAGGTGTTACGTTGCGGAGGCACAGAGTGACTGGGTAAAATTCTTGCCCTTCGCGGAATTCGCACAAAATAATTTGAAGAATTCTTCTTCTGGTTTCTCGCCATTCCAGATTGTGACAGGGAGATCACCCAAATTCTCCCCTTTTCCAGTTGTCTCTTCTCCATTTCCAGCACTGGAGGATTGGCAGAGGTCACTCAGGGACAATTGGGGAATTGTTAAGGGGAACTTACAGAAGGCGTTCCAGAGTCAGAAGGGTCAAGCGGACAAAAGGCGGTCCGTGGAATGGAAGTTTCAACCGGGGGACTTAGTCTGGGTGTCCACACGTCACTTGACCTTGAAGCAGCCATCTGCTAAACTGGGCCCCAGGTTTGTGGGTCCATTTTCCGTGACAAAAAGAATCAACACTGTCACTTACGCCATTGATCTTCCTGCCAGCATGCGGGGCGTAAGGTCGTTTCACGTGTCTCTACTCAAACCTGCGGTTCATGTGGGTCCTATTCCTCCTCCTGTGATGGTGGAGGACCAACCTGAGTACGAGGTGGAGAAAATACTAGACTCACGCATTGTACAAAACTCTGTACAATATCTCGTACATTGGAAGGGGTACGGCATTGAGGAGAGACAATGGGTACCGGGGAATCGCTGCATGCGGACGAATTAAGGAGGGAGTTTCACACCTTGCATCCCAAGAAGCCGGGTAGGAGTTGTCCGGAGTCCACTCCTCGGGAGGGGGGTACTGTGAAGAAACACGGAAAAGCCGCCGTCTCTCAACGTGAGGCGGCTGTTTCCGCGTCCAGCATGGCGTCACAACGCGGAAAAACTGCCGCATAGGCAGGGCGGCGGAATCCGCATTGGGAACGGCGGAATCCGTATTGGGAGCAACGGAATCCGCATTGGGAGCGGCGGAATCCGCATTGGAACTGGATACATTGCAAGACAGTACTGGTGTGGCTGGGACTGATAGTCCACCTAGATTCAGAGTGACCCGCGCGTGCACAGAGGCAGAGCTTAAATAACAGTCAGAAGGGAGTCAGCTGACCAGGCGGGTTTATTAACATTTTAACAAAAACCTCAATCTTAGTATTTGTTTAAAACCATAAAACAGTTGGGAATTATGAATGTAAAAAAATTGAAGGAGAGTCTACTCACATGACCTAGGCTATGTCTAAATCTGTTCGGTACCTTCCTTCTTTTTATGATTCATATCATAAGTGGTATTCTTTTTCCATGCTCCATTGAGGCCAAAAAGCTTAAATTCGTCCAGGGTTTATAATAACGCAAAAAAATCGCACGATACTTAGATTTTAAACTGCAAGGGCATACAATCAAAATATTTATATTAGACTGCCTCCTGCAGCTGTTTGATGCAGTCAACTTCTCTTAAAATGTTCCTTTTCTGGGTTGTCTCACTCCAAGGATATCAGCTAGATTAGTCTAATAATCCAGCGTCCTCAAGCTATGTAGCATTCAACTTCTCCGGTAAACTACATCGGTCAAGTACCTTCACTATTTTTTGGAAATGCTGCATGAGTGCTCTTTTTCTTCCACACTTCATCTTGACCAAAAAGCTAAAATTCTGCAAGGTTGGATTTTACCGCAAAAAATCACACGATACTCGGATTTTAAATTGCAAGGGCATACAATCAACATATTGACATTAATTAAAAGTGAAAAAGTAAGTTTACACGATAAACAGCTAAAACAGTGTCATCATTGCTGAGAAAAAAACTGTAGCACATTCAAATTCTAAGCAAGGTGTAAACTTACTCTTTAACTTTGTATGGCCACCTCCTCCCCAATGCCATACCAGTCCTCTCCAGATAAGTAGTAATTTTTGACACATTAATTATTCCACTTGAAATGGTTGACCAAAATTTGTACCACATTTATTAACATTTTAACAAAAACCTCAATCTTCGTATTTGTTTAAAACCATAAAACAGTTGGGCATTATGAATCTAAAAAAATGAAGGAGAGTCTACTCACATGCCCTAGGCTATTTCTTGACCTAAATGCCTGAGCAACTTCAATAACTGAACCCTTCTACCTTCTGTATCATGATTAATGCGACATAAAGCTGGTGTGTTTGTCATCTCAGAAGCGAATCCAAAGCTTTCATTCTTGGAGTCCCATCAAAATCCAAAAAGAGGGAAGAAAAAAATGCATCCGTTCTTTTAATCGGTTGCCAAAGTTCAGAGACTTGCTCCTGCAGCTGTTTTATCTAGTCAACTTCTCCTTAAAATGTTCTTCTCCTGTGTTGTCTCACTGCCAGTGCTTTTAGCTAGATCAGTCTAGTAATCCAGCATCCTCAAGCTATGAGGCATTTAACTTCTCCAGTGAAATAAATCTGTTCGGTACTTTCCTTCTTTTTATGATTCATATCATAAGTGGTATTCTTCTTCCATGCTCCATTGAGGCCAAAAAGCTTAAATTCTTCCAGGGTTTATAATAACGCAAAAAAAATCGCACGATACTTAGATTTTAAACTGCAAGGGCATACAATCAAAATATTGATATTAGACTGCCTCCTGCAGCTGTTTGATCCAGTCAATTTCTCTTAAAATATTCCTCTTCTGTGTTGTCTCACTGCTAATGCTTTCAGCTAGACCAGTTGATTAATCCAGCATCCTCAAGCTATGAGGCATTTAACTTCTCCAGTGAAATAAATCTGTTCGGTACCTTCCTTCTTTTTATGATTCTTATCATAAGTGGTATTCTTTTTCCATGCTCCATTGAGGCCAAAAAGCTTAAATTCGTCCAGGGTTTATAATAACGCAAAAAAATCGCACGATACTTAGATTTTAAACTGCAAGGGCATACAATCAAAATATTGATATTAGACTGCCTCCTGCAGCTCTTTGATCCAGTCAATTTACCTTAAAATATTCCTATTCTGTGTTGTCTCACTGCTAATGCTTTCAGCTAGACCAGTTGATTAATCCAGCATCCTCAAGCTATGTAGCATTCCACTTCTCCATTGAAATAAATCTGTTCGGTACCTTCCTTCTTTTTATGATTCAGATCATAAGTGGTATTTTTCTTCCACGCTATATTTAGGCCAAAAAGCTGAAATTCTTCCAGGGTTTATAATAACGCAAAAAAAATCGCACGATACTTAGATTTTAAACTGCAAGGGCATACAATCAAAATATTGATATTAGACTGCCTCCTGCAGCTGTTTGATCCAGTCAATTTCTCTTAAAATATTCCTCTTCTGTGTTGTCTCACTGCTAATGCTTTCAGCTAGACCAGTTGATTAATCCAGCATCCTCAAGCTATGAGGCATTTAACTTCTCCAGTGAAATAAATCTGTTCGGTACCTTCCTTCTTTTTATGATTCATATCATAAGTGGTATTCTTCTTCCATGCTCCATTGAGGCCAAAAAGCTTAAATCCGTCCAGGGTTTATAATAACGCAAAAAAATCGCACGATACTTAGATTTTAAACTGCAAGGGCATACAATCAAAATATTGATATTAGACTGCCTCCTGCAGCTCTTTGATCCAGTCAATTTACCTTAAAATATTCCTCTTCTGTGTTGTCTCACTGCTAATGCTTTCAGCTAGACCAGTTGATTAATCCAGCATCCTCAAGCTATGAGGCATTTAACTTCTCCAGTGAAATAAATCTGTTCGGTACCTTCCTTCTTTTTATGATTCATATCATAAGTGGTATTCTTCTTCCATGCTCCATTGAGGCCAAAAAGCTTAAATTCGTCCAGGGTTTATAATAACGCAAAAAAATCGCACGATACTTAGATTTTAAACTGCAAGGGCATACAATCAAAATATTGATATTAGACTGCCTCCTGCAGCTGTTTGATCCAGTCAACTTCTCTTAAAATGTTCCTTTTCTGGGTTGTCTCACTCCAAGGATATCAGCTAGATTAGTCTAATAATCCAGCGTCCTCAAGCTATGTAGCATTCAACTTCTCCGGTAAACTACATCGGTCAAGTACCTTCACTATTTTTTGGAAATGCTGCATGAGTGCTCTTTTTCTTCCACACTTCATCTAGACCAAAAAGCTAAAATTCTGCAAGGTTGGATTTTACCGCAAAAAATCACACGATACTCGGATTTTAAATTGCAAGGGCATACAATCAACATATTGACATTAATTAAAAGTGAAAAAGTAAGTTTACACGATAAATAGCTAAAACAGTGTCATCATTGCTGTGAAAAAAAATGTAGCACATTCAAATTCTAAGCAAGGTGTAAACTTACTCTTTCACTTTGTATGGCCACCTCCTCCCCAATGCCATACCAGTCCTCTCCAGATAAGTAGTCATTTTTGGCACATTCACTATTCCGCTTGAAATGGTTGACCAAAATTTTTACCACATTTATTAACATTTTAACAAAAACCTCAATCTTAGTATTTGTTTAAAACCATAAAACAGTTGGGCATTATGAATCTAAAAAAATTGAAGGAGAGTCTACTCACATGACCTAGGCTATTTCTTGACCTAAATGCCTGAGCAACCTCAATAACTGAACCCTTCTACCTTCTGTATCATGATTAATGTGACATAAAGCTGGTGTGTCTCAGAAGCGAATCCAAAGCTTTCATTCTTGGAGTCCCATCAAAATCCAAAAAGAGGGAAGAAAAAAATGCATCCGTTCTTTTAATCGGTTGCCAAAGTTCAGAGACTTGCTCCTGCAGCTGTTTTATCTAGTCAACTTCTCCTTAAAATGTTCTTCTCCTGTGTTGTCTCACTGCCAGTGCTTTTAGCTAGATCAGTCTAGTAATCCAGCATCCTCAAGCTATGAGGCATTTAACTTCTCCAGTGAAATAAATCTGTTCGGTACCTTCCTTCTTTTTATGATTCATATCATAAGTGGTATTCTTCTTCCATGCTCCATTGAGGCCAAAAAGCTTAAATTCTTCCAGGGTTTATAATAACGCAAAAAAAATCGCACGATACTTAGATTTTAAACTGCAAGGGCATACAATCAAAATATTGATATTAGACTGCCTCCTGCAGCTGTTTGATCCAGTCAATTTCTCTTAAAATATTCCTCTTCTGTGTTGTCTCACTGCTAATGCTTTCAGCTAGACCAGTTGATTAATCCAGCATCCTCAAGCTATGAGGCATTTAACTTCTCCAGTGAAATAAATCTGTTCGGTACCTTCCTTCTTTTTATGATTCTTATCATAAGTGGTATTCTTTTTCCATGCTCCATTGAGGCCAAAAAGCTTAAATTCGTCCAGGGTTTATAATAACGCAAAAAAATCGCACGATACTTAGATTTTAAACTGCAAGGGCATACAATCAAAATATTGATATTAGACTGCCTCCTGCAGCTCTTTGATCCAGTCAATTTACCTTAAAATATTCCTATTCTGTGTTGTCTCACTGCTAATGCTTTCAGCTAGACCAGTTGATTAATCCAGCATCCTCAAGCTATGTAGCATTCCACTTCTCCATTGAAATAAATCTGTTCGGTACCTTCCTTCTTTTTATGATTCAGATCATAAGTGGTATTTTTCTTCCACGCTATATTTAGGCCAAAAAGCTGAAATTCTTCCAGGGTTTATAATAACGCAAAAAAAAATCGCACGATACTTAGATTTTAAACTGCAAGGGCATACAATCAAAATATTGATATTAGACTGCCTCCTGCAGCTGTTTGATCCAGTCAACTTCTCTTAAAATGTTCCTTTTCTGGGTTGTCTCACTCCAAGGATATCAGCTAGATTAGTCTAATAATCCAGCGTCCTCAAGCTATGTAGCATTCAACTTCTCCGGTAAACTACATCGGTCAAGTACCTTCACTATTTTTTGGAAATGCTGCATGAGTGCTCTTTTTCTTCCACACTTCATCAGAACCAAAAAGCTAAAATTCTGCTAGGTTGGATTTTACAGCAAAAAAATCACACGATACTCGGATTTTAAATTGCAAGGGCATACAATCAACATATTGACATTAATTAAAAGTGAAAAAGTAAGTTTACACGATAAATAGCTAAAACAGTGTCATCACTGCTGTGAAAAAAAATGTAGCACATTCAAATTCTAAGCAAGGTGTAAACTTACTCTTTCACTTTGTATGGCCACCTCCTCCCCAATGCCATACCAGTCCTCTCCAGATAAGTAGTCATTTTTGGCACATTCACTATTCCGCTTGAAATGGTTGACCAAAATTTTTACCACATTTATTAACATTTTAACAAAAACCTCAATCTTAGTATTTGTTTAAAACCATAAAACAGTTGGGCATTATGAATCTAAAAAAATTGAAGGAGAGTCTACTCACATGACCTAGGCTATTTCTTGACCTAAATGCCTGAGCAACCTCAATAACTGAACCCTTCTACCTTCTGTATCATGATTAATGCGACATAAAGCTGGTGTGTCTCAGAAGCGAATCCAAAGCTTTCATTCTTGGAGTCCCATCAAAATCCAAAAAGAGGGAAGAAAAAAATGCATCCGTTCTTTTAATCGGTTGCCAAAGTTCAGAGACTTGCTCCTGCAGCTGTTTTATCTAGTCAACTTCTCCTTAAAATGTTCTTCTCCTGTGTTGTCTCACTGCCAGTGCTTTTAGCTAGATCAGTCTAGTAATCCAGCATCCTCAAGCTATGCGGCATTTAACTTCTCCAGTGAAATAAATCTGTTTGGTACCTTCCTTCTTTTTATGATTCATATCATAAGTGGTATTCTTTTTCCATGCTCCATTGAGGCCAAAAAGCTTAAATTCGTCCAGGGTTTATAATAACGCAAAAAAATCGCACGATACTTAGATTTTAAACTGCAAGGGCATACAATCAAAATATTGATATTAGACTGCCTCCTGCAGCTGTTTGATCCAGTCAATTTCTCTTAAAATATTCCTCTTCTGTGTTGTCTCACTGCTAATGCTTTCAGCTAGACCAGTTGATTAATCCAGCATCCTCAAGCTATGAGGCATTTAACTTCTCCAGTGAAATAAATCTGTTCGGTACCTTCCTTCTTTTTATGATTCATATCATAAGTGGTATTCTTCTTCCATGCTCCATTGAGGCCAAAAAGCTTAAATTCGTCCAGGGTTTATAATAACGCAAAAAAATCGCACGATACTTAGATTTTAAACTGCAAGGGCATACAATCGAAATATTGATATTAGACTGCCTCCTGCAGCTCTTTGATCCAGTCAATTTACCTTAAAATATTCCCCTTCTGTGTTGTCTCACTGCTAATGCTTTCAGCTAGACCAGTTGATTAATCCAGCATCCTCAAGCTATGTAGCATTCCACTTCTCCATTGAAATAAATCTGTTCGGTACCTTCCTTCTTTTTATGATTCAGATCATAAGTGGTATTTTTCTTCCACGCTATATTTAGGCCAAAAAGCTGAAATTCTTCCAGGGTTTATAATAACGCAAAAAAAATCGCACGATACTTAGATTTTAAACTGCAAGGGCATACAATCAAAATATTGATATTAGACTGCCTCCTGCAGCTGTTTGATCCAGTCAATTTCTCTTAAAATATTCCTCTTCTGTGTTGTCTCACTGCTAATGCTTTCAGCTAGACCAGTTGATTAATCCAGCATCCTCAAGCTATGAGGCATTTAACTTCTCCAGTGAAATAAATCTGTTCGGTACCTTCCTTCTTTTTATGATTCATATCATAAGTGGTATTCTTCTTCCATGCTCTATTGAGGCCAAAAAGCTTAAATTCGTCCAGGGTTTATAATAACGCAAAAAAATCGCACGATACTTAGATTTTAAACTGCAAGGGCATACAATCAAAATATTGATATTAGACTGCCTCCTGCAGCTCTTTGATCCAGTCAATTTACCTTAAAATATTCCTCTTCTGTGTTGTCTCACTGCTAATGCTTTCAGCTAGACCAGTTGATTAATCCAGCATCCTCAAGCTATGTAGCATTCCACTTCTCCATTGAAATAAATCTGTTCGGTACCTTCCTTCTTTTTATGATTCAGATCATAAGTGGTATTTTTCTTCCACGCTATATTTAGGCCAAAAAGCTGAAATTCTTCCAGGGTTTATAATAACGCAAAAAAAAATATCGCACGATACTTAGATTTTAAACTGCAAGGGCATACAATCAAAATATTGATATTAGACTGCCTCCTGCAGCTGTTTGATCCAGTCAATTTCTCTTAAAATATTCCTCTTCTGTGTTGTCTCACTGCTAATGCTTTCAGCTAGACCAGTTGATTAATCCAGCATCCTCAAGCTATGAGGCATTTAACTTCTCCAGTGAAATAAATCTGTTCGGTACCTTCCTTCTTTTTATGATTCATATCATAAGTGGTATTCTTCTTCCATGCTCCATTGAGGCCAAAAAGCTTAAATTCGTCCAGGGTTTATAATAACGCAAAAAAATCGCACGATACTTAGATTTTAAACTGCAAGGGCATACAATCAAAATATTGATATTAGACTCCCTCTTGCAGCTGTTTGATCCAGTCAATTTACCTTAAAATATTCCTCTTCTGTGTTGTCTCACTGCTAATGCTTTCAGCTAGACCAGTTGATTAATCCAGCATCCTCAAGCTATGAGGCATTTAACTTCTCCAGTGAAATAAATCTGTTCGGTACCTTCCTTCTTTTTATGATTCATATCATAAGTGGTATTCTTCTTCCATGCTCCATTGAGGCCAAAAAGCTTAAATTCGTCCAGGGTTTATAATAACGCAAAAAAATCGCACGATACTTAGATTTTAAACTGCAAGGGCATACCATCAAAATATTGATATTAGACTGCCTCCTGCAGCTCTTTGATCCAGTCAATTTACCTTAAAATATTCCTCTTCTGTGTTGTCTCACTGCTAATGCTTTCAGCTAGACCAGTTGATTAATCCAGCATCCTCAAGCTATGTAGCATTCCACTTCTCCATTGAAATAAATCTGTTCGGTACCTTCCTTCTTTTTATGATTCAGATCATAAGTGGTATTTTTCTTCCACGCTATATTTAGGCCAAAAAGCTGAAATTCTTCCAGGGTTTATAATAACGCAAAAAAAAATATCGCACGATACTTAGATTTTAAACTGCAAGGGCATACAATCAAAATATTGATATTAGACTGCCTCCTGCAGCTGTTTGATCCAGTCAATTTCTCTTAAAATATTCCTCTTCTGTGTTGTCTCACTGCTAATGCTTTCAGCTAGACCAGTTGATTAATCCAGCATCCTCAAGCTATGAGGCATTTAACTTCTCCAGTGAAATAAATCTGTTCGGTACCTTCCTTCTTTTTATGATTCATATCATAAGTGGTATTCTTCTTCCATGCTCCATTGAGGCCAAAAAGCTTAAATTCGTCCAGGGTTTATAATAACGCAAAAAAATCGCACGATACTTAGATTTTAAACTGCAAGGGCATACAATCAAAATATTGATATTAGACTGCCTCCTGCAGCTGTTTGATCCAGTCAACTTCTCTTAAAATGTTCCTTTTCTGGGTTGTCTCACTCCAAGGATATCAGCTAGATTAGTCTAATAATCCAGCGTCCTCAAGCTATGTAGCATTCAACTTCTCCGGTAAACTACATCGGTCAAGTACCTTCACTATTTTTTGGAAATGCTGCATGAGTGCTCTTTTTCTTCCACACTTCATCTAGACCAAAAAGCTAAAATTCTGCAAGGTTGGATTTTACCGCAAAAAATCACACGATACTCGGATTTTAAATTGCAAGGGCATACAATCAACATATTGACATTAATTAAAAGTGAAAAAGTAAGTTTACACGATAAATAGCTAAAACAGTGTCATCACTGCTGTGAAAAAAAATGTAGCACATTCAAATTCTAAGCAAGGTGTAAACTTACTCTTTCACTTAGTATGGCCACCTCCTCCCCAATGCCATACCAGTCCTCTCCAGATAAGTAGTCATTTTTGGCACATTCACTATTCCGCTTGAAATGGTTGACCAAAATTTTTACCACATTTATTAACATTTTAACAAAAACCTCAATCTTAGTATTTGTTTAAAACCATAAAACAGTTGGGCATTATGAATCTAAAAAAATTGAAGGAGAGTCTACTCACATGACCTAGGCTATTTCTTGACCTAAATGCCTGAGCAACCTCAATAACTGAACCCTTCTACCTTCTGTATCATGATTAATGCGACATAAAGCTGGTGTGTCTCAGAAGCGAATCCAAAGCTTTCATTCTTGGAGTCCCATCAAAATCCAAAAAGAGGGAAGAAAAAAATGCATCCGTTCTTTTAATCGGTTGCCAAAGTTCAGAGACTTGCTCCTGCAGCTGTTTTATCTAGTCAACTTCTCCTTAAAATGTTCTTCTCCTGTGTTGTCTCACTGCCAGTGCTTTTAGCTAGATCAGTCTAGTAATCCAGCATCCTCAAGCTATGAGGCATTTAACTTCTCCAGTGAAATAAATCTGTTCGGTACCTTCCTTCTTTTTATGATTCATATCATAAGTGGTATTCTTTTTCCATGCTCCATTGAGGCCAAAAAGCTTAAATTCGTCCAGGGTTTATAATAACGCAAAAAAATCGCACGATACTTAGATTTTAAACTGCAAGGGCATACAATCAAAATATTAATATTAGACTGCCTCCTGCAGCTCTTTGATCCACTCAATTTACCTTGAAAATATTCCCCTTCTGTGTTGTCTCACTGCTAATGCTTTCAGCTAGACCAGTTGATTAATCCAGCATCCTCAAGCTATGTAGCATTCCACTTCTCCATTGAAATAAATCTGTTCGGTACCTTCCTTCTTTTTATGATTCAGATCATAAGTGGTATTTTTTTTCCACGCTATATTTAGGCCAAAAAGCTGAAATTCTTCCAGGGTTTATAATAACGCAAAAAAAATCGCACGATACTTAGATTTTAAACTGCAAGGGCATACAATCAAAATATTGATATTAGACTGCCTCCTGCAGCTGTTTGATCCAGTCAATTTCTCTTAAAATATTCCTCTTTTGTGTTGTCTCACTGCTAATGCTTTCAGCTAGACCAGTTGATTAATCCAGCATCCTCAAGCTATGTAGCATTCCACTTCTCCATTGAAATAAATCTGTTCGGTACCTTCCTTCTTTTTATGATTCAGATCATAAGTGGTATTTTTCTTCCACGCTATATTTAGGCCAAAAAGCTGAAATTCTTCCAGGGTTTATAATAACGCAAAAAAAATCGCACAATACTTAGATTTTAAACTGCAAGGGCATACAATCAAAATATTGATATTAGACTGCCTCCTGCAGCTGTTTGATCCAGTCAATTTCTCTTAAAATATTCCTCTTCTGTGTTGTCTCACTGCTAATGCTTTCAGCTAGACCAGTTGATTAATCCAGCATCCTCAAGCTATGAGGCATTTAACTTCTCCAGTGAAATAAATCTGTTCGGTACCTTCCTTCTTTTTATGATTCATATCATAAGTGGTATTCTTCTTCCATGCTCCATTGAGGCCAAAAAGCTTAAATTCGTCCAGGGTTTATAATAACGCAAAAAAATCGCACGATACTTAGATTTTAAACTGCAAGGGCATACAATCAAAATATTGATATTAGACTGCCTCCTGCAGCTGTTTGATCCAGTCAACTTCTCTTAAAATGTTCCTTTTCTGGGTTGTCTCACTCCAAGGATATCAGCTAGATTAGTCTAATAATCCAGCGTCCTCAAGCTATGTAGCATTCAACTTCTCCGGTAAACTACATCGGTCAAGTACCTTCACTATTTTTTGGAAATGCTGCATGAGTGCTCTTTTTCTTCCACACTTCATCTAGACCAAAAAGCTAAAATTCTGCAAGGTTGGATTTTACCGCAAAAAATCACACGATACTCGGATTTTAAATTGCAAGGGCATACAATCAACATATTGACATTAATTAAAAGTGAAAAAGTAAGTTTACACGATAAATAGCTAAAACAGTGTCATCACTGCTGTGAAAAAAAATGTAGCACATTCAAATTCTAAGCAAGGTGTAAACTTACTCTTTCACTTTGTATGGCCACTTCCTCCCCAATGCCATACCAGTCCTCTCCAGATAAGTAGTCATTTTTGGCACATTCACTATTCCGCTTGAAATGGTTGACCAAAATTTTTACCACATTTATTAACATTTTAACAAAAACCTCAATCTTAGTATTTGTTTAAAACCATAAAACAGTTGGGCATTATGAATCTAAAAAAATTGAAGGAGAGTCTACTCACATGACCTAGGCTATTTCTTGACCTAAATGCCTGAGCAACCTCAATAACTGAACCCCTCTACCTTCTGTATCATGATTAATGCGACATAAAGCTGGTGTGTTTGTCATCTCAGAAGCGAATCCAAAGCTTTCATTCTTGGAGTCCCATCAAAATCCAAAAAGAGGGAAGAAAAAAATGCATCCGTTCTTTTAATCGGTTGCCAAAGTTAAGAGACTTGCTCCTGCAGCTGTTTTATCTAGTCAACTTCTCCTTAAAATGTTCTTCTCCTGTGTTGTCTCACTGCCAGTGCTTTTAGCTAGATCAGTCTAGTAATCCAGCATCCTCAAGCTATGAGGCATTTAACTTCTCCAGTGAAATAAATCTGTTCGGTACCTTCCTTCTTTTTATGATTCATATCATAAGCGGTATTCTTTTTCCATGCTCCATTGAGGCCAAAAAGCTTAAATTCGTCCAGGGTTTATAATAACGCAAAAAAATCGCACGATACTTAGATTTTAAACTGCAAGGGCATACAATCAAAATATTGATATTAGACTGCCTCCTGCAGCTCTTTGATCCAGTCAATTTACCTTAAAATATTCCTCTTCTGTGTTGTCTCACTGCTAATGCTTTCAGCTAGACCAGTTGATTAATCCAGCATCCTCAAGCTATGTAGCATTCCACTTCTCCATTGAAATAAATCTGTTTGGTACCTTCCTTCTTTTTATGATTCAGATCATAAGTGGTATTTTTCTTCCACGCTATATTTAGGCCAAAAAGCTGAAATTCTTCCAGGGTTTATAATAACGCAAAAAAAAAAAAATCGCACGATACTTAGATTTTAAACTGCAAGGGCATACAATCAAAATATTGATATTAGACTGCCTCCTGCAGCTGTTTGATCCAGTCAACTTCTCTTAAAATGTTCCTTTTCTGGGTTGTCTCACTCCAAGGATATCAGCTAGATTAGTCTAATAATCCAGCGTCCTCAAGCTATGTAGCATTCAACTTCTCCGGTAAACTACATCGGTCAAGTACCTTCACTATTTTTTGGAAATGCTGCATGAGTGCTCTTTTTCTTCCACACTTCATCTAGACCAAAAAGCTAAAATTCTGCAAGGTTGGATTTTACCGCAAAAAATCACACGATACTCGGATTTTAAATTGCAAGGGCATACAATCAACATATTGACATTAATTAAAAGTGAAAAAGTAAGTTTACACGATAAATAGCTAAAACAGTGTCATCACTGCTGTGAAAAAAAATGTAGCACATTCAAATTCTAAGCAAGGTGTAAACTTACTCTTTCACTTTGTATGGCCACCTCCTCCCCAATGCCATACCAGTCCTCTCCAGATAAGTAGTCATTTTTGGCACATTCACTATTCCGCTTGAAATGGTTGACCAAAATTTTTACCACATTTATTAACATTTTAACAAAAACCTCAATCTTAGTATTTGTTTAAAACCATAAAACAGTTGGGCATTATGAATCTAAAAAAAATGAAGGAGAGTCTACTCACACTGAACCCTTCTACCTTCTGTATCATGATTAATGCGACATAAAGCTGGTGTGTTTGTCATCTCAGAAGCGAATCCAAAGCTTTCATTCTTGGAGTCCCATCAAAATCCAAAAAGAGGGAAGAAAAAAATGCATCCGTTCTTTTAATCGGTTGCCAAAGTTCAGAGACTTGCTCCTGCAGCTGTTTTATCTAGTCAACTTCTCCTTAAAATGTTCTTCTCCTGTGTTGTCTCACTGCCAGTGCTTTTAGCTAGATCAGTCTAGTAATCCAGCATCCTCAAGCTATGCGGCATTTAACTTCTCCAGTGAAATAAATCTGTTTGGTACCTTCCTTCTTTTTATGATTCATATCATAAGTGGTATTCTTTTTCCATGCTCCATTGAGGCCAAAAAGCTTAAATTCGTCCAGGGTTTATAATAACGCAAAAAAATCGCACGATACTTAGATTTTAAACTGCAAGGGCATACAATCAAAATATTGATATTAGACTGCCTCCTGCAGCTCTTTGATCCAGTCAATTTACCTTAAAATATTCCTCTTCTGTGTTGTCTCACTGCTAATGCTTTCAGCTAGACCAGTTGATTAATCCAGCATCCTCAAGCTATGTAGCATTCCACTTCTCCATTGAAATAAATCTGTTCGGTACCTTCCTTCTTTTTATGATTCAGATCATAAGTGGTATTTTTCTTCCACGCTATATTTAGGCCAAAAAGCTGAAATTCTTCCAGGGTTTATAATAACGCAAAAAAATCGCACGATACTTAGATTTTAAACTGCAAGGGCATACAATCAAAATATTGATATTAGACTGCCTCCTGCAGCTCTTTGATCCAGTCAATTTACCTTAAAATATTCCCCTTCTGTGTTGTCTCACTGCTAATGCTTTCAGCTAGACCAGTTGATTAATCCAGCATCCTCAAGCTATGTAGCATTCCACTTCTCCATTGAAATAAATCTGTTCGGTACCTTCCTTCTTTTTATGATTCAGATCATAAGTGGTATTTTTCTTCCACGCTATATTTAGGCCAAAAAGCTGAAATTCTTCCAGGGTTTATAATAACGCAAAAAAAATCGCACGATACTTAGATTTTAAACTGCAAGGGCATACAATCAAAATATTGATATTAGACTGCCTCCTGCAGCTGTTTGATCCAGTCAATTTCTCTTAAAATATTCCTCTTCTGTGTTGTCTCACTGCTAATGCTTTCAGCTAGACCAGTTGATTAATCCAGCATCCTCAAGCTATGAGGCATTTAACTTCTCCAGTGAAATAAATCTGTTCGGTACCTTCCTTCTTTTTATGATTCATATCATAAGTGGTATTCTTCTTCCATGCTCCATTGAGGCCAAAAAGCTTAAATTCGTCCAGGGTTTATAATAACGCAAAAAAATCGCACGATACTTAGATTTTAAACTGCAAGGGCATACAATCAAAATATTGATATTAGACTGCCTCCTGCAGCTGTTTGATCCAGTCAACTTCTCTTAAAATGTTCCTTTTCTGGGTTGTCTCACTCCAAGGATATCAGCTAGATTAGTCTAATAATCCAGCGTCCTCAAGCTATGTAGCATTCAACTTCTCCGGTAAACTACATCGGTCAAGTACCTTCACTATTTTTTGGAAATGCTGCATGAGTGCTCTTTTTCTTCCACACTTCATCTAGACCAAAAAGCTAAAATTCTGCAAGGTTGGATTTTACCGCAAAAAATCACACGATACTCGGATTTTAAATTGCAAGGGCATACAATCAACATATTGACATTAATTAAAAGTGAAAAAGTAAGTTTACACGATAAATAGCTAAAACAGTGTCATCACTGCTGTGAAAAAAAATGTAGCACATTCAAATTCTAAGCAAGGTGTAAACTTACTCTTTCACTTAGTATGGCCACCTCCTCCCCAATGCCATACCAGTCCTCTCCAGATAAGTAGTCATTTTTGGCACATTCACTATTCCGCTTGAAATGGTTGACCAAAATTTTTACCACATTTATTAACATTTTAACAAAAACCTCAATCTTAGTATTTGTTTAAAACCATAAAACAGTTGGGCATTATGAATCTAAAAAAATTGAAGGAGAGTCTACTCACATGACCTAGGCTATTTCTTGACCTAAATGCCTGAGCAACCTCAATAACTGAACCCTTCTACCTTCTGTATCATGATTAATGCGACATAAAGCTGGTGTGTCTCAGAAGCGAATCCAAAGCTTTCATTCTTGGAGTCCCATCAAAATCCAAAAAGAGGGAAGAAAAAAATGCATCCGTTCTTTTAATCGGTTGCCAAAGTTCAGAGACTTGCTCCTGCAGCTGTTTTATCTAGTCAACTTCTCCTTAAAATGTTCTTCTCCTGTGTTGTCTCACTGCCAGTGCTTTTAGCTAGATCAGTCTAGTAATCCAGCATCCTCAAGCTATGAGGCATTTAACTTCTCCAGTGAAATAAATCTGTTCGGTACCTTCCTTCTTTTTATGATTCATATCATAAGTGGTATTCTTTTTCCATGCTCCATTGAGGCCAAAAAGCTTAAATTCGTCCAGGGTTTATAATAACGCAAAAAAATCGCACGATACTTAGATTTTAAACTGCAAGGGCATACAATCAAAATATTAATATTAGACTGCCTCCTGCAGCTCTTTGATCCACTCAATTTACCTTGAAAATATTCCCCTTCTGTGTTGTCTCACTGCTAATGCTTTCAGCTAGACCAGTTGATTAATCCAGCATCCTCAAGCTATGTAGCATTCCACTTCTCCATTGAAATAAATCTGTTCGGTACCTTCCTTCTTTTTATGATTCAGATCATAAGTGGTATTTTTCTTCCACGCTATATTTAGGCCAAAAAGCTGAAATTCTTCCAGGGTTTATAATAACGCAAAAAAAATCGCACGATACTTAGATTTTAAACTGCAAGGGCATACAATCAAAATATTGATATTAGACTGCCTCCTGCAGCTGTTTGATCCAGTCAATTTCTCTTAAAATATTCCTCTTTTGTGTTGTCTCACTGCTAATGCTTTCAGCTAGACCAGTTGATTAATCCAGCATCCTCAAGCTATGTAGCATTCCACTTCTCCATTGAAATAAATCTGTTCGGTACCTTCCTTCTTTTTATGATTCAGATCATAAGTGGTATTTTTCTTCCACGCTATATTTAGGCCAAAAAGCTGAAATTCTTCCAGGGTTTATAATAACGCAAAAAAAATCGCACAATACTTAGATTTTAAACTGCAAGGGCATACAATCAAAATATTGATATTAGACTGCCTCCTGCAGCTGTTTGATCCAGTCAATTTCTCTTAAAATATTCCTCTTCTGTGTTGTCTCACTGCTAATGCTTTCAGCTAGACCAGTTGATTAATCCAGCATCCTCAAGCTATGAGGCATTTAACTTCTCCAGTGAAATAAATCTGTTCGGTACCTTCCTTCTTTTTATGATTCATATCATAAGTGGTATTCTTCTTCCATGCTCCATTGAGGCCAAAAAGCTTAAATTCGTCCAGGGTTTATAATAACGCAAAAAAATCGCACGATACTTAGATTTTAAACTGCAAGGGCATACAATCAAAATATTGATATTAGACTGCCTCCTGCAGCTGTTTGATCCAGTCAACTTCTCTTAAAATGTTCCTTTTCTGGGTTGTCTCACTCCAAGGATATCAGCTAGATTAGTCTAATAATCCAGCGTCCTCAAGCTATGTAGCATTCAACTTCTCCGGTAAACTACATCGGTCAAGTACCTTCACTATTTTTTGGAAATGCTGCATGAGTGCTCTTTTTCTTCCACACTTCATCTAGACCAAAAAGCTAAAATTCTGCAAGGTTGGATTTTACCGCAAAAAATCACACGATACTCGGATTTTAAATTGCAAGGGCATACAATCAACATATTGACATTAATTAAAAGTGAAAAAGTAAGTTTACACGATAAATAGCTAAAACAGTGTCATCACTGCTGTGAAAAAAAATGTAGCACATTCAAATTCTAAGCAAGGTGTAAACTTACTCTTTCACTTTGTATGGCCACTTCCTCCCCAATGCCATACCAGTCCTCTCCAGATAAGTAGTCATTTTTGGCACATTCACTATTCCGCTTGAAATGGTTGACCAAAATTTTTACCACATTTATTAACATTTTAACAAAAACCTCAATCTTAGTATTTGTTTAAAACCATAAAACAGTTGGGCATTATGAATCTAAAAAAATTGAAGGAGAGTCTACTCACATGACCTAGGCTATTTCTTGACCTAAATGCCTGAGCAACCTCAATAACTGAACCCCTCTACCTTCTGTATCATGATTAATGCGACATAAAGCTGGTGTGTTTGTCATCTCAGAAGCGAATCCAAAGCTTTCATTCTTGGAGTCCCATCAAAATCCAAAAAGAGGGAAGAAAAAAATGCATCCGTTCTTTTAATCGGTTGCCAAAGTTAAGAGACTTGCTCCTGCAGCTGTTTTATCTAGTCAACTTCTCCTTAAAATGTTCTTCTCCTGTGTTGTCTCACTGCCAGTGCTTTTAGCTAGATCAGTCTAGTAATCCAGCATCCTCAAGCTATGAGGCATTTAACTTCTCCAGTGAAATAAATCTGTTCGGTACCTTCCTTCTTTTTATGATTCATATCATAAGCGGTATTCTTTTTCCATGCTCCATTGAGGCCAAAAAGCTTAAATTCGTCCAGGGTTTATAATAACGCAAAAAAATCGCACGATACTTAGATTTTAAACTGCAAGGGCATACAATCAAAATATTGATATTAGACTGCCTCCTGCAGCTCTTTGATCCAGTCAATTTACCTTAAAATATTCCTCTTCTGTGTTGTCTCACTGCTAATGCTTTCAGCTAGACCAGTTGATTAATCCAGCATCCTCAAGCTATGTAGCATTCCACTTCTCCATTGAAATAAATCTGTTTGGTACCTTCCTTCTTTTTATGATTCAGATCATAAGTGGTATTTTTCTTCCACGCTATATTTAGGCCAAAAAGCTGAAATTCTTCCAGGGTTTATAATAACGCAAAAAAAAAAAAATCGCACGATACTTAGATTTTAAACTGCAAGGGCATACAATCAAAATATTGATATTAGACTGCCTCCTGCAGCTGTTTGATCCAGTCAACTTCTCTTAAAATGTTCCTTTTCTGGGTTGTCTCACTCCAAGGATATCAGCTAGATTAGTCTAATAATCCAGCGTCCTCAAGCTATGTAGCATTCAACTTCTCCGGTAAACTACATCGGTCAAGTACCTTCACTATTTTTTGGAAATGCTGCATGAGTGCTCTTTTTCTTCCACACTTCATCTAGACCAAAAAGCTAAAATTCTGCAAGGTTGGATTTTACCGCAAAAAATCACACGATACTCGGATTTTAAATTGCAAGGGCATACAATCAACATATTGACATTAATTAAAAGTGAAAAAGTAAGTTTACACGATAAATAGCTAAAACAGTGTCATCACTGCTGTGAAAAAAAATGTAGCACATTCAAATTCTAAGCAAGGTGTAAACTTACTCTTTCACTTTGTATGGCCACCTCCTCCCCAATGCCATACCAGTCCTCTCCAGATAAGTAGTCATTTTTGGCACATTCACTATTCCGCTTGAAATGGTTGACCAAAATTTTTACCACATTTATTAACATTTTAACAAAAACCTCAATCTTAGTATTTGTTTAAAACCATAAAACAGTTGGGCATTATGAATCTAAAAAAAATGAAGGAGAGTCTACTCACACTGAACCCTTCTACCTTCTGTATCATGATTAATGCGACATAAAGCTGGTGTGTTTGTCATCTCAGAAGCGAATCCAAAGCTTTCATTCTTGGAGTCCCATCAAAATCCAAAAAGAGGGAAGAAAAAAATGCATCCGTTCTTTTAATCGGTTGCCAAAGTTCAGAGACTTGCTCCTGCAGCTGTTTTATCTAGTCAACTTCTCCTTAAAATGTTCTTCTCCTGTGTTGTCTCACTGCCAGTGCTTTTAGCTAGATCAGTCTAGTAATCCAGCATCCTCAAGCTATGCGGCATTTAACTTCTCCAGTGAAATAAATCTGTTTGGTACCTTCCTTCTTTTTATGATTCATATCATAAGTGGTATTCTTTTTCCATGCTCCATTGAGGCCAAAAAGCTTAAATTCGTCCAGGGTTTATAATAACGCAAAAAAATCGCACGATACTTAGATTTTAAACTGCAAGGGCATACAATCAAAATATTGATATTAGACTGCCTCCTGCAGCTCTTTGATCCAGTCAATTTACCTTAAAATATTCCTCTTCTGTGTTGTCTCACTGCTAATGCTTTCAGCTAGACCAGTTGATTAATCCAGCATCCTCAAGCTATGTAGCATTCCACTTCTCCATTGAAATAAATCTGTTCGGTACCTTCCTTCTTTTTATGATTCAGATCATAAGTGGTATTTTTCTTCCACGCTATATTTAGGCCAAAAAGCTGAAATTCTTCCAGGGTTTATAATAACGCAAAAAAATCGCACGATACTTAGATTTTAAACTGCAAGGGCATACAATCAAAATATTGATATTAGACTGCCTCCTGCAGCTCTTTGATCCAGTCAATTTACCTTAAAATATTCCCCTTCTGTGTTGTCTCACTGCTAATGCTTTCAGCTAGACCAGTTGATTAATCCAGCATCCTCAAGCTATGTAGCATTCCACTTCTCCATTGAAATAAATCTGTTCGGTACCTTCCTTCTTTTTATGATTCAGATCATAAGTGGTATTTTTCTTCCACGCTATATTTAGGCCAAAAAGCTGAAATTCTTCCAGGGTTTATAATAACGCAAAAAAAATCGCACGATACTTAGATTTTAAACTGCAAGGGCATACAATCAAAATATTGATATTAGACTGCCTCCTGCAGCTGTTTGATCCAGTCAATTTCTCTTAAAATATTCCTCTTCTGTGTTGTCTCACTGCTAATGCTTTCAGCTAGACCAGTTGATTAATCCAGCATCCTCAAGCTATGAGGCATTTAACTTCTCCAGTGAAATAAATCTGTTCGGTACCTTCCTTCTTTTTATGATTCATATCATAAGTGGTATTCTTCTTCCATGCTCCATTGAGGCCAAAAAGCTTAAATTCGTCCAGGGTTTATAATAACGCAAAAAAATCGCACGATACTTAGATTTTAAACTGCAAGGGCATACAATCAAAATATTGATATTAGACTGCCTCCTGCAGCTGTTTGATCCAGTCAACTTCTCTTAAAATGTTCCTTTTCTGGGTTGTCTCACTCCAAGGATATCAGCTAGATTAGTCTAATAATCCAGCGTCCTCAAGCTATGTAGCATTCAACTTCTCCGGTAAACTACATCGGTCAAGTACCTTCACTATTTTTTGGAAATGCTGCATGAGTGCTCTTTTTCTTCCACACTTCATCTAGACCAAAAAGCTAAAATTCTGCAAGGTTGGATTTTACCGCAAAAAATCACACGATACTCGGATTTTAAATTGCAAGGGCATACAATCAACATATTGACATTAATTAAAAGTGAAAAAGTAAGTTTACACGATAAATAGCTAAAACAGTGTCATCACTGCTGTGAAAAAAAAATGTAGCACATTCAAATTCTAAGCAAGGTGTAAACTTACTCTTTCACTTTGTATGGCCACCTCCTCCCCAATGCCATACCAGTCCTCTCCAGATAAGTAGTCATTTTTGGCACATTCACTATTCCGCTTGAAATGGTTGACCAAAATTTTTACCACATTTATTAACATTTTAACAAAAACCTCAATCTTAGTATTTGTTTAAAACCATAAAACAGTTGGGCATTATGAATCTAAAAAAATTGAAGGAGAGTCTACTCACATGACCTAGGCTATTTCTTGACCTAAATGCCTGAGCAACCTCAATAACTGAACCCTTCTACCTTCTGTATCATGATTAATGCGACATAAAGCTGGTGTGTCTCAGAAGCGAATCCAAAGCTTTCATTCTTGGAGTCCCATCAAAATCCAAAAAGAGGGAAGAAAAAAATGCATCCGTTCTTTTAATCGGTTGCCAAAGTTCAGAGACTTGCTCCTGCAGCTGTTTTATCTAGTCAACTTCTCCTTAAAATGTTCTTCTCCTGTGTTGTCTCACTGCCAGTGCTTTTAGCTAGATCAGTCTAGTAATCCAGCATCCTCAAGCTATGAGGCATTTAACTTCTCCAGTGAAATAAATCTGTTCGGTACCTTCCTTCTTTTTATGATTCATATCATAAGTGGTATTCTTTTTCCATGCTCCATTGAGGCCAAAAAGCTTAAATTCGTCCAGGGTTTATAATAACGCAAAAAAATCGCACGATACTTAGATTTTAAACTGCAAGG
The DNA here is from genome assembly GCF_040937935.1 of Hyperolius riggenbachi. Classification (NCBI taxonomy): domain Eukaryota; kingdom Metazoa; phylum Chordata; class Amphibia; order Anura; family Hyperoliidae; genus Hyperolius; species Hyperolius riggenbachi. The sequence goes on from NC_090647.1 coordinate 491,380,514, forward strand.
GCATACAATCAAAATATTGATATTAGACTGCCTCCTGCAGCTGTTTGATCCAGTCAATTTCTCTTAAAATATTCCTCTTCTGTGTTGTCTCACTGCTAATGCTTTCAGCTAGACCAGTTGATTAATCCAGCATCCTCAAGCTATGAGGCATTTAACTTCTCCAGTGAAATAAATCTGTTCGGTACCTTCCTTCTTTTTATGATTCATATCATAAGTGGTATTCTTCTTCCATGCTCCATTGAGGCCAAAAAGCTTAAATTCGTCCAGGGTTTATAATAACGCAAAAAAATCGCACGATACTTAGATTTTAAACTGCAAGGGCATACAATCAAAATATTGATATTAGACTGCCTCCTGCAGCTCTTTGATCCAGTCAACTTCTCTTAAAATGTTCCTTTTCTGGGTTGTCTCACTCCAAGGATATCAGCTAGATTAGTCTAATAATCCAGCGTCCTCAAGCTATGTAGCATTCAACTTCTCCGGTAAACTACATCGGTCAAGTACCTTCACTATTTTTTGGAAATGCTGCATGAGTGCTCTTTTTCTTCCACACTTCATCTAGACCAAAAAGCTAAAATTCTGCAAGGTTGGATTTTACCGCAAAAAATCACACGATACTCGGATTTTAAATTGCAAGGGCATACAATCAACATATTGACATTAATTAAAAGTGAAAAAGTAAGTTTACACGATAAATAGCTAAAACAGTGTCATCACTGCTGTGAAAAAAATGTAGCACATTCAAATTCTAAGCAAGGTGTAAACTTACTCTTTCACTTTGTATGGCCACCTCCTCCCCGATGCCATACCAGTCCTCTCCAGATAAGTAGTCATTTTTGGCACATTCACTATTCCGCTTGAAATGGTTGACCAAAATTTTTACCACATTTATTAACATTTTAACAAAAACCTCAATCTTAGTATTTGTTTAAAACCATAAAACAGTTGGGCATTATGAATCTAAAAAAATTGAAGGAGAGTCTACTCACATGACCTAGGCTATTTCTTGACCTAAATGCCTGAGCAACCTCAATAACTGAACCCTTCTACCTTCTGTATCATGATTAATGCGACATAAAGCTGGTGTGTCTCAGAAGCGAATCCAAAGCTTTCATTCTTGGAGTCCCATCAAAATCCAAAAAGAGGGAAGAAAAAAATGCATCCGTTCTTTTAATCGGTTGCCAAAGTTCAGAGACTTGCTCCTGCAGCTGTTTTATCTAGTCAACTTCTCCTTAAAATGTTCTTCTCCTGTGTTGTCTCACTGCCAGTGCTTTTAGCTAGATCAGTCTAGTAATCCAGCATCCTCAAGCTATGAGGCATTTAACTTCTCCAGTGAAATAAATCTGTTTGGTACCTTCCTTCTTTTTATGATTCATATCATAAGTGGTATTCTTTTTCCATGCTCCATTGAGGGCAAAAAGCTTAAATTCGTCCAGGGTTTATAATAACGCAAAAAAATCGCACGATACTTAGATTTTAAACTGCAAGGGCATACAATCAAAATATTGATATTAGACTGCCTCCTGCAGCTCTTTGATCCAGTCAATTTACCTTAAAATATTCCCCTTCTGTGTTGTCTCACTGCTAATGCTTTCAGCTAGACCAGTTGATTAATCCAGCATCCTCAAGCTATGTAGCATTCCACTTCTCCATTGAAATAAATCTGTTCGGTACCTTCCTTCTTTTTATGATTCATATCATAAGTGGTATTCTTCTTCCATGCTCCATTGAGGCCAAAAAGCTTAAATTCGTCCAGGGTGTATAATAACGCATACAAATCGCACGATACTTAGATTTTAAACTGCAAGGGCATACAATCAAAATATTGATATTAGACTGCCTCCTGCAGCTGTTTGATCCAGTCAACTTCTCTTAAAATGTTCCTTTTTTGGGTTGTCTCACTCCAAGGATATCAGCTAGATTAGTCTAATAATCCAGCGTCCTCAAGCTATGTAGCATTCAACTTCTCCGGTAAACTACATCGGTCAAGTACCTTCACTATTTTTTGGAAATGCTGCATGAGTGCTCTTTTTCTTCCACACTTCATCTAGACCAAAAAGCTAAAATTCTGCAAGGTTGGATTTTACCGCAAAAAATCACACGATACTCGGATTTTAAATTGCAAGGGCATACAATCAACATATTGACATTAATTAAAAGTGAAAAAGTAAGTTTACACGATAAATAGCTAAAACAGTGTCATCACTGCTGTGAAAAAAAATGTAGCACATTCAAATTCTAAGCAAGGTGTAAACTTACTCTTTCACTTTGTATGGCCACCTCCTCCCCAATGCCATACCAGTCCTCCCCAGATAAGTAGTCATTTTTGGCACATTCACTATTCTGCTTGAAATGGTTGACCAAAATTTTTACCACATTAATTAACATTTTAACAAAAACCTCAATCTTAGTATTTGTTTAAAACCATAAAACAGTTGGGCATTATGAATCTAAAAACATTGAAGGAGAGTCTACTCACATGACCGAGGCTATTTCTTGACCTAAATGCCTGAGCAACCTCAATAACTGAACCCTTCTACCTTCTGTATCATGATTAATGCGACATAAAGCTGGTGTGTCTCAGAAGCGAATCCAAAGCTTTCATTCTTGGAGTCCCATCAAAATCCAAAAAGAGGGAAGAAAAAAATGCATCCGTTCTTTTAATCGGTTGCCAAAGTTCAGAGACTTGCTCCTGCAGCTGTTTTATCTAGTCAACTTCTCCTTAAAATGTTCTTCTCCTGTGTTGTCTCACTGCCAGTGCTTTTAGCTAGATCAGTCTAGTAATCCAGCATCCTCAAGCTATAAGGCATTTAACTTCTCCAGTGAAATAAATCTGTTCAGTACCTTCCTTCTTTTTATGATTCATATCATAAGTGGTATTCTTTTTCCATGCTCCATTGAGGCCAAAAAGCTTAAATTCGTCCAGGGTTTATAATAACGCAAAAAAATCGCACGATACTTAGATTTTAAACTGCAAGGGCATACAATCAAAATATTGATATTAGACTGCCTCCTGCAGCTCTTTGATCCAGTCAATTTACCTTAAAATATTCCTCTTCTGTGTTGTCTCACTGCTAATGCTTTCAGCTAGACCAGTTGATTAATCCAGCATCCTCAAGCTATGTAGCATTCCACTTCTCCATTGAAATAAATCTGTTCGGTACCTTCCTTCTTTTTATGATTCAGATCATAAGTGGTATTTTTCTTCCACGCTATATTTAGGCCAAAAAGCTGAAATTCTTCCAGGGTTTATAATAACGCAAAAAAAAATCGCACGATACTTAGATTTTAAACTGCAAGGGCATACAATCAAAATATTGATATTAGACTGCCTCCTGCAGCTGTTTGATCCAGTCAATTTCTCTTAAAATATTCCTCTTCTGTGTTGTCTCACTGCTAATGCTTTCAGCTAGACCAGTTGATTATTCCAGCATCCTCAAGCTATGAGGCATTTAACTTCTCCAGTGAAATAAATCTGTTCGGTACCTTCCTTCTTTTTATGATTCATATCATAAGTGGTATTCTTCTTCCATGCTCCATTGAGGCCAAAAAGTTTAAATTCGTCCAGGGTTTATAATAACGCAAAAAAATCGCACGATACTTAGATTTTAAACTGCAAGGGCATACAATCAAAATATTGATATTAGACTGCCTCCTGCAGCTGTTTGATCCAGTCAACTTCTCTTAAAATGTTCCTTTTCTGGGTTGTCTCACTCCAAGGATATCAGCTAGATTAGTCTAATAATCCAGCGTCCTCAAGCTATGTAGCATTCAACTTCTCCGGTAAACTACATCGGTCAAGTACCTTCACTATTTTTTGGAAATGCTGCATGAGTGCTCTTTTTCTTCCACACTTCATCTAGACCAAAAAGCTAAAATTCTGCAAGGTTGGATTTTACCGCAAAAAATCACACGATACTCGGATTTTAAATTGCAAGGGCATACAATCAACATATTGACATTAATTAAAAGTGAAAAAGTAAGTTTACACGATAAATAGCTAAAACAGTGTCATCACTGCTGTGAAAAAAAATGTAGCACATTCAAATTCTAAGCAAGGTGTAAACTTACTCTTTCACTTTGTATGGCCACCTCCTCCCCAATGCCATACCAGTCCTCTCCAGATAAGTAGTCATTTTTGGCACATTCACTATTCCGCTTGAAATGGTTGACCAAAATTTTTACCACATTTATTAACATTTTAACAAAAACCTCAATCTTAGTATTTGTTTAAAACCATAAAACAGTTGGGCATTATGAATCTAAAAAAATTGAAGGAGAGTCTACTCACATGACCTAGGCTATTTCTTGACCTAAATGCCTGAGCAACCTCAATAACTGAACCCTTCTACCTTCTGTATCATGATTAATGCGACATAAAGCGCGTGTGTTTCAGAAGCGAATCCAAAGCTTTCATTCTTGGAGTCCCATCAAAATCCAAAAAGAGGGAAGAAAAAAATGCATCCGTTCTTTTAATCGGTTGCCAAAGTTCAGAGACTTGCTCCTGCAGCTGTTTTATCTAGTCAACTTCTCCTTAAAATGTTCTTATCCTGTGTTGTCTCACTGCCAGTGCTTTTAGCTAGATCAGTCTAGTAATCCAGCATCCTCAAGCTATGAGGCATTTAACTTCTCCAGTGAAATAAATCTGTTTGGTACCTTCCTTCTTTTTATGATTCATATCATAAGTGGTATTCTTTTTCCATGCTCCATTGAGGCCAAAAAGCTTAAATTCGTCCAGGGTTTATAATAACGCAAAAAAATCGCACGATACTTAGATTTTAAACCGCAAGGGCATACAATCAAAATATTGATATTAGACTGCCTCCTGCAGCTCTTTGATCCAGTCAATTTACCTTAAAATATTCCTCTTCTGTGTTGTCTCACTGCTAATGCTTTCAGCTAGACCAGTTGATTAATCCAGCATCCTCAAGCTATGTAGCATTCCACTTCTCCATTGAAATAAATCTGTTCGGTACCTTCCTTCTTTTTATGATTCAGATCATAAGTGGTATTTTTCTTCCACGCTATATTTAAGCCAAAAAGCTGAAATTCTTCCAGGGTTTATAATAACGCAAAAAAAATCGCACGATACTTAGATTTTAAACTGCAAGGGCATACAATCAAAATATTGATATTAGACTGCCTCCTGCAGCTGTTTGATCCAGTCAATTTCTCTTAAAATATTCCTCTTCTGTGTTGTCTCACTGCTAATGCTTTCAGCTAGACCAGTTGATTAATCCAGCATCCTCAAGCTATGAGGCATTTAACTTCTCCAGTGAAATAAATCTGTTCGGTACCTTCCTTCTTTTTATGATTCATATCATAAGTGGTATTCTTCTTCCATGCTCCATTGAGGCCAAAAAGCTTAAATTCGTCCAGGGTTTATAATAACGCAAAAAAATCGCACGATACTTAGATTTTAAACTGCAAGGGCATACAATCAAAATATTGATATTAGACTGCCTCCTGCAGCTGTTTGATCCAGTCAACTTCTCTTAAAATGTTCCTTTTCTGGGTTGTCTCACTCCAAGGATATCAGCTAGATTAGTCTAATAATCCAGCGTCCTCAAGCTATGTAGCATTCAACTTCTCCGGTAAACTACATCGGTCAAGTACCTTCACTATTTTTTGGAAATGCTGCATGAGTGCTCTTTTTCTTCCACACTTCATCTAGACCAAAAAGCTAAAATTCTGCAAGGTTGGATTTTACCGCAATAAATCACACGATACTCGGATTTTAAATTGCAAGGGCATACAATCAACATATTGACATTAATTAAAAGTGAAAAAGTAAGTTTACACGATAAATAGCTAAAACAGTGTCATCACTGCTGTGAAAAAAAATGTAGCACATTCAAATTCTAAGCAAGGTGTAAACTTACTCTTTCACTTTGTATGGCCACCTCCTCCCCAATGCCATACCAGTCCTCTCCAGATAAGTAGTCATTTTTGGCACATTCACTATTCCGCTTGAAATGGTTGACCAAAATTTTTACCACATTTATTAACATTTTAACAAAAACCTCAATCTTAGTATTTGTTTAAAACCATAAAACAGTTGGGCATTATGAATCTAAAAAAATTGAAGGAGAGTCTACTCACACTGAACCCTTCTACCTTCTGTATCATGATTAATGCGACATAAAGCTGGTGTGTTTCTCATCTCAGAAGCGAATCCAAAGCTTTCATTCTTGGAGTCCCATCAAAATCCAAAAAGAGGGAAGAAAAAAATGCATCCAATCTTTTAATCGGTTGCCAAAGTTCAGAGACTTGCTCCTGCAGCTGTTTTATCTAGTCAACTTCTCCTTAAAATGTTCTTCTCCTGTGTTGTCTCACTGCCAGTGCTTTTAGCTAGATCAGTCTAGTAATCCAGCATCCTCAAGCTATGCGGCATTTAACTTCTCCAGTGAAATAAATCTGTTTGGTACCTTCCTTCTTTTTATGATTCATATCATAAGTGGTATTCTTTTTCCATGCTCCATTGAGGCCAAAAAGCTTAAATTCGTCCAGGGTTTATAATAACGCAAAAAAATCGCACGATACTTAGATTTTAAACTGCAAGGGCATACAATCAAAATATTGATATTAGACTGCCTCCTGCAGCTCTTTGATCCAGTCAATTTACCTTAAAATATTCCTCTTCTGTGTTGTCTCACTGCTAATGCTTTCAGCTAGACCAGTTGATTAATCCAGCATCCTCAAGCTATGTAGCATTCCACTTCTCCATTGAAATAAATCTGTTCGGTACCTTCCTTCTTTTTATGATTCAGATCATAAGTGGTATTTTTCTTCCACGTTATATTTAGGCCAAAAAGCGTAAATTCTTCCAGGGTTTATAATAACGCAAAAAAATCGCACGATACTTAGATTTTAAACTGCAAGGGCATACAATCAAAATATTGATATTAGACTGCCTCCTGCAGCTCTTTGATCCAGTCAATTTACCTTAAAATATTCCCCTTCTGTGTTGTCTCACTGCTAATGCTTTCAGCTAGACCAGTTGATTAATCCAGCATCCTCAAGCTATGTAGCATTCCACTTCTCCATTGAAATAAATCTGTTCGGTACCTTCCTTCTTTTTATGATTCAGATCATAAGTGGTATTTTTCTTCCACGCTATATTTAGGCCAAAAAGCTGAAATTCTTCCAGGGTTTATAATAACGCAAAAAAAATCGCACGATACTTAGATTTTAAACTGCAAGGGCATACAATCAAAATATTGATATTAGACTTCCTCCTGCAGCTGTTTGATCCAGTCAATTTCTCTTAAAATATTCCTCTTCTGTGTTGTCTCACTGCTAATGCTTTCAGCTAGACCAGTTGATTAACCCAGCATCCTCAAGCTATGAGGCATTTAACTTCTCCAGTGAAATAAATCTGTTCGGTACTTTCCTTCTTTTTATGATTCATATCATAAGTGGTATTCTTCTTCCATGCTCCATTGAGGCCAAAAAGCTTAAATTCGTCCAGGGTTTATAATAACGCAAAAAAATCGCACAATACTTAGATTTTAAACTGCAAGGGCATACAATCAAAATATTGATATTAGACTGCCTCCTGCAGCTGTTTGATCCAGTCAACTTCTCTTAAAATGTTCCTTTTCTGGGTTGTCTCACTCCAAGGATATCAGCTAGATTAGTCTAATAATCCAGCGTCCTCAAGCTATGTAGCATTCAACTTCTCCGGTAAACTACATCGGTCAAGTACCTTCACTATTTTTTGGAAATGTTGCATGAGTGCTCTTTTTCTTCCACACTTCATCTAGACCAAAAAGCTAAAATTCTGCAAGGTTGGATTTTACCGCAAAAAATCACACGATACTCGGATTTTAAATTGCAAGGGCATACAATCAACATATTGACATTAATTAAAAGTGAAAAAGTAAGTTTACACGATAAATAGCTAAAACAGTGTCATCACTGCTGTGAAAAAAAATGTAGCACATTCAAATTCTAAGCAAGGTGTAAACTTACTCTTTCACTTTGTATGGCCACCTCCTCCCCAATGCCATACCAGTCCTCTCCAGATAAGTAGTCATTTTTGGCACATTCACTATTCTGCTTGAAATGGTTGACCAAAATTTTTACCACATTTATTAACATTTTAACAAAAACCTCAATCTTAGTATTTGTTTAAAACCATAAAACAGTTGGGCATTATGAATCTAAAAACATTGAAGGAGAGTCTACTCACATGACCGAGGCTATTTCTTGACCTAAATGCCTGAGCAACCTCAATAACTGAACCCTTCTACCTTCTGTATCATGATTAATGCGACATAAAGCTGGTGTGTCTCAGAAGCGAATCCAAAGCTTTCATTCTTGGAGTCCCATCAAAATCCAAAAAGAGGGAAGAAAAAAATGCATCCGTTCTTTTAATCGGTTGCCAAAGTTCAGAGACTTGCTCCTGCAGCTGTTTTATCTAGTCAACTTCTCCTTAAAATGTTCTTCTCCTGTGTTGTCTCACTGCCAGTGCTTTTAGCTAGATCAGTCTAGTAATCCAGCATCCTCAAGCTATGAGGCATTTAACTTCTATAGTGAAATAAATCTGTTCGGTACCTTCCTTCTTTTTATGATTCATATCATAAGTGGTATTCTTTTTCCATGCTCCATTGAGGCCAAAAAGCTTAAATTCGTCCAGGGTTTATAATAACGCAAAAAAAAACGCACGATACTTAGATTTTAAACTGCAAGGGCATACAATCAAAATATTGATATTAGACTGCCTCCTGCAGCTCTTTGATCCAGTCAATTTACCTTAAAATATTCCCCTTCTGTGTTGTCTCACTGCTAATGCTTTCAGCTAGACCAGTTGATTAATCCAGCATCCTCAAGCTATGTAGCATTCCACTTCTCCATTGAAATAAATCTGTTCGGTACCTTCCTTCTTTTTATGATTCATATCATAAGTGGTATTCTTCTTCCATGCTCCATTGAGGCCAAAAAGCTTAAATTCGTCCAGGGTTTATAATAACGCAAAAAAATCGCACGATACTTAGATTTTAAACTGCAAGGGCATACAATCAAAATATTGATATTAGACTGCCTCCTGCAGCTGTTTGATCCAGTCAACTTCTCTTAAAATGTTCCTTTTCTGGGTTGTCTCACTCCAAGGATATCAGCTAGATTAGTCTAATAATCCAGCGTCCTCAAGCTATGTAGCATTCAACTTCTCCGGTAAACTACATCGGTCAAGTACCTTCACTATTTTTTGGAAATGCTGCATGAGTGCTCTTTTTCTTCCACACTTCATCTAGACCAAAAAGCTAAAATTCTGCAAGGTTGGATTTTACCGCAAAAAATCACACGATACTCGGATTTTAAATTGCAAGGGCATACCATCAACATATTGACATTAATTAAAAGTGAAAAAGTAAGTTTACACGATAAATAGCTAAAACAGTGTCATCACTGCTGTGAAAAAAAATGTAGCACATTCAAATTCTAAGCAAGGTGTAAACTTACTCTTTCACTTTGTATGGCCACCTCCTCCCCAATGCCATACCAGTCCTCCCCAGATAAGTAGTCATTTTTGGCACATTCACTATTCTGCTTGAAATGGTTGACCAAAATTTTTACCACATTTATTAACATTTTAACAAAAACCTCAATCTTAGTATTTGTTTAAAACCATAAAACAGTTGGGCATTATGAATCTAAAAACATTGAAGGAGAGTCTACTCACATGACCGAGGCTATTTCTTGACCTAAATGCCTGAGCAACCTCAATAACTGAACCCTTCTACCTTCTGTATCATGATTAATGCGACATAAAGCTGGTGTGTCTCAGAAGCGAATCCAAAGCTTTCATTCTTGGAGTCCCATCAAAATCCAAAAAGAGGGAAGAAAAAAATGCATCCGTTCTTTTAATCGGTTGCCAAAGTTCAGAGACTTGCTCCTGCAGCTGTTTTATCTAGTCAACTTCTCCTTAAAATGTTCTTCTCCTGTGTTGTCTCACTGCCAGTGCTTTTAGCTAGATCAGTCTAGTAATCCAGCATCCTCAAGCTATGAGGCATTTAACTTCTCCAGTGAAATAAATCTGTTCGGTACCTTCCTTCTTTTTATGATTCATATCATAAGTGGTATTCTTTTTCCATGCTCCATTGAGGCCAAAAAGCTTAAATTCGTCCAGGGTTTATAATAACGCAAAAAAATCGCACGATACTTAGATTTTAAACTGCAAGGGCATACAATCAAAATATTGATATTAGACTGCCTCCTGCAGCTCTTTGATCCAGTCAATTTACCTTAAAATATTCCTCTTCTGTGTTGTCTCACTGCTAATGCTTTCAGCTAGACCAGTTGATTAATCCAGCATCCTCAAGCTATGAGGCATTTAACTTCTCCAGTGAAATAAATCTGTTCGGTACCTTCCTTCTTTTTATGATTCATATCATAAGTGGTATTCTTCTTCCATGCTCCATTGAGGCCAAAAAGCTTAAATTCGTCCAGGGTTTATAATAACGCAAAAAAATCGCACGATACTTAGATTTTAAACTGCAAGGGCATACAATCAAAATATTGATATTAGACTGCCTCCTGCAGCTCTTTGATCCAGTCAACTTCTCTTAAAATGTTCCTTTTCTGGGTTGTCTCACTCCAAGGATATCAGCTAGATTAGTCTAATAATCCAGCGTCCTCAAGCTATGTAGCATTCAACTTCTCCGGTAAACTACATCGGTCAAGTACCTTCACTATTTTTTGGAAATGCTGCATGAGTGCTCTTTTTCTTCCACACTTCATCTAGACCAAAAAGCTAAAATTCTGCAAGGTTGGATTTTACCGCAAAAAATCACACGATACTCGGATTTTAAATTGCAAGGGCATACAATCAACATATTGACATTAATTAAAAGTGAAAAAGTAAGTTTACACGATAAATAGCTAAAACAGTGTCATCACTGCTGTGAAAAAAAATGTAGCACATTCAAATTCTAAGCAAGGTGTAAACTTACTCTTTCACTTTGTATGGCCACCTCCTCCCCAATGCCATACCAGTCCTCTCCAGATAAGTAGTCATTTTTGGCACATTCACTATTCCGCTTGAAATGGTTGACCAAAATTTTTACCACATTTATTAACATTTTAACAAAAACCTCAATCTTAGTATTTGTTTAAAACCATAAAACAGTTGGGCATTATGAATCTAAAAAAATTGAAGGAGAGTCTACTCACATGACCTAGGCTATTTCTTGACCTAAATGCCTGAGCAACCTCAATAACTGAACCCTTCTACCTTCTGTATCATGATTAATGCGACATAAAGCTGGTGTGTCTCAGAAGCGAATCCAAAGCTTTCATTCTTGGAGTCCCATCAAAATCCAAAAAGAGGGAAGAAAAAAATGCATCCGTTCTTTTAATCGGTTGCCAAAGTTCAGAGACTTGCTCCTGCAGCTGTTTTATCTAGTCAACTTCTCCTTAAAATGTTCTTCTCCTGTGTTGTCTCACTGCCAGTGCTTTTAGCTAGATCAGTCTAGTAATCCAGCATCCTCAAGCTATGAGGCATTTAACTTCTCCAGTGAAATAAATCTGTTCGGTACCTTCCTTCTTTTTATGATTCATATCATAAGTGGTATTCTTTTTCCATGCTCCATTGAGGCCAAAAAGCTTAAATTCGTCCAGGGTTTATAATAACGCAAAAAAATCGCACGATACTTAGATTTTAAACTGCAAGGGCATACAATCAAAATATTGATATTAGACTGCCTCCTGCAGCTCTTTGATCCAGTCAATTTACCTTAAAATATTCCTCTTCTGTGTTGTCTCACTGCTAATGCTTTCAGCTAGACCAGTTGATTAATCCAGCATCCTCAAGCTATGTAGCATTCCACTTCTCCATTAAAATAAATCTGTTCGGTACCTTCCTTCTTTTTATGATTCAGATCATAAGTGGTATTTTTCTTCCACGCTATATTTAGGCCAAAAAGCTGAAATTCTTCCAGGGTTTATAATAACGCAAAAAAAAAATCGCACGATACTTAGATTTTAAACTGCAAGGGCATACAATCAAAATATTGATATTAGACTGCCTCCTGCAGCTGTTTGATCCAGTCAATTTCTCTTAAAATATTCCTCTTCTGTGTTGTCTCACTGCTAATGCTTTCAGCTAGACCAGTTGATTAATCCAGCATCCTCAAGCTATGAGGCATTTAACTTCTCCAGTGAAATAAATCTGTTCGGTACCTTCCTTCTTTTTATGATTCATATCATAAGTGGTATTCTTCTTCCATGCTCCATTGGGGCCAAAAAGCTTAAATTCGTCCAGGGTTTATAATAACGCAAAAAAATCGCACGATACTTAGATTTTAAACTGCAAGGGCATACAATCAAAATATTGATATTAGACTGCCTCCTGCAGCTCTTTGATCCAGTCAACTTCTCTTAAAATGTTCCTTTTCTGGGTTGTCTCACTCCAAGGATATCAGCTAGATTAGTCTAATAATCCAGCGTCCTCAAGCTATGTAGCATTCAACTTCTCCGGTAAACTACATCGGTCAAGTACCTTCACTATTTTTTGGAAATGCTGCATGAGTGCTCTTTTTCTTCCACACTTCATCTAGACCAAAAAGCTAAAATTCTGCAAGGTTGGATTTTACCGCAAAAAATCACACGATACTCGGATTTTAAATTGCAAGGGCATACAATCAACATATTGACATTAATTAAAAGTGAAAAAGTAAGTTTACACGATAAATAACTAAAATAGTGTCATCACTGCTGTGAAAAAAAATGTAGCACATTCAAATTCTAAGCAAGGTGTAAACTTACTCTTTCACTTTGTATGGCCACCTCCTCCCCAATGCCATACCAGTCCTCTCCAGATACGTAGTCATTTTTGGCACATTCACTATTCCGCTTGAAATGGTTGACCAACATTTTTACCACATTTATTAACATTTTAACAAAAACCTCAATCTTAGTATTTGTTTAAAACCATAAAACAGTTGGGCATTATGAATCTAAAAAAATTGAAGGAGAGTCTACTCACATGACCTAGGCTATTTCTTGACCTAAATGCCTGAGCAACCTCAATAACTGAACCCCTCTACCTTCTGTATCATGATTAATGCGACATAAAGCTGGTGTGTTTGTCATCTCAGAAGCGAATCCAAAGCTTTCATTCTTGGAGTCCCATCAAAATCCAAAAAGAGGGAAGAAAAAAATGCATCCGTTCTTTTAATCGGTTGCCAAAGTTCAGAGACTTGCTCCTGCAGCTGTTTTATCTAGTCAACTTCTCCTTAAAATGTTCTTCTCCTGTGTTGTCTCACTGCCAGTGCTTTTAGCTAGATCAGTCTAGTAATCCAGCATCCTCAAGCTATGAGGCATTTAACTTCTCCAGTGAAATAAATCTGTTCGGTACCTTCCTTCTTTTTATGATTCATATCATAAGTGGTATTCTTTTTCCATGCTCCATTGAGGCCAAAAAGCTTAAATTCGTCCAGGGTTTATAATAACGCAAAAAAATCGCACGATACTTAGATTTTAAACTGCAAGGGCATACAATCAAAATATTGATATTAGACTGCCTCCTGCAGCTCTTTGATCCAGTCAATTTACCTTAAAATATTCCTCTTCTGTGTTGTCTCACTGCTAATGCTTTCAGCTAGACCAGTTGATTAATCCAGCATCCTCAAGCTATGTAGCATTCCACTTCTCCATTAAAATAAATCTGTTCGGTACCTTCCTTCTTTTTATGATTCAGATCATAAGTGGTATTTTTCTTCCACGCTATATTTAGGCCAAAAAGCTGAAATTCTTCCAGGGTTTATAATAACGCAAAAAAAAAATCGCACGATACTTAGATTTTAAACTGCAAGGGCATACAATCAAAATATTGATATTAGACTGCCTCCTGCAGCTGTTTGATCCAGTCAATTTCTCTTAAAATATTCCTCTTCTGTGTTGTCTCACTGCTAATGCTTTCAGCTAGACCAGTTGATTAATCCAGCATCCTCAAGCTATGAGGCATTTAACTTCTCCAGTGAAATAAATCTGTTCGGTACCTTCCTTCTTTTTATGATTCATATCATAAGTGGTATTCTTCTTCCATGCTCCATTGGGGCCAAAAAGCTTAAATTCGTCCAGGGTTTATAATAACGCAAAAAAATCGCACGATACTTAGATTTTAAACTGCAAGGGCATACAATCAAAATATTGATATTAGACTGCCTCCTGCAGCTCTTTGATCCAGTCAATTTACCTTAAAATGTTCCTTTTCTGGGTTGTCTCACTCCAAGGATATCAGCTAGATTAGTCTAATAATCCAGCGTCCTCAAGCTATGTAGCATTCAACTTCTCCGGTAAACTACATCGGTCAAGTACCTTCACTATTTTTTGGAAATGCTGCATGAGTGCTCTTTTTCTTCCACACTTCATCTAGACCAAAAAGCTAAAATTCTGCAAGGTTGGATTTTACCGCAAAAAATCACACGATACTCGGATTTTAAATTGCAAGGGCATACAATCAACATATTGACATTAATTAAAAGTGAAAAAGTAAGTTTACACGATAAATAACTAAAATAGTGTCATCACTGCTGTGAAAAAAAATGTAGCACATTCAAATTCTAAGCAAGGTGTAAACTTACTCTTTCACTTTGTATGGCCACCTCCTCCCCAATGCCATACCAGTCCTCTCCAGATACGTAGTCATTTTTGGCACATTCACTATTCCGCTTGAAATGGTTGACCAAAATTTTTACCACATTTATTAACATTTTAACAAAAACCTCAATCTTAGTATTTGTTTAAAACCATAAAACAGTTGGGCATTATGAATCTAAAAAAATTGAAGGAGAGTCTACTCACATGACCTAGGCTATTTCTTGACCTAAATGCCTGAGCAACCTCAATAACTGAACCCCTCTACCTTCTGTATCATGATTAATGCGACATAAAGCTGGTGTGTTTGTCATCTCAGAAGCGAATCCAAAGCTTTCATTCTTGGAGTCCCATCAAAATCCAAAAAGAGGGAAGAAAAAAATGCATCCGTTCTTTTAATCGGTTGCCAAAGTTCAGAGACTTGCTCCTGCAGCTGTTTTATCTAGTCAACTTCTCCTTAAAATGTTCTTCTCCTGTGTTGTCTCACTGCCAGTGCTTTTAGCTAGATCAGTCTAGTAATCCAGCATCCTCAAGCTATGAGACATTTAACTTCTCCAGTGAAATAAATCTGTTTGGTACCTTCCTTCTTTTTATGATTCATATTATAAGTGGTATTCTTTTTCCATGCTCCATTGAGGCCAAAAAGCTTAAATTCGTCCAGGGTTTATAATAACGCAAAAAAATCGCACGATACTTAAATTTTAAACTGCAAGGGCATACAATCAAAATATTGATATTAGACTGCCTCCTGCAGCTCTTTGATCCAGTCAATTTACCTTAAAATATTCCTCTTCTGTGTTGTCTCACTGCTAATGCTTTCAGCTAGACCAGTTGATTAATCCAGCATCCTCAAGCTATGAGGCATTTAACTTCTCCAGTGAAATAAATCTGTTCGGTACCTTCCTTCTTTTTATGATTCATATCATAAGTGGTATTCTTCTTCCATGCTCCATTGAGGCCAAAAAGCTTAAATTCGTCCAGGGTTTATAATAACGCAAAAAAATCGCACGATACTTAGATTTTAAACTGCAAGGGCATACAATCAAAATATTGATATTAGACTGCCTCCTGCAGCTGTTTGATCCAGTCAACTTCTCTTAAAATGTTCCTTTTCTGGGTTGTCTCACTCCAAGGATATCAGCTAGATTAGTCTAATAATCCAGCGTCCTCAAGCTATGTAGCATTCAACTTCTCCGGTAAACTACATCGGTCAAGTACCTTCACTATTTTTTGGAAATGCTGCATGAGTGCTCTTTTTCTTCCACACTTCATCTAGACAAAAAAGCTAAAATTCTGCAAGGTTGGATTTTACCGCAAAAAAATCACACGATACTCGGATTTTAAATTTCAAGGGCATACAATCAACATATTGACATTAATTAAAAGTGAAAAAGTAAGTTTACACGATAAATAGCTAAAACAGTGTCATCACTGCTGTGAAAAAAAATGTAGCACATTCAAATTCTAAGCAAGGTGTAAACTTACTCTTTCACTTTGTATGGCCACCTCCTCCCCAATGCCATACCAGTCCTCTCCGGATAAGTAGTCATTTTTGGCACATTCACTATTCCGCTTGAAATGGTTGACCAAAATTTTTACCACATTTATTAACATTTTAACAAAAACCTCAATCTTAGTATTTGTTTAAAACCATAAAACAGTTGGGCATTATGAATCTAAAAAAATTGAAGGAGAGTCTACTCACATGACCTAGGCTATTTCTTGACCTAAATGCCTGAGCAACCTCAATAACTGAACCCTTCTACCTTCTGTATCATGATTAATGCGACATAAAGCTGGTGTGTCTCAGAAGCGAATCCAAAGCTTTCATTCTTGGAGTCCCATCAAAATCCAAAAAGAGGGAAGAAAAAAATGCATCCGTTCTTTTAATCGGTTGCCAAAGTTCAGAGACTTGCTCCTGCAGCTGTTTTATCTAGTCAACTTCTCCTTAAAATGTTCTTCTCCTGTGTTGTCTCACTGCCAGTGCTTTTAGCTAGATCAGTCTAGTAATCCAGCATCCTCAAGCTATGAGGCATTTAACTTCTCCAGTGAAATAAATCTGGTCGGTACCTTCCTTCTTTTTATGATTCATATCATAAGTGGTATTCTTTTTCCATGCTCCATTGAGGCCAAAAAGCTTAAATTCGTCCAGGGTTTATAATAACGCAAAAAAATCGCACGATACTTAGATTTTAAACTGCAAGGGCATACAATCAAAATATTGATATTAGACTGCCTCCTGCAGCTCTTTGATCCAGTCAATTTACCTTAAAATATTCCTCTTCTGTGTTGTCTCACTGCTAATGCTTTCAGCTAGACCAGTTGATTAATCCAGCATCCTCAAGCTATGTAGCATTCCACTTCTCCATTGAAATAAATCTGTTCGGTACCTTCCTTCTTTTTATGATTCAGATCATAAGTGGTATTTTTCTTCCACGCTATATTTAGGCCAAAAAGCTGAAATTCTTCCAGGGTTTATAATAACGCAAAAAAAAATATCGCACGATACTTAGATTTTAAACTGCAAGGGCATACAATCAAAATATTGATATTAGACTGCCTCCTGCAGCTGTTTGATCCAGTCAATTTCTCTTAAAATATTCCTCTTCTGTGTTGTCTCACTGCTAATGCTTTCAGCTAGACCAGTTGATTAATCCAGCATCCTCAAGCTATGAGGCATTTAACTTCTCCAGTGAAATAAATCTGTTCGGTACCTTCCTTCTTTTTATGATTCATATCATAAGTGGTATTCTTCTTCCATGCTCCATTGAGGCCAAAAAGCTTAAATTCGTCCAGGGTTTATAATAACGCAAAAAAATCGCACGATACTTAGATTTTAAACTGCAAGGGCATACAATCAAAATATTGATATTAGACTGCCTCCTGCAGCTCTTTGATCCAGTCAACTTCTCTTAAAATGTTCCTTTTCTGGGTTGTCTCACTCCAAGGATATCAGCTAGATTAGTCTAATAATCCAGCGTCCTCAAGCTATGTAGCATTCAACTTCTCCGGTAAACTACATCGGTCAAGTACCTTCACTATTTTTTGGAAATGCTGCATGAGTGCTCTTTTTCTTCCACACTTCATCTAGACCAAAAAGCTAAAATTCTGCAAGGTTGGATTTTACCGCAAAAAATCACACGATACTCGGATTTTAAATTGCAAGGGCATACAATCAACATATTGACATTAATTAAAAGTGAAAAAGTAAGTTTACACGATAAATAGCTAAAACAGTGTCATCACTGCTGTGAAAAAAAATGTAGCACATTCAAATTCTAAGCAAGGTGTAAACTTACTCTTTCACTTTGTATGGCCACCTCCTCCCCAATGCCATACCAGTCCTCTCCAGATAAGTAGTCATTTTTGGCACATTCACTATTCCGCTTGAAATGGTTGACCAAAATTTTTACCACATTTATTAACATTTTAACAAAAACCTCAATCTTAGTATTTGTTTAAAACCATAAAACAGTTGGGCATTATGAATCTAAAAAAATTGAAGGAGAGTCTACTCACATGACCTAGGCTATTTCTTGACCTAAATGCCTGAGCAACCTCAATAACTGAACCCTTCTACCTTCTGTATCATGATTAATGCGACATAAAGCTGGTGTGTCTCAGAAGCGAATCCAAAGCTTTCATTCTTGGAGTCCCATCAAAATCCAAAAAGAGGGAAGAAAAAAATGCATCCGTTCTTTTAATCGGTTGCCAAAGTTCAGAGACTTGCTCCTGCAGCTGTTTTATCTAGTCAACTTCTCCTTAAAATGTTCTTCTCCTGTGTTGTCTCACTGCCAGTGCTTTTAGCTAGATCAGTCTAGTAATCCAGCATCCTCAAGCTATGAGGCATTTAACTTCTCCAGTGAAATAAATCTGTTCGGTACCTTCCTTCTTTTTATGATTCATATCATAAGTGGTATTCTTTTTCCATGCTCCATTGAGGCCAAAAAGCTTAAATTCGTCCAGGGTTTATAATAACGCAAAAAAATCGCACGATACTTAGATTTTAAACTGCAAGGGCATACAATCAAAATATTGATATTAGACTGCCTCCTGCAGCTCTTTGATCCAGTCAATTTACCTTAAAATATTCCTCTTCTGTGTTGTCTCACTGCTAATGCTTTCAGCTAGACCAGTTGATTAATCCAGCATCCTCAAGCTATGTAGCATTCCACTTCTCCATTAAAATAAATCTGTTCGGTACCTTCCTTCTTTTTATGATTCAGATCATAAGTGGTATTTTTCTTCCACGCTATATTTAGGCCAAAAAGCTGAAATTCTTCTAGGGTTTATAATAACGCAAAAAAAAAATCGCACGATACTTAGATTTTAAACTGCAAGGGCATACAATCAAAATATTGATATTAGACTGCCTCCTGCAGCTGTTTGATCCAGTCAATTTCTCTTAAAATATTCCTCTTCTGTGTTGTCTCACTGCTAATGCTTTCAGCTAGACCAGTTGATTAATCCAGCATCCTCAAGCTATGAGGCATTTAACTTCTCCAGTGAAATAAATCTGTTCGGTACCTTCCTTCTTTTTATGATTCATATCATAAGTGGTATTCTTCTTCCATGCTCCATTGGGGCCAAAAAGCTTAAATTCGTCCAGGGTTTATAATAACGCAAAAAAATCGCACGATACTTAGATTTTAAACTGCAAGGGCATACAATCAAAATATTGATATTAGACTGCCTCCTGCAGCTCTTTGATCCAGTCAACTTCTCTTAAAATGTTCCTTTTCTGGGTTGTCTCACTCCAAGGATATCAGCTAGATTAGTCTAATAATCCAGCGTCCTCAAGCTATGTAGCATTCAACTTCTCCGGTAAACTACATCGGTCAAGTACCTTCACTATTTTTTGGAAATGCTGCATGAGTGCTCTTTTTCTTCCACACTTCATCTAGACCAAAAAGCTAAAATTCTGCAAGGTTGGATTTTACCGCAAAAAATCACACGATACTCGGATTTTAAATTGCAAGGGCATACAATCAACATATTGACATTAATTAAAAGTGAAAAAGTAAGTTTACACGATAAATAACTAAAATAGTGTCATCACTGCTGTGAAAAAAAATGTAGCACATTCAAATTCTAAGCAAGGTGTAAACTTACTCTTTCACTTTGTATGGCCACCTCCTCCCCAATGCCATACCAGTCCTCTCCAGATACGTAGTCATTTTTGGCACATTCACTATTCCGCTTGAAATGGTTGACCAACATTTTTACCACATTTATTAACATTTTAACAAAAACCTCAATCTTAGTATTTGTTTAAAACCATAAAACAGTTGGGCATTATGAATCTAAAAAAATTGAAGGAGAGTCTACTCACATGACCTAGGCTATTTCTTGACCTAAATGCCTGAGCAACCTCAATAACTGAACCCCTCTACCTTCTGTATCATGATTAATGCGACATAAAGCTGGTGTGTTTGTCATCTCAGAAGCGAATCCAAAGCTTTCATTCTTGGAGTCCCACCAAAATCCAAAAAGAGGGAAGAAAAAAATGCATCCGTTCTTTTAATCGGTTGCCAAAGTTCAGAGACTTGCTCCTGCAGCTGTTTTATCTAGTCAACTTCTCCTTAAAATGTTCTTCTCCTGTGTTGTCTCACTGCCAGTGCTTTTAGCTAGATCAGTCTAGTAATCCAGCATCCTCAAGCTATGAGGCATTTAACTTCTCCAGTGAAATAAATCTGTTCGGTACCTTCCTTCTTTTTATGATTCATATCATAAGTGGTATTCTTTTTCCATGCTCCATTGAGGCCAAAAAGCTTAAATTCGTCCAGGGTTTATAATAACGCAAACAAATCGCACGATACTTAGATTTTAAACTGCAAGGGCATACAATCAAAATATTGATATTAGACTGCCTCCTGCAGCTCTTTGATCCAGTCAATTTACCTTAAAATATTCCTCTTCTGTGTTGTCTCACTGCTAATGCTTTCAGCTAGACCAGTTGATTAATCCAGCATCCTCAAGCTATGTAGCATTCCACTTCTCCATTAAAATAAATCTGTTCGGTACCTTCCTTCTTTTTATGATTCAGATCATAAGTGGTATTTTTCTTCCACGCTATATTTAGGCCAAAAAGCTGAAATTCTTCCAGGGTTTATAATAACGCAAAAAAAAAATCGCACGATACTTAGATTTTAAACTGCAAGGGCATACAATCAAAATATTGATATTAGACTGCCTCCTGCAGCTGTTTGATCCAGTCTATTTCTCTTAAAATATTCCTCTTCTGTGTTGTCTCACTGCTAATGCTTTCAGCTAGACCAGTTGATTAATCCAGCATCCTCAAGCTATGAGGCATTTAACTTCTCCAGTGAAATAAATCTGTTCGGTACCTTCCTTCTTTTTATGATTCATATCATAAGTGGTATTCTTCTTCCATGCTCCATTGGGGCCAAAAAGCTTAAATTCGTCCAGGGTTTATAATAACGCAAAAAAATCGCACGATACTTAGATTTTAAACTGCAAGGGCATACAATCAAAATATTGATATTAGACTGCCTCCTGCAGCTCTTTGATCCAGTCAATTTACCTTAAAATGTTCCTTTTCTGGGTTGTCTCACTCCAAGGATATCAGCTAGATTAGTCTAATAATCCAGCGTCCTCAAGCTATGTAGCATTCAACTTCTCCGGTAAACTACATCGGTCAAGTACCTTCACTATTTTTTGGAAATGCTGCATGAGTGCTCTTTTTCTTCCACACTTCATCTAGACCAAAAAGCTAAAATTCTGCAAGGTTGGATTTTACCGCAAAAAATCACACGATACTCGGATTTTAAATTGCAAGGGCATACAATCAACATATTGACATTAATTAAAAGTGAAAAAGTAAGTTTACACGATAAATAACTAAAATAGTGTCATCACTGCTGTGAAAAAAAATGTAGCACATTCAAATTCTAAGCAAGGTGTAAACTTACTCTTTCACTTTGTATGGCCACCTCCTCCCCAATGCCATACCAGTCCTCTCCAGATACGTAGTCATTTTTGGCACATTCACTATTCCGCTTGAAATGGTTGACCAAAATTTTTACCACATTTATTAACATTTTAACAAAAACCTCAATCTTAGTATTTGTTTAAAACCATAAAACAGTTGGGCATTATGAATCTAAAAAAATTGAAGGAGAGTCTACTCACATGACCTAGGCTATTTCTTGACCTAAATGCCTGAGCAACCTCAATAACTGAACCCCTCTACCTTCTGTATCATGATTAATGCGACATAAAGCTGGTGTGTTTGTCATCTCAGAAGCGAATCCAAAGCTTTCATTCTTGGAGTCCCATCAAAATCCAAAAAGAGGGAAGAAAAAAATGCATCCGTTCTTTTAATCGGTTGCCAAAGTTCAGAGACTTGCTCCTGCAGCTGTTTTATCTAGTCAACTTCTCCTTAAAATGTTCTTCTCCTGTGTTGTCTCACTGCCAGTGCTTTTAGCTAGATCAGTCTAGTAATCCAGCATCCTCAAGCTATGAGACATTTAACTTCTCCAGTGAAATAAATCTGTTTGGTACCTTCCTTCTTTTTATGATTCATATCATAAGTGGTATTCTTTTTCCATGCTCCATTGAGGCCAAAAAGCTTAAATTCGTCCAGGGTTTATAATAACGCAAAAAAATTGCACGATACTTAGATTTTAAACTGCAAGGGCATACAATCAAAATATTGATATTAGACTGCCTCCTGCAGCTCTTTGATCCAGTCAATTTACCTTAAAATATTCCTCTTCTGTGTTGTCTCACTGCTAATGCTTTCAGCTAGACCAGTTGATTAATCCAGCATCCTCAA
Source organism: Hyperolius riggenbachi (assembly GCF_040937935.1). Lineage (NCBI taxonomy): Eukaryota > Metazoa > Chordata > Amphibia > Anura > Hyperoliidae > Hyperolius > Hyperolius riggenbachi. Next base: position 491,402,913 of record NC_090647.1, read on the forward strand.
GCTATGAGGCATTTAACTTCTCCAGTGAAATAAATCTGTTCGGTACCTTCCTTCTTTTTATGATTCATATCATAAGTGGTATTCTTTTTCCATGCTCCATTGAGGCCAAAAAGCTTAAATTCGTCCAGGGTTTATAATAACGCAAAAAAATCGCACGATACTTAGATTTTAAACTGCAAGGGCATACAATCAAAATATTGATATTAGACTGCCTCCTGCAGCTGTTTGATCCAGTCAACTTCTCTTAAAATGTTCCTTTTCTGGGTTGTCCCACTCCAAGGATATCAGCTAGATTAGTCTAATAATCCAGCGTCCTCAAGCTATGTAGCATTCAACTTCTCCGGTAAACTACATCGGTCAAGTACCTTCACTATTTTTTGGAAATGCTGCATGAGTGCTCTTTTTCTTCCACACTTCATCAAGATCAAAAAGCTAAAATTCTGCAAGGTTGGATTTTACCGCAAAAAATCACACGATACTCGGATTTTAAATTGCAAGGGCATACAATCAACATATTGACATTAATTAAAAGTGAAAAAGTAAGTTTACACGATAAATAGCTAAAACAGTGTCATCACTGCTGTGAAAAAAAATGTAGCACATTCAAATTCTAAGCAAGGTGTAAACTTACTCTTTCACTTTGTATGGCCACCTCCTCCCCAATGCCATACCAGTCCTCTCCAGATAAGTAGTCATTTTTGGCACATTCACTATTCCGCTTGAAATGGTTGACCAAAATTTTTACCACATTTATTAACATTTTAACAAAAACCTCAATCTTAGTATTTGTTTAAAACCATAAAACAGTTGGGCATTATGAATCTAAAAAAATTGAAGGAGAGTCTACTCACATGACCTAGGCTATTTCTTGACCTAAATGCCTGAGCAACCTCAATAACTGAACCCTTCTACCTTCTGTATCATGATTAATGCGACATAAAGCTGGTGTGTCTCAGAAGCGAATCCAAAGCTTTCATTCTTGGAGTCCCATCAAAATCCAAAAAGAGGGAAGAAAAAAATGCATCCGTTCTTTTAATCGGTTGCCAAAGTTCAGAGACTTGCTCCTGCAGCTGTTTTATCTAGTCAACTTCTCCTTAAAATGTTCTTCTCCTGTGTTGTCTCACTGCCAGTGCTTTTAGCTAGATCAGTCTAGTAATCCAGCATCCTCAAGCTATGAGGCATTTAACTTCTCCAGTGAAATAAATCTGGTCGGTACCTTCCTTCTTTTTATGATTCATATCATAAGTGGTATTCTTTTTCCATGCTCCATTGAGGCCAAAAAGCTTAAATTCGTCCAGGGTTTATAATAACGCAAACAAATCGCACGATACTTAGATTTTAAACTGCAAGGGCATACAATCAAAATATTGATATTAGACTGCCTCCTGCAGCTCTTTGATCCAGTCAATTTACCTTAAAATATTCCTCTTCTGTGTTGTCTCACTGCTAATGCTTTCAGCTAGACCAGTTGATTAATCCAGCATCCTCAAGCTATGTAGCATTCCACTTCTCCATTGAAATAAATCTGTTCGGTACCTTCCTTCTTTTTATGATTCAGATCATAAGTGGTATTTTTCTTCCACGCTATATTTAGGCCAAAAAGCTGAAATTCTTCCAGGGTTTATAATAACGCAAAAAAAAATATCGCACGATACTTAGATTTTAAACTGCAAGGGCATACAATCAAAATATTGATATTAGACTGCCTCCTGCAGCTGTTTGATCCAGTCAATTTCTCTTAAAATATTCCTCTTCTGTGTTGTCTCACTGCTAATGCTTTCAGCTAGACCAGTTGATTAATCCAGCATCCTCAAGCTATGAGGCATTTAACTTCTCCAGTGAAATAAATCTGTTCGGTACCTTCCTTCTTTTTATGATTCATATCATAAGTGGTATTCTTCTTCCATGCTCCATTGGGGCCAAAAAGCTTAAATTCGTCCAGGGTTTATAATAACGCAAAAAAATCGCACGATACTTAGATTTTAAACTGCAAGGGCATACAATAAAAATATTGATATTAGACTGCCTCCTGCAGCTCTTTGATCCAGTCAACTTCTCTTAAAATGTTCCTTTTCTGGGTTGTCTCACTCCAAGGATATCAGCTAGATTAGTCTAATAATCCAGCGTCCTCAAGCTATGTAGCATTCAACTTCTCCGGTAAACTACATCGGTCAAGTACCTTCACTATTTTTTGGAAATGCTGCATGAGTGCTCTTTTTCTTCCACACTTCATCTAGACCAAAAAGCTAAAATTCTGCAAGGTTGGATTTTACCGCAAAAAATCACACGATACTCGGATTTTAAATTGCAAGGGCATACAATCAACATATTGACATTAATTAAAAGTGAAAAAGTAAGTTTACACGATAAATAACTAAAATAGTGTCATCACTGCTGTGAAAAAAAATGTAGCACATTCAAATTCTAAGCAAGGTGTAAACTTACTCTTTCACTTTGTATGGCCACCTCCTCCCCAATGCCATACCAGTCCTCTCCAGATAAGTAGTCATTTTTGGCACATTCACTATTCCGCTTGAAATGGTTGACCAAAATTTTTACCACATTTATTAACATTGTAACAAAAACCTCAATCTTAGTATTTGTTTAAAACCATAAAACAGTTGGGCATTATGAATCTAAAAAAATTGAAGGAGAGTCTACTCACATGACCTAGGCTATTTCTTGACCTAAATGCCTGAGCAACCTCAATAACTGAACCCCTCTACCTTCTGTATCATGATTAATGCGACATAAAGCTGGTGTGTTTGTCATCTCAGAAGCGAATCCAAAGCTTTCATTCTTGGAGTCCCATCAAAATCCAAAAAGAGGGAAGAAAAAAATGCATCCGTTCTTTTAATCGGTTGCCAAAGTTCAGAGACTTGCTCCTGCAGCTGTTTTATCTAGTCAACTTCTCCTTAAAATGTTCTTCTCCTGTGTTGTCTCACTGCCAGTGCTTTTAGCTAGATCAGTCTAGTAATCCAGCATCCTCAAGCTATGAGACATTTAACTTCTCCAGTGAAATAAATCTGTTTGGTACCTTCCTTCTTTTTATGATTCATATCATAAGTGGTATTCTTTTTCCATGCTCCATTGAGGCCAAAAAGCTTAAATTCGTCCAGGGTTTATAATAACGCAAAAAAATCGCACGATACTTAGATTTTAAACTGCAAGGGCATACAATCAAAATATTGATATTAGACTGCCTCCTGCAGCTCTTTGATCCAGTCAATTTACCTTAAAATATTCCTCTTCTGTGTTGTCTCACTGCTAATGCTTTCAGCTAGACCAGTTGATTAATCCAGCATCCTCAAGCTATGAGGCATTTAACTTCTCCAGTGAAATAAATCTGTTCGGTACCTTCCTTCTTTTTATGATTCATATCATAAGTGGTATTCTTTTTCCATGCTCCATTGAGGCCAAAAAGCTTAAATTCGTCCAGGGTTTATAATAACGCAAAAAAATCGCACGATACTTAGATTTTAAACTGCAAGGGCATACAATCAAAATATTGATATTAGACTGCCTCCTGCAGCTGTTTGATCCAGTCAACTTCTCTTAAAATGTTCCTTTTCTGGGTTGTCCCACTCCAAGGATATCAGCTAGATTAGTCTAATAATCCAGCGTCCTCAAGCTATGTAGCATTCAACTTCTCCGGTAAACTACATCGGTCAAGTACCTTCACTATTTTTTGGAAATGCTGCATGAGTGCTCTTTTTCTTCCACACTTCATCAAGATCAAAAAGCTAAAATTCTGCAAGGTTGGATTTTACCGCAAAAAATCACACGATACTCAGATTTTAAATTGCAAGGGCATACAATCAACATATTGACATTAATTAAAAGTGAAAAAGTAAGTTTACACGATAAATAGCTAAAACAGTGTCATCACTGCTGTGAAAAAAAATGTAGCACATTCAAATTCTAAGCAAGGTGTAAACTTACTCTTTCACTTTGTATGGCCACCTCCTCCCCAATGCCATACCAGTCCTCTCCAGATAAGTAGTCATTTTTGGCACATTCACTATTCCGCTTGAAATGGTTGACCAAAATTTTTACCACATTTATTAACATTTTAACAAAAACCTCAATCTTAGTATTTGTTTAAAACCATAAAACAGTTGGGCATTATGAATCTAAAAAAATTGAAGGAGAGTCTACTCACATGACCTAGGCTATTTCTTGACCTAAATGCCTGAGCAACCTCAATAACTGAACCCTTCTACCTTCTGTATCATGATTAATGCGACATAAAGCTGGTGTGTCTCAGAAGCGAATCCAAAGCTTTCATTCTTGGAGTCCCATCAAAATCCAAAAAGAGGGAAGAAAAAAATGCATCCGTTCTTTTAATCGGTTGCCAAAGTTCAGAGACTTGCTCCTGCAGCTGTTTTATCTAGTCAACTTCTCCTTAAAATGTTCTTCTCCTGTGTTGTCTCACTGCCAGTGCTTTTAGCTAGATCAGTCTAGTAATCCAGCATCCTCAAGCTATGAGGCATTTAACTTCTCCAGTGAAATAAATCTGTTCGGTACCTTCCTTCTTTTTATGATTCATATCATAAGTGGTATTCTTTTTCCATGCTCCATTGAGGCCAAAAAGCTTAAATTCGTCCAGGGTTTATAATAACGCAAAAAAATCGCACGATACTTAGATTTTAAACTGCAAGGGCATACAATCAAAATATTGATATTAGACTGCCTCCTGCAGCTCTTTGATCCAGTCAATTTCTCTTAAAATATTCCTCTTCTGTGTTGTCTCACTGCTAATGCTTTCAGCTAGACCAGTTGATTAATCCAGCATCCTCAAGCTATGTAGCATTCCACTTCTCCATTGAAATAAATCTGTTCGGTACCTTCCTTCTTTTTATGATTCAGATCATAAGTGGTATTTTTCTTCCACGCTATATTTAGGCCAAAAAGCTGAAATTCTTCCAGGGTTTATAATAACGCAAAAAAAAAAATCGCACGATACTTAGATTTTAAACTGCAAGGGCATACAATCAAAATATTGATATTAGACTGCCTCCTGCAGCGGTTTGATCCAGTCAATTTCTCTTAAAATATTCCTCTTCTGTGTTGTCTCACTGCTAATGCTTTCAGCTAGACCAGTTGATTAATCCAGCATCCTCAAGCTATGAGGCATTTAACTTCTCCAGTGAAATAAATCTGTTCGGTACCTTCCTTCTTTTTATGATTCATATCATAAGTGGTATTCTTCTTCCATGCTCCATTGAGGCCAAAATGCTTAAATTCGTCCAGGGTTTATAATAACGCAAAAAAATCGCACGATACTTAGATTTTAAACTGCAAGGGCATACAATCAAAATATTGATATTAGACTGCCTCCTGCAGCTGTTTGATCCAGTCAACTTCTCTTAAAATGTTCCTTTTCTGGGTTGTCTCACTCCAAGGATATCAGCTAGATTAGTCTAATAATCCAGCGTCCTCAAGCTATGTAGCATTCAACTTCTCCGGTAAACTACATCGGTCAAGTACCTTCACTATTTTTTGGAAATGCTGCATGAGTGCTCTTTTTCTTCCACACTTCATCTAGACCAAAAAGCTAAAATTCTGCAAGGTTGGATTTTACCGCAAAAAAATCACACGATACTCGGATTTTAAATTGCAAGGGCATACAATCAACATATTGACATTAATTAAAAGTGAAAAAGTAAGTTTACACGATAAATAGCTAAAACAGTGTCATCACTGCTGTGAAAAAAAATGTAGCACATTCAAATTCTAAGCAAGGTGTAAACTTACTCTTTCACTTTGTATGGCCACCTCCTCCCCAATGCCATACCAGTCCTCTCCGGATAAGTAGTCATTTTTGGCACATTCACTATTCCGCTTGAAATGGTTGACCAAAATTTTTACCACATTTATTAACATTTTAACAAAAACCTCAATCTTAGTATTTGTTTAAAACCATAAAACAGTTGGGCATTATGAATCTAAAAAAATTGAAGGAGAGTCTACTCACATGACCTAGGCTATTTCTTGACCTAAATGCCTGAGCAACCTCAATAACTGAACCCTTCTACCTTCTGTATCATGATTAATGCGACATAAAGCTGGTGTGTCTCAGAAGCGAATCCAAAGCTTTCATTCTTGGAGTCCCATCAAAATCCAAAAAGAGGGAAGAAAAAAATGCATCCGTTCTTTTAATCAGTTGCCAAAGTTCAGAGACTTGCTCCTGCAGCTGTTTTATCTAGTCAACTTCTCCTTAAAATGTTCTTCTCCTGTGTTGTCTCACTGCCAGTGCTTTTAGCTAGATCAGTCTAGTAATCCAGCATCCTCAAGCTATGAGGCATTTAACTTCTCCAGTGAAATAAATCTGTTCGGTACCTTCCTTCTTTTTATGATTCATATCATAAGTGGTATTCTTTTTCCATGCTCCATTGAGGCCAAAAAGCTTAAATTCGTCCAGGGTTTATAATAACGCAAAAAAATCGCACGATACTTAGATTTTAAACTGCAAGGGCATACAATCAAAATATTGATATTAGACTGCCTCCTGCAGCTCTTTGATCCAGTCAATTTACCTTAAAATATTCCTCTTCTGTGTTGTCTCACTGCTAATGCTTTCAGCTAGACCAGTTGATTAATCCAGCATCCTCAAGCTATGTAGCATTCCACTTCTCCATTGAAATAAATCTGTTCGGTACCTTCCTTCTTTTTATGATTCAGATCATAAGTGGTATTTTTCTTCCACGCTATATTTAGGCCAAAAAGCTGAAATTCTTCCAGGGTTTATAATAACGCAAAAAAAAAATCGCACGATACTTAGATTTTAAACTGCAAGGGCATACAATCAAAATATTGATATTAGACTGCCTCCTGCAGCTCTTTGATCCAGTCAATTTCTCTTAAAATATTCCTCTTCTGTGTTGTCTCACTGCTAATGCTTTCAGCTAGACCAGTTGATTAATCCAGCATCCTCAAGCTATGAGGCATTTAACTTCTCCAGTGAAATAAATCTGTTAGGTACCTTCCTTCTTTTTATGATTCATATCATAAGTGGTATTCTTCTTCCATGCTCCATTGAGGCCAAAATGCTTAAATTCGTCCAGGGTTTATAATAACGCAAAAAAATCGCACGATACTTAGATTTTAAACTGCAAGGGCATACAATCAAAATATTGATATTAGACTGCCTCCTGCAGCTGTTTGATCCAGTCAACTTCTCTTAAAATGTTCCTTTTCTGGGTTGTCTCACTCCAAGGATATCAGCTAGATTAGTCTAATAATCCAGCGTCCTCAAGCTATGTAGCATTCAACTTCTCCGGTAAACTACATCGGTCAAGTACCTTCACTATTTTTTGGAAATGCTGCATGAGTGCTCTTTTTCTTCCACACTTCATCTAGACCAAAAAGCTAAAATTCTGCAAGGTTGGATTTTACCGCAAAAAAATCACACGATGCTCGGATTTTAAATTGCAAGGGCATACAATCAACATATTGACATTAATTAAAAGTGAAAAAGTAAGTTTACACGATAAATAGCTAAAACAGTGTCATCACTGCTGTGAAAAAAAATGTAGCACATTCAAATTCTAAGCAAGGTGTAAACTTACTCTTTCACTTTGTATGGCCACCTCCTCCCCAATGCCATACCAGTCCTCTCCGGATAAGTAGTCATTTTTGGCACATTCACTATTCCGCTTGAAATGGTTGACCAAAATTTTTACCACATTTATTAACATTTTAACAAAAACCTCAATCTTAGTATTTGTTTAAAACCATAAAACAGTTGGGCATTATGAATCTAAAAAAATTGAAGGAGAGTCTACTCACATGACCTAGGCTATTTCTTGACCTAAATGCCTGAGCAACCTCAATAACTGAACCCTTCTACCTTCTGTATCATGATTAATGCGACATAAAGCTGGTGTGTCTCAGAAGCGAATCCAACGCTTTCATTCTTGGAGTCCCATCAAAATCCAAAAAGAGGGAAGAAAAAAATGCATCCGTTCTTTTAATCGGTTGCCAAAGTTCAGAGACTTGCTCCTGCAGCTGTTTTATCTAGTCAACTTCTCCTTAAAATGTTCTTCTCCTGTGTTGTCTCACTGCCAGTGCTTTTAGCTAGATGAGTATAGTAATCCAGCATCCTCAAGCTATGAGGCATTTAACTTCTCCAGTGAAATAAATCTGTTCGGTACCTTCCTTCTTTTTATGATTCATATCATAAGTGGTATTCTTTTTCCATGCTCCATTGAGGCCAAAAAGCTTAAATTCGTCCAGGGTTTATAATAACGCAAAAAAATCGCACGATACTTAGATTTTAAACTGCAAGGGCATACAATCAAAATATTGATATTAGACTGCCTCCTGCAGCTGTTTGATCCAGTCAATTTCTCTTAAAATATTCCTCTTCTGTGTTGTCTCACTGCTAATGCTTTCAGCTAGACCAGTTGATTAATCCAGCATCCTCAAGCTATGAGGCATTTAACTTCTCCAGTGAAATAAATCTGTTCGGTACCTTCCTTCTTTTTATGATTCATATCATAAGTGGTATTCTTCTTCCATGCTCCATTGAGGCCAAAAAGCTTAAATTCGTCCAGGGTTTATAATAACGCAAAAAAATCGCACGATACTTAGATTTTAAACTGCAAGGGCATACAATCAAAATATTGATATTAGACTGCCTCCTGCAGCTGTTTGATCCAGTCAACTTCTCTTAAAATGTTCCTTTTCTGGGTTGTCTCACTCCAAGGATATCAGCTAGATTAGTCTAATAATCCAGCGTCCTCAAGCTATGTAGCATTCAACTTCTCCGGTAAACTACATCGGTCAAGTACCTTCACTATTTTTTGGAAATGCTGCATGAGTGCTCTTTTTCTTCCACACTTCATCTAGACCAAAAAGCTAAAATTCTGCAAGGTTGGATTTTACCGCAAAAAATCACACGATACTCGGATTTTAAATTGCAAGGGCATACAATCAACATATTGACATTAATTAAAAGTGAAAAAGTAAGTTTACACGATAAATAGCTAAAACAGTGTCATCACTGCTGTGAAAAAAAATGTAGCACATTCAAATTCTAAGCAAGGTGTAAACTTACTCTTTCACTTTGTATGGCCACCTCCTCCCCAATGCCATACCAGTCCTCTCCAGATAAGTAGTCATTTTTGGCACATTCACTATTCGCTTGAAATGGTTGACCAAAATTTTTACCACATTTATTAACATTTTAACAAAAACCTCAATCTTAGTATTTGTTTAAAACCATAAAACAGTTGGGCATTATGAATCTAAAAAAATTGAAGGAGAGTCTACTCACATGACCTAGGCTATTTCTTGACCTAAATGCCTGAGCAACCTCAATAACTGAACCCTTCTACCTTCTGTATCATGATTAATGCGACATAAAGCTGGTGTGTCTCAGAAGCGAATCCAAAGCTTTCATTCTTGGAGTCCCATCAAAATCCAAAAAGAGGGAAGAAAAAAATCCATCCGTTCTTTTAATCGGTTGCCAAAGTTCAGAGACTTGCTCCTGCAGCTGTTTTATCTAGTCAACTTCTCCTTAAAATGTTCTTCTCCTGTGTTGTCTCACTGCCAGTGCTTTTAGCTAGATCAGTCTAGTAATCCAGCATCCTCAAGCTATGAGGCATTTAACTTCTCCAGTGAAATAAACCTGTTTGGTACCTTCCTTCTTTTTATGATTCATATCATAAGTGGTATTCTTTTTCCATGCTCCATTGAGGGCAAAAAGCTTAAATTCGTCCAGGGTTTATAATAACGCAAAAAAATCGCACGATACTTAGATTTTAAACTGCAAGGGCATACAATCAAAATATTGATATTAGACTGCCTCCTGCAGCTCTTTGATCCAGTCAATTTACCTTAAAATATTCCCCTTCTGTGTTGTCTCACTGCTAATGCTTTCAGCTAGACCAGTTGATTAATCCAGCATCCTCAAGCTATGTAGCATTCCACTTCTCCATTGAAATAAATCTGTTCGGTACCTTCCTTCTTTTTATGATTCATATCATAAGTGGTATTCTTCTTCCATGCTCCATTGAGGCCAAAAAGCTTAAATTCGTCCAGGGTTTATAATAACGCAAAAAAATCGCACGATACTTAGATTTTAAACTGCAAGGGCATACAATCAAAATATTGATATTAGACTGCCTCCTGCAGCTGTTTGATCCAGTCAACTTCTCTTAAAATGTTCCTTTTCTGGGTTGTCTCACTCCAAGGATATCAGCTAGATTAGTCTAATAATCCAGCGTCCTCAAGCTATGTAGCATTCAACTTCTCCGGTAAACTACATCGGTCAAGTACCTTCACTATTTTTTGGAAATGCTGCATGAGTGCTCTTTTTCTTCCACACTTCATCTAGACCAAAAAGCTAAAATTCTGCAAGGTTGGATTTTACCGCAAAAAATCACACGATACTCGGATTTTAAATTGCAAGGGCATACAATCAACATATTGACATTAATTAAAAGTGAAAAAGTAAGTTTACACGATAAATAGCTAAAACAGTGTCATCACTGCTGTGAAAAAAAATGTAGCACATTCAAATTCTAAGCAAGGTGTAAACTTACTCTTTCACTTTGTATGGCCACCTCCTCCCCAATGCCATACCAGTCCTCTCCAGATAAGTAGTCATTTTTGGCACATTCACTATTCCGCTTGAAATGGTTGACCAAAATTTTTACCACATTTATTAACATTTTAACAAAAACCTCAATCTTAGTATTTGTTTAAAACCATAAAACAGTTGGGCATTATGAATCTAAAAAAATTGAAGGAGAGTCTACTCACACTGAACCCTTCTACCTTCTGTATCATGATTAATGCGACATAAAGCTGGTGTGTTTGTCATCTCAGAAGCGAATCCAAAGCTTTCATTCTTGGAGTCCCATCAAAATCCAAAAAGAGGGAAGAAAAAAATGCATCCGTTCTTTTAATCGGTTGCCAAAGTTCAGAGACTTGCTCCTGCAGCTGTTTTATCTAGTCAACTTCTCCTTAAAATGTTCTTCTCCTGTGTTGTCTCACTGCCAGTGCTTTTAGCTAGATCAGTCTAGTAATCCAGCATCCTCAAGCTATGCGGCATTTAACTTCTCCAGTGAAATAAATCTGTTTGGTACCTTCCTTCTTTTTATGATTCAGATCATAAGTGGTATTTTTCTTCCACGCTATATTTAGGCCAAAAAGCTGAAATTCTTCCAGGGTTTATAATAACGCAAAAAAATCGCACGATACTTAGATTTTAAACTGCAAGGGCATACAATCAAAATATTGATATTAGACTGCCTCCTGCAGCTCTTTGATCCAGTCAATTTACCTTAAAATATTCCCCTTCTGTGTTGTCTCACTGCTAATGCTTTCAGCTAGACCAGTTGATTAATCCAGCATCCTCAAGCTATGTAGCATTCCACTTCTCCATTGAAATAAATCTGTTCGATACCTTCCTTCTTTTTATGATTCAGATCATAAGTGGTATTCTTCTTCCACGCTATATTTAGGCCAAAAAGCTGAAATTCTTCCAGGGTTTATAATAACGCAAAAAAATTGCACGATACTTAGATTTTAAACTGCAAGGGCATACAATCAAAATATTGATATTAGACTGCCTCCTGCAGCTGTTTGATCCAGTCAACTTCTCTTAAAATGTTCCTTTTCTGGGTTGTCTCACTCCAAGGATATCAGCTAGATTAGTCTAATAATCCAGCGTCCTCAAGCTATGTAGCATTCAACTTCTCCGGTAAACTACATCGGTCAAGTACCTTCACTATTTTTTGGAAATGCTGCATGAGTGCTCTTTTTCTTCCACACTTCATCTAGACCAAAAAGCTAAAATTCTGCAAGGTTGGATTTTACCGCAAAAAAATCACACGATACTTGGATTTTAAATTGCAAGGGCATACAATCAACATATTGACATTAATTAAAAGTGAAAAAGTAAGTTTACACGATAAATAGCTAAAACAGTGTCATCACTGCTGTGAAAATTTTTTAAGCACATTCAAATTCTAAGCAAGGTGTAAACTTACTCTTTCACTTTGTATGGCCACCTCCTCCCCAATGCCATACCAGTCCTCTCCAGATAAGTAGTCATTTTTGGCACATTCACTATTCCGCTTGAAATGGTTGACCAAAATTTTTACCACATTTATTAACATTTTAACAAAAACCTCAATCTTAGTATTTGTTTAAAACCATAAAACAGTTGGGCATTATGAATCTAAAAACATTGAAGGAGAGTCTACTCACATGACCGAGGCTATTTCTTGACCTAAATGCCTGAGCAACCTCAATAACTGAACCCTTCTACCTTCTGTATCATGATTAATGCGACATAAAGCTGGTGTGTCTCAGAAGCGAATCCAAAGCTTTCATTCTTGGAGTCCCATCAAAATCCAAAAAGAGGGAAGAAAAAAATGCATCCGTTCTTTTAATCTGTTGCCAAAGTTCAGAGACTTGCTCCTGCAGCTGTTTTATCTAGTCAACTTCTCCTTAAAATGTTCTTCTCCTGTGTTGTCTCACTGCCAGTGCTTTTAGCTAGATCAGTCTAGTAATCCAGCATCCTCAAGCTATGAGGCATTTAACTTCTCCAGTGAAATAAATCTGTTCGGTACGTTCCTTCTTTTTATGATTCATATCATAAGTGGTATTCTTTTTCCATGCTCCATTGAGGCCAAAAAGCTTAAATTCGTCCAGGGTTTATAATAACGCAAAAAAATCGCACGATACTTAGATTTTAAACTGCAAGGGCATACAATCAAAATATTGATATTAGACTGCATCCTGCAGCTCTTTGATCCAGTCAATTTACCTTAAAATATTCCTCTTCTGTGTTGTCTTACTGCTAATGCTTTCAGCTAGACCAGTTGATTAATCCAGCATCCTCAAGCTATGTAGCATTCCACTTCTCCATTGAAATAAATCTGTTCGGTACCTTCCTTCTTTTTATGATTCAGATCATAAGTGGTATTTTTCTTCCACGCTATATTTAGGCCAAAAAGCTGAAATTCTTCCAGGGTTTATAATAACGCAAAAAAAAAAAAATCGCACGATACTTAGATTTTAAACTGCAAGGGCATACAATCAAAATATTGATATTAGACTGCCTCCTGCAGCTGTTTGATCCAGTCAATTTCTCTTAAAATATTCCTCTTCTGTGTTGTCTCACTGCTAATGCTTTCAGCTAGACCAGTTGATTAATCCAGCATCCTCAAGCTATGAGGCATTTAACTTCTCCAGTGAAATAAATCTGTTCGGTACCTTCCTTCTTTTTATGATTCATATCATAAGTGGTATTCTTCTTCCATGCTCCATTGAGGCCAAAAAGCTTAAATTCGTCCAGGGTTTATAATAACGCAAAAAAATCGCACGATACTTAGATTTTAAACTGCAAGGGCATACAATCAAAATATTGATATTAGACTGCCTCCTGCAGCTCTTTGATCCAGTCAACTTCTCTTAAAATGTTCCTTTTCTGGGTTGTCTCACTCCAAGGATATCAGCTAGATTAGTCTAATAATCCAGCGTCCTCAAGCTATGTAGCATTCAACTTCTCCGGTAAACTACATCGGTCAAGTACCTTCACTATTTTTTGGAAATGCTGCATGAGTGCTCTTTTTCTTCCACACTTCATCTAGACCAAAAAGCTAAAATTCTGCAAGGTTGGATTTTACCGCAAAAAATCACACGATACTCGGATTTTAAATTGCAAGGGCATACAATCAACATATTGACATTAATTAAAAGTGAAAAAGTAAGTTTACACGATAAATAGCTAAAACAGTGTCATCACTGCTGTGAAAAAAATGTAGCACATTCAAATTCTAAGCAAGGTGTAAACTTACTCTTTCACTTTGTATGGCCACCTCCTCCCCAATGCCATACCAGTCCTCTCCAGATAAGTAGTCATTTTTGGCACATTCACTATTCCGCTTGAAATGGTTGACCAAAATTTTTACCACATTTATTAACATTTTAACAAAAACCTCAATCTTAGTATTTGTTTAAAACCATAAAACAGTTGGGCATTATGAATCTAAAAAAATTGAAGGAGAGTCTACTCACATGACCTAGGCTATTTCTTGACCTAAATGCCTGAGCAACCTCAATAACTGAACCCTTCTACCTTCTGTATCATGATTAATGCGACATAAAGCTGGTGTGTCTCAGAAGCGAATCCAAAGCTTTCATTCTTGGAGTCCCATCAAAATCCAAAAAGAGGGAAGAAAAAAATGCATCCGTTCTTTTAATCGGTTGCCAAAGTTCAGAGACTTGCTCCTGCAGCTGTTTTATCTAGTCAACTTCTCCTTAAAATGTTCTTCTCCTGTGTTGTCTCACTGCCAGTGCTTTTAGCTAGATCAGTCTAGTAATCCAGCATCCTCAAGCTATGAGGCATTTAACTTCTCCAGTGAAATAAATCTGTTTGGTACCTTCCTTCTTTTTATGATTCATATCATAAGTGGTATTCTTTTTCCATGCTCCATTGAGGGCAAAAAGCTTAAATTCGTCCAGGGTTTATAATAACGCAAAAAAATCGCACGATACTTAGATTTTAAACTGCAAGGGCATACAATCAAAATATTGATATTAGACTGCCTCCTGCAGCTCTTTGATCCAGTCAATTTACCTTAAAATATTCCCCTTCTGTGTTGTCTCACTGCTAATGCTTTCAGCTAGACCAGTTGATTAATCCAGCATCCTCAAGCTATGTAGCATTCCACTTCTCCATTGAAATAAATCTGTTCGGTACCTTCCTTCTTTTTATGATTCATATCATAAGTGGTATTCTTCTTCCATGCTCCATTGAGGCCAAAAAGCTTAAATTCGTCCAGGGTGTATAATAACGCATACAAATCGCACGATACTTAGATTTTAAACTGCAAGGGCATACAATCAAAATATTGATATTAGACTGCCTCCTGCAGCTGTTTGATCCAGTCAACTTCTCTTAAAATGTTCCTTTTTTGGGTTGTCTCACTCCAAGGATATCAGCTAGATTAGTCTAATAATCCAGCGTCCTCAAGCTATGTAGCATTCAACTTCTCCGGTAAACTACATCGGTCAAGTACCTTCACTATTTTTTGGAAATGCTGCATGAGTGCTCTTTTTCTTCCACACTTCATCTAGACCAAAAAGCTAAAATTCTGCAAGGTTGGATTTTACCGCAAAAAATCACACGATACTCGGATTTTAAATTGCAAGGGCATACAATCAACATATTGACATTAATTAAAAGTGAAAAAGTAAGTTTACACGATAAATAGCTAAAACAGTGTCATCACTGCTGTGAAAAAAAATGTAGCACATTCAAATTCTAAGCAAGGTGTAAACTTACTCTTTCACTTTGTATGGCCACCTCCTCCCCAATGCCATACCAGTCCTCCCCAGATAAGTAGTCATTTTTGGCACATTCACTATTCTGCTTGAAATGGTTGACCAAAATTTTTACCACATTAATTAACATTTTAACAAAAACCTCAATCTTAGTATTTGTTTAAAACCATAAAACAGTTGGGCATTATGAATCTAAAAACATTGAAGGAGAGTCTACTCACATGACCGAGGCTATTTCTTGACCTAAATGCCTGAGCAACCTCAATAACTGAACCCTTCTACCTTCTGTATCATGATTAATGCGACATAAAGCTGGTGTGTCTCAGAAGCGAATCCAAAGCTTTCATTCTTGGAGTCCCATCAAAATCCAAAAAGAGGGAAGAAAAAAATGCATCCGTTCTTTTAATCGGTTGCCAAAGTTCAGAGACTTGCTCCTGCAGCTGTTTTATCTAGTCAACTTCTCCTTAAAATGTTCTTCTCCTGTGTTGTCTCACTGCCAGTGCTTTTAGCTAGATCAGTCTAGTAATCCAGCATCCTCAAGCTATAAGGCATTTAACTTCTCCAGTGAAATAAATCTGTTCGGTACCTTCCTTCTTTTTATGATTCAGATCATAAGTGGTATTTTTCTTCCACGCTATATTTAGGCCAAAAAGCTGAAATTCTTCCAGGGTTTATAATAACGCAAAAAAAAAAAATCGCACGATACTTAGATTTTAAACTGCAAGGGCATACAATCAAAATATTGATATTAGACTGCCTCCTGCAGCTGTTTGATCCAGTCAATTTCTCTTAAAATATTCCTCTTCTGTGTTGTCTCACTGCTAATGCTTTCAGCTAGACCAGTTGATTAATCCAGCATCCTCAAGCTATGAGGCATTTAACTTCTCCAGTGAAATAAATCTGTTCGGTACCTTCCTTCTTTTTATGATTCATATCATAAGTGGTATTCTTCTTCCATGCTCCATTGAGGCCAAAAAGCTTAAATTCGTCCAGGGTTTATAATAACGCAAAAAAATCGCACGATACTTAGATTTTAAACTGCAAGGGCATACAATCAAAATATTGATATTAGACTGCCTCCTGCAGCTCTTTGATCCAGTCAACTTCTCTTAAAATGTTCCTTTTCTGGGTTGTCTCACTCCAAGGATATCAGCTAGATTAGTCTAATAATCCAGCGTCCTCAAGCTATGTAGCATTCAACTTCTCCGGTAAACTACATCGGTCAAGTACCTTCACTATTTTTTGGAAATGCTGCATGAGTGCTCTTTTTCTTCCACACTTCATCTAGACCAAAAAGCTAAAATTCTGCAAGGTTGGATTTTACCGCAAAAAATCACACGATACTCGGATTTTAAATTGCAAGGGCATACAATCAACATATTGACATTAATTAAAAGTGAAAAAGTAAGTTTACACGATAAATAGCTAAAACAGTGTCATCACTGCTGTGAAAAAAATGTAGCACATTCAAATTCTAAGCAAGGTGTAAACTTACTCTTTCACTTTGTATGGCCACCTCCTCCCCAATGCCATACCAGTCCTCTCCAGATAAGTAGTCATTTTTGGCACATTCACTATTCCGCTTGAAATGGTTGACCAAAATTTTTACCACATTTATTAACATTTTAACAAAAACCTCAATCTTAGTATTTGTTTAAAACCATAAAACAGTTGGGCATTATGAATCTAAAAAAATTGAAGGAGAGTCTACTCACATGACCTAGGCTATTTCTTGACCTAAATGCCTGAGCAACCTCAATAACTGAACCCTTCTACCTTCTGTATCATGATTAATGCGACATAAAGCTGGTGTGTCTCAGAAGCGAATCCAAAGCTTTCATTCTTGGAGTCCCATCAAAATCCAAAAAGAGGGAAGAAAAAAATGCATCCGTTCTTTTAATCGGTTGCCAAAGTTCAGAGACTTGCTCCTGCAGCTGTTTTATCTAGTCAACTTCTCCTTAAAATGTTCTTCTCCTGTGTTGTCTCACTGCCAGTGCTTTTAGCTAGATCAGTCTAGTAATCCAGCATCCTCAAGCTATGAGGCATTTAACTTCTCCAGTGAAATAAATCTGTTTGGTACCTTCCTTCTTTTTATGATTCATATCATAAGTGGTATTCTTTTTCCATGCTCCATTGAGGGCAAAAAGCTTAAATTCGTCCAGGGTTTATAATAACGCAAAAAAATCGCACGATACTTAGATTTTAAACTGCAAGGGCATACAATCAAAATATTGATATTAGACTGCCTCCTGCAGCTCTTTGATCCAGTCAATTTACCTTAAAATATTCCCCTTCTGTGTTGTCTCACTGCTAATGCTTTCAGCTAGACCAGTTGATTAATCCAGCATCCTCAAGCTATGTAGCATTCCACTTCTCCATTGAAATAAATCTGTTCGGTACCTTCCTTCTTTTTATGATTCATATCATAAGTGGTATTCTTCTTCCATGCTCCATTGAGGCCAAAAAGCTTAAATTCGTCCAGGGTGTATAATAACGCATACAAATCGCACGATACTTAGATTTTAAACTGCAAGGGCATACAATCAAAATATTGATATTAGACTGCCTCCTGCAGCTGTTTGATCCAGTCAACTTCTCTTAAAATGTTCCTTTTTTGGGTTGTCTCACTCCAAGGATATCAGCTAGATTAGTCTAATAATCCAGCGTCCTCAAGCTATGTAGCATTCAACTTCTCCGGTAAACTACATCGGTCAAGTACCTTCACTATTTTTTGGAAATGCTGCATGAGTGCTCTTTTTCTTCCACACTTCATCTAGACCAAAAAGCTAAAATTCTGCAAGGTTGGATTTTACCGCAAAAAATCACACGATACTCGGATTTTAAATTGCAAGGGCATACAATCAACATATTGACATTAATTAAAAGTGAAAAAGTAAGTTTACACGATAAATAGCTAAAACAGTGTCATCACTGCTGTGAAAAAAAATGTAGCACATTCAAATTCTAAGCAAGGTGTAAACTTACTCTTTCACTTTGTATGGCCACCTCCTCCCCAATGCCATACCAGTCCTCCCCAGATAAGTAGTCATTTTTGGCACATTCACTATTCTGCTTGAAATGGTTGACCAAAATTTTTACCACATTAATTAACATTTTAACAAAAACCTCAATCTTAGTATTTGTTTAAAACCATAAAACAGTTGGGCATTATGAATCTAAAAACATTGAAGGAGAGTCTACTCACATGACCGAGGCTATTTCTTGACCTAAATGCCTGAGCAACCTCAATAACTGAACCCTTCTACCTTCTGTATCATGATTAATGCGACATAAAGCTGGTGTGTCTCAGAAGCGAATCCAAAGCTTTCTTGGAGTCCCATCAAAATCCAAAAAGAGGGAAGAAAAAAATGCATCCGTTCTTTTAATCGGTTGCCAAAGTTCAGAGACTTGCTCCTGCAGCTGTTTTATCTAGTCAACTTCTCCTTAAAATGTTCTTCTCCTGTGTTGTCTCACTGCCAGTGCTTTTAGCTAGATCAGTCTAGTAATCCAGCATCCTCAAGCTATAAGGCATTTAACTTCTCCAGTGAAATAAATCTGTTCGGTACCTTCCTTCTTTTTATGATTCATATCATAAGTGGTATTCTTTTTCCATGCTCCATTGAGGCCAAAAAGCTTAAATTCGTCCAGGGTTTATAATAACGCAAAAAAATCGCACGATACTTAGATTTTAAACTGCAAGGGCATACAATCAAAATATTGATATTAGACTGCCTCCTGCAGCTCTTTGATCCAGTCAATTTACCTTAAAATATTCCTCTTCTGTGTTGTCTCACTGCTAATGCTTTCAGCTAGACCAGTTGATTAATCCAGCATCCTCAAGCTATGTAGCATTCCACTTCTCCATTGAAATAAATCTGTTCGGTACCTTCCTTCTTTTTATGATTCAGATCATAAGTGGTATTTTTCTTCCACGCTATATTTAGGCCAAAAAGCTGAAATTCTTCCAGGGTTTATAATAACGCAAAAAAAAATCGCACGATACTTAGATTTTAAACTGCAAGGGCATACAATCAAAATATTGATATTAGACTGCCTCCTGCAGCTGTTTGATCCAGTCAATTTCTCTTAAAATATTCCTCTTCTGTGTTGTCTCACTGCTAATGCTTTCAGCTAGACCAGTTGATTATTCCAGCATCCTCAAGCTATGAGGCATTTAACTTCTCCAGTGAAATAAATCTGTTCGGTACCTTCCTTCTTTTTATGATTCATATCATAAGTGGTATTCTTCTTCCATGCTCCATTGAGGCCAAAAAGTTTAAATTCGTCCAGGGTTTATAATAACGCAAAAAAATCGCACGATACTTAGATTTTAAACTGCAAGGGCATACAATCAAAATATTGATATTAGACTGCCTCCTGCAGCTGTTTGATCCAGTCAACTTCTCTTAAAATGTTCCTTTTCTGGGTTGTCTCACTCCAAGGATATCAGCTAGATTAGTCTAATAATCCAGCGTCCTCAAGCTATGTAGCATTCAACTTCTCCGGTAAACTACATCGGTCAAGTACCTTCACTATTTTTTGGAAATGCTGCATGAGTGCTCTTTTTCTTCCACACTTCATCTAGACCAAAAAGCTAAAATTCTGCAAGGTTGGATTTTACCGCAAAAAATCACACGATACTCGGATTTTAAATTGCAAGGGCATACAATCAACATATTGACATTAATTAAAAGTGAAAAAGTAAGTTTACACGATAAATAGCTAAAACAGTGTCATCACTGCTGTGAAAAAAAATGTAGCACATTCAAATTCTAAGCAAGGTGTAAACTTACTCTTTCACTTTGTATGGCCACCTCCTCCCCAATGCCATACCAGTCCTCTCCAGATAAGTAGTCATTTTTGGCACATTCACTATTCCGCTTGAAATGGTTGACCAAAATTTTTACCACATTTATTAACATTTTAACAAAAACCTCAATCTTAGTATTTGTTTAAAACCATAAAACAGTTGGGCATTATGAATCTAAAAAAATTGAAGGAGAGTCTACTCACATGACCTAGGCTATTTCTTGACCTAAATGCCTGAGCAACCTCAATAACTGAACCCTTCTACCTTCTGTATCATGATTAATGCGACATAAAGCGCGTGTGTTTCAGAAGCGAATCCAAAGCTTTCATTCTTGGAGTCCCATCAAAATCCAAAAAGAGGGAAGAAAAAAATGCATCCGTTCTTTTAATCGGTTGCCAAAGTTCAGAGACTTGCTCCTGCAGCTGTTTTATCTAGTCAACTTCTCCTTAAAATGTTCTTATCCTGTGTTGTCTCACTGCCAGTGCTTTTAGCTAGATCAGTCTAGTAATCCAGCATCCTCAAGCTATGAGGCATTTAACTTCTCCAGTGAAATAAATCTGTTTGGTACCTTCCTTCTTTTTATGATTCATATCATAAGTGGTATTCTTTTTCCATGCTCCATTGAGGCCAAAAAGCTTAAATTCGTCCAGGGTTTATAATAACGCAAAAAAATCGCACGATACTTAGATTTTAAACTGCAAGGGCATACAATCAAAATATTGATATTAGACTGCCTCCTGCAGCTCTTTGATCCAGTCAATTTACCTTAAAATATTCCTCTTCTGTGTTGTCTCACTGCTAATGCTTTCAGCTAGACCAGTTGATTAATCCAGCATCCTCAAGCTATGTAGCATTCCACTTCTCCATTGAAATAAATCTGTTCGGTACCTTCCTTCTTTTTATGATTCAGATCATAAGTGGTATTTTTCTTCCACGCTATATTTAAGCCAAAAAGCTGAAATTCTTCCAGGGTTTATAATAACGCAAAAAAAATCGCACGATACTTAGATTTTAAACTGCAAGGGCATACAATCAAAATATTGATATTAGACTGCCTCCTGCAGCTGTTTGATCCAGTCAATTTCTCTTAAAATATTCCTCTTCTGTGTTGTCTCACTGCTAATGCTTTCAGCTAGACCAGTTGATTAATCCAGCATCCTCAAGCTATGAGGCATTTAACTTCTCCAGTGAAATAAATCTGTTCGGTACCTTCCTTCTTTTTATGATTCATATCATAAGTGGTATTCTTCTTCCATGCTCCATTGAGGCCAAAAAGCTTAAATTCGTCCAGGGTTTATAATAACGCAAAAAAATCGCACGATACTTAGATTTTAAACTGCAAGGGCATACAATCAAAATATTGATATTAGACTGCCTCCTGCAGCTGTTTGATCCAGTCAACTTCTCTTAAAATGTTCCTTTTCTGGGTTGTCTCACTCCAAGGATATCAGCTAGATTAGTCTAATAATCCAGCGTCCTCAAGCTATGTAGCATTCAACTTCTCCGGTAAACTACATCGGTCAAGTACCTTCACTATTTTTTGGAAATGCTGCATGAGTGCTCTTTTTCTTCCACACTTCATCTAGACCAAAAAGCTAAAATTCTGCAAGGTTGGATTTTACCGCAAAAAATCACACGATACTCGGATTTTAAATTGCAAGGGCATACAATCAACATATTGACATTAATTAAAAGTGAAAAAGTAAGTTTACACGATAAATGGCTAAAACAGTGTCATCACTGCTGTGAAAAAAAATGTAGCACATTCAAATTCTAAGCAAGGTGTAAACTTACTCTTTCACTTTGTATGGCCACCTCCTCCCCAATGCCATACCAGTCCTCTCCAGATAAGTAGTCATTTTTGGCACATTCACTATTCCGCTTGAAATGGTTGACCAAAATTTTTACCACATTTATTAACATTTTAACAAAAACCTCAATCTTAGTATTTGTTTAAAACCATAAAACAGTTGGGCATTATGAATCTAAAAAAATTGAAGGAGAGTCTACTCACACTGAACCCTTCTACCTTCTGTATCATGATTAATGCGACATAAAGCTGGTGTGTTTCTCATCTCAGAAGCGAATCCAAAGCTTTCATTCTTGGAGTCCCATCAAAATCCAAAAAGAGGGAAGAAAAAAATGCATCCAATCTTTTAATCGGTTGCCAAAGTTCAGAGACTTGCTCCTGCAGCTGTTTTATCTAGTCAACTTCTCCTTAAAATGTTCTTCTCCTGTGTTGTCTCACTGCCAGTGCTTTTAGCTAGATCAGTCTAGTAATCCAGCATCCTCAAGCTATGCGGCATTTAACTTCTCCAGTGAAATAAATCTGTTTGGTACCTTCCTTCTTTTTATGATTCATATCATAAGTGGTATTCTTTTTCCATGCTCCATTGAGGCCAAAAAGCTTAAATTCGTCCAGGGTTTATAATAACGCAAAAAAATCGCACGATACTTAGATTTTAAACTGCAAGGGCATACAATCAAAATATTGATATTAGACTGCCTCCTGCAGCTCTTTGATCCAGTCAATTTACCTTAAAATATTCCTCTTCTGTGTTGTCTCACTGCTAATGCTTTCAGCTAGACCAGTTGATTAATCCAGCATCCTCAAGCTATGTAGCATTCCACTTCTCCATTGAAATAAATCTGTTCGGTACCTTCCTTCTTTTTATGATTCAGATCATAAGTGGTATTTTTCTTCCACGTTATATTTAGGCCAAAAAGCGTAAATTCTTCCAGGGTTTATAATAACGCAAAAAAATCGCACGATACTTAGATTTTAAACTGCAAGGGCATACAATCAAAATATTGATATTAGACTGCCTCCTGCAGCTGTTTGATCCAGTCAACTTCTCTTAAAATGTTCCTTTTCTGGGTTGTCTCACTCCAAGGATATCAGCTAGATTAGTCTAATAATCCAGCGTCCTCAAGCTATGTAGCATTCAACTTCTCCGGTAAACTACATCGGTCAAGTACCTTCACTATTTTTTGGAAATGCTGCATGAGTGCTCTTTTTCTTCCACACTTCATCTAGACCAAAAAGCTAAAATTCTGCAAGGTTGGATTTTACCGCAAAAAATCACACGATACTCGGATTTTAAATTGCAAGGGCATACCATCAACATATTGACATTAATTAAAAGTGAAAAAGTAAGTTTACACGATAAATAGCTAAAACAGTGTCATCACTGCTGTGAAAAAAAATGTAGCACATTCAAATTCTAAGCAAGGTGTAAACTTACTCTTTCACTTTGTATGGCCACCTCCTCCCCAATGCCATACCAGTCCTCCCCAGATAAGTAGTCATTTTTGGCACATTCACTATTCTGCTTGAAATGGTTGACCAAAATTTTTACCACATTTATTAACATTTTAACAAAAACCTCAATCTTAGTATTTGTTTAAAACCATAAAACAGTTGGGCATTATGAATCTAAAAACATTGAAGGAGAGTCTACTCACATGACCGAGGCTATTTCTTGACCTAAATGCCTGAGCAACCTCAATAACTGAACCCTTCTACCTTCTGTATCATGATTAATGCGACATAAAGCTGGTGTGTCTCAGAAGCGAATCCAAAGCTTTCATTCTTGGAGTCCCATCAAAATCCAAAAAGAGGGAAGAAAAAAATGCATCCGTTCTTTTAATCGGTTGCCAAAGTTCAGAGACTTGCTCCTGCAGCTGTTTTATCTAGTCAACTTCTCCTTAAAATGTTCTTCTCCTGTGTTGTCTCACTGCCAGTGCTTTTAGCTAGATCAGTCTAGTAATCCAGCATCCTCAAGCTATGAGGCATTTAACTTCTCCAGTGAAATAAATCTGTTCGGTACCTTCCTTCTTTTTATGATTCATATCATAAGTGGTATTCTTTTTCCATGCTCCATTGAGGCCAAAAAGCTTAAATTCGTCCAGGGTTTATAATAACGCAAAAAAATCGCACGATACTTAGATTTTAAACTGCAAGGGCATACAATCAAAATATTGATATTAGACTGCCTCCTGCAGCTCTTTGATCCAGTCAATTTACCTTAAAATATTCCTCTTCTGTGTTGTCTCACTGCTAATGCTTTCAGCTAGACCAGTTGATTAATCCAGCATCCTCAAGCTATGAGGCATTTAACTTCTCCAGTGAAATAAATCTGTTCGGTACCTTCCTTCTTTTTATGATTCATATCATAAGTGGTATTCTTCTTCCATGCTCCATTGAGGCCAAAAAGCTTAAATTCGTCCAGGGTTTATAATAACGCAAAAAAATCGCACGATACTTAGATTTTAAACTGCAAGGGCATACAATCAAAATATTGATATTAGACTGCCTCCTGCAGCTCTTTGATCCAGTCAACTTCTCTTAAAATGTTCCTTTTCTGGGTTGTCTCACTCCAAGGATATCAGCTAGATTAGTCTAATAATCCAGCGTCCTCAAGCTATGTAGCATTCAACTTCTCCGGTAAACTACATCGGTCAAGTACCTTCACTATTTTTTGGAAATGCTGCATGAGTGCTCTTTTTCTTCCACACTTCATCTAGACCAAAAAGCTAAAATTCTGCAAGGTTGGATTTTACCGCAAAAAATCACACGATACTCGGATTTTAAATTGCAAGGGCATACAATCAACATATTGACATTAATTAAAAGTGAAAAAGTAAGTTTACACGATAAATAGCTAAAACAGTGTCATCACTGCTGTGAAAAAAAATGTAGCACATTCAAATTCTAAGCAAGGTGTAAACTTACTCTTTCACTTTGTATGGCCACCTCCTCCCCAATGCCATACCAGTCCTCTCCAGATAAGTAGTCATTTTTGGCACATTCACTATTCCGCTTGAAATGGTTGACCAAAATTTTTACCACATTTATTAACATTTTAACAAAAACCTCAATCTTAGTATTTGTTTAAAACCATAAAACAGTTGGGCATTATGAATCTAAAAAAATTGAAGGAGAGTCTACTCACATGACCTAGGCTATTTCTTGACCTAAATGCCTGAGCAACCTCAATAACTGAACCCTTCTACCTTCTGTATCATGATTAATGCGACATAAAGCTGGTGTGTCTCAGAAGCGAATCCAAAGCTTTCATTCTTGGAGTCCCATCAAAATCCAAAAAGAGGGAAGAAAAAAATGCATCCGTTCTTTTAATCGGTTGCCAAAGTTCAGAGACTTGCTCCTGCAGCTGTTTTATCTAGTCAACTTCTCCTTAAAATGTTCTTCTCCTGTGTTGTCTCACTGCCAGTGCTTTTAGCTAGATCAGTCTAGTAATCCAGCATCCTCAAGCTATGAGGCATTTAACTTCTCCAGTGAAATAAATCTGTTCGGTACCTTCCTTCTTTTTATGATTCATATCATAAGTGGTATTCTTTTTCCATGCTCCATTGAGGCCAAAAAGCTTAAATTCGTCCAGGGTTTATAATAACGCAAAAAAATCGCACGATACTTAGATTTTAAACTGCAAGGGCATACAATCAAAATATTGATATTAGACTGCCTCCTGCAGCTCTTTGATCCAGTCAATTTACCTTAAAATATTCCTCTTCTGTGTTGTCTCACTGCTAATGCTTTCAGCTAGACCAGTTGATTAATCCAGCATCCTCAAGCTATGTAGCATTCCACTTCTCCATTAAAATAAATCTGTTCGGTACCTTCCTTCTTTTTATGATTCAGATCATAAGTGGTATTTTTCTTCCACGCTATATTTAGGCCAAAAAGCTGAAATTCTTCCAGGGTTTATAATAACGCAAAAAAAAAATCGCACGATACTTAGATTTTAAACTGCAAGGGCATACAATCAAAATATTGATATTAGACTGCCTCCTGCAGCTGTTTGATCCAGTCAATTTCTCTTAAAATATTCCTCTTCTGTGTTGTCTCACTGCTAATGCTTTCAGCTAGACCAGTTGATTAATCCAGCATCCTCAAGCTATGAGGCATTTAACTTCTCCAGTGAAATAAATCTGTTCGGTACCTTCCTTCTTTTTATGATTCATATCATAAGTGGTATTCTTCTTCCATGCTCCATTGGGGCCAAAAAGCTTAAATTCGTCCAGGGTTTATAATAACGCAAAAAAATCGCACGATACTTAGATTTTAAACTGCAAGGGCATACAATCAAAATATTGATATTAGACTGCCTCCTGCAGCTCTTTGATCCAGTCAATTTACCTTAAAATGTTCCTTTTCTGGGTTGTCTCACTCCAAGGATATCAGCTAGATTAGTCTAATAATCCAGCGTCCTCAAGCTATGTAGCATTCAACTTCTCCGGTAAACTACATCGGTCAAGTACCTTCACTATTTTTTGGAAATGCTGCATGAGTGCTCTTTTTCTTCCACACTTCATCTAGACCAAAAAGCTAAAATTCTGCAAGGTTGGATTTTACCGCAAAAAATCACACGATACTCGGATTTTAAATTGCAAGGGCATACAATCAACATATTGACATTAATTAAAAGTGAAAAAGTAAGTTTACACGATAAATAGCTAAAACAGTGTCATCACTGCTGTGAAAAAAAATGTAGCACATTCAAATTCTAAGCAAGGTGTAAACTTACTCTTTCACTTTGTATGGCCACCTCCTCCCCAATGCCATACCAGTCCTCTCCGGATAAGTAGTCATTTTTGGCACATTCACTATTCCGCTTGAAATGGTTGACCAAAATTTTTACCACATTTATTAACATTTTAACAAAAACCTCAATCTTAGTATTTGTTTAAAACCATAAAACAGTTGGGCATTATGAATCTAAAAAAATTGAAGGAGAGTCTACTCACATGACCTAGGCTATTTCTTGACCTAAATGCCTGAGCAACCTCAATAACTGAACCCTTCTACCTTCTGTATCATGATTAATGCGACATAAAGCTGGTGTGTCTCAGAAGCGAATCCAAAGCTTTCATTCTTGGAGTCCCATCAAAATCCAAAAAGAGGGAAGAAAAAAATGCATCCGTTCTTTTAATCGGTTGCCAAAGTTCAGAGACTTGCTCCTGCAGCTGTTTTATCTAGTCAACTTCTCCTTAAAATGTTCTTCTCCTGTGTTGTCTCACTGCCAGTGCTTTTAGCTAGATCAGTCTAGTAATCCAGCATCCTCAAGCTATGAGGCATTTAACTTCTCCAGTGAAATAAATCTGGTCGGTACCTTCCTTCTTTTTATGATTCATATCATAAGTGGTATTCTTTTTCCATGCTCCATTGAGGCCAAAAAGCTTAAATTCGTCCAGGGTTTATAATAACGCAAACAAATCGCACGATACTTAGATTTTAAACTGCAAGGGCATACAATCAAAATATTGATATTAGACTGCCTCCTGCAGCTCTTTGATCCAGTCAATTTACCTTAAAATATTCCTCTTCTGTGTTGTCTCACTGCTAATGCTTTCAGCTAGACCAGTTGATTAATCCAGCATCCTCAAGCTATGTAGCATTCCACTTCTCCATTGAAATAAATCTGTTCGGTACCTTCCTTCTTTTTATGATTCAGATCATAAGTGGTATTTTTCTTCCACGCTATATTTAGGCCAAAAAGCTGAAATTCTTCCAGGGTTTATAATAACGCAAAAAAAAATATCGCACGATACTTAGATTTTAAACTGCAAGGGCATACAATCAAAATATTGATATTAGACTGCCTCCTGCAGCTGTTTGATCCAGTCAATTTCTCTTAAAATATTCCTCTTCTGTGTTGTCTCACTGCTAATGCTTTCAGCTAGACCAGTTGATTAATCCAGCATCCTCAAGCTATGAGGCATTTAACTTCTCCAGTGAAATAAATCTGTTCGGTACCTTCCTTCTTTTTATGATTCATATCATAAGTGGTATTCTTCTTCCATGCTCCATTGGGGCCAAAAAGCTTAAATTCGTCCAGGGTTTATAATAACGCAAAAAAATCGCACGATACTTAGATTTTAAACTGCAAGGGCATACAATAAAAATATTGATATTAGACTGCCTCCTGCAGCTCTTTGATCCAGTCAACTTCTCTTAAAATGTTCCTTTTCTGGGTTGTCTCACTCCAAGGATATCAGCTAGATTAGTCTAATAATCCAGCGTCCTCAAGCTATGTAGCATTCAACTTCTCCGGTAAACTACATCGGTCAAGTACCTTCACTATTTTTTGGAAATGCTGCATGAGTGCTCTTTTTCTTCCACACTTCATCTAGACCAAAAAGCTAAAATTCTGCAAGGTTGGATTTTACCGCAAAAAATCACACGATACTCGGATTTTAAATTGCAAGGGCATACAATCAACATATTGACATTAATTAAAAGTGAAAAAGTAAGTTTACACGATAAATAACTAAAATAGTGTCATCACTGCTGTGAAAAAAAATGTAGCACATTCAAATTCTAAGCAAGGTGTAAACTTACTCTTTCACTTTGTATGGCCACCTCCTCCCCAATGCCATACCAGTCCTCTCCAGATAAGTAGTCATTTTTGGCACATTCACTATTCCGCTTGAAATGGTTGACCAAAATTTTTACCACATTTATTAACATTTTAACAAAAACCTCAATCTTAGTATTTGTTTAAAACCATAAAACAGTTGGGCATTATGAATCTAAAAAAATTGAAGGAGAGTCTACTCACATGACCTAGGCTATTTCTTGACCTAAATGCCTGAGCAACCTCAATAACTGAACCCCTCTACCTTCTGTATCATGATTAATGCGACATAAAGCTGGTGTGTTTGTCATCTCAGAAGCGAATCCAAAGCTTTCATTCTTGGAGTCCCATCAAAATCCAAAAAGAGGGAAGAAAAAAATGCATCCGTTCTTTTAATCGGTTGCCAAAGTTCAGAGACTTGCTCCTGCAGCTGTTTTATCTAGTCAACTTCTCCTTAAAATGTTCTTCTCCTGTGTTGTCTCACTGCCAGTGCTTTTAGCTAGATCAGTCTAGTAATCCAGCATCCTCAAGCTATGAGACATTTAACTTCTCCAGTGAAATAAATCTGTTTGGTACCTTCCTTCTTTTTATGATTCATATCATAAGTGGTATTCTTTTTCCATGCTCCATTGAGGCCAAAAAGCTTAAATTCGTCCAGGGTTTATAATAACGCAAAAAAATCGCACGATACTTAGATTTTAAACTGCAAGGGCATACAATCAAAATATTGATATTAGACTGCCTCCTGCAGCTCTTTGATCCAGTCAATTTACCTTAAAATATTCCTCTTCTGTGTTGTCTCACTGCTAATGCTTTCAGCTAGACCAGTTGATTAATCCAGCATCCTCAAGCTATGTAGCATTCCACTTCTCCATTGAAATAAATCTGTTCGGTACCTTCCTTCTTTTTATGATTCAGATCATAAGTGGTATTTTTCTTCCACGCTATATTTAGGCCAAAAAGCTGAAATTCTTCCAGGGTTTATAATAACGCAAAAAAAAAAATCGCACGATACTTAGATTTTAAACTGCAAGGGCATACAATCAAAATATTGATATTAGACTGCCTCCTGCAGCGGTTTGATCCAGTCAATTTCTCTTAAAATATTCCTCTTCTGTGTTGTCTCACTGCTAATGCTTTCAGCTAGACCAGTTGATTAATCCAGCATCCTCAAGCTATGAGGCATTTAACTTCTCCAGTGAAATAAATCTGTTCGGTACCTTCCTTCTTTTTATGATTCATATCATAAGTGGTATTCTTCTTCCATGCTCCATTGAGGCCAAAATGCTTAAATTCGTCCAGGGTTTATAATAACGCAAAAAAATCGCACGATACTTAGATTTTAAACTGCAAGGGCATACAATCAAAATATTGATATTAGACTGCCTCCTGCAGCTGTTTGATCCAGTCAACTTCTCTTAAAATGTTCCTTTTCTGGGTTGTCTCACTCCAAGGATATCAGCTAGATTAGTCTAATAATCCAGCGTCCTCAAGCTATGTAGCATTCAACTTCTCCGGTAAACTACATCGGTCAAGTACCTTCACTATTTTTTGGAAATGCTGCATGAGTGCTCTTTTTCTTCCACACTTCATCTAGACCAAAAAGCTAAAATTCTGCAAGGTTGGATTTTACCGCAAAAAAATCACACGATACTCGGATTTTAAATTGCAAGGGCATACAATCAACATATTGACATTAATTAAAAGTGAAAAAGTAAGTTTACACGATAAATAGCTAAAACAGTGTCATCACTGCTGTGAAAAAAAATGTAGCACATTCAAATTCTAAGCAAGGTGTAAACTTACTCTTTCACTTTGTATGGCCACCTCCTCCCCAATGCCATACCAGTCCTCTCCGGATAAGTAGTCATTTTTGGCACATTCACTATTCCGCTTGAAATGGTTGACCAAAATTTTTACCACATTTATTAACATTTTAACAAAAACCTCAATCTTAGTATTTGTTTAAAACCATAAAACAGTTGGGCATTATGAATCTAAAAAAATTGAAGGAGAGTCTACTCACATGACCTAGGCTATTTCTTGACCTAAATGCCTGAGCAACCTCAATAACTGAACCCTTCTACCTTCTGTATCATGATTAATGCGACATAAAGCTGGTGTGTCTCAGAAGCGAATCCAAAGCTTTCATTCTTGGAGTCCCATCAAAATCCAAAAAGAGGGAAGAAAAAAATGCATCCGTTCTTTTAATCAGTTGCCAAAGTTCAGAGACTTGCTCCTGCAGCTGTTTTATCTAGTCAACTTCTCCTTAAAATGTTCTTCTCCTGTGTTGTCTCACTGCCAGTGCTTTTAGCTAGATCAGTCTAGTAATCCAGCATCCTCAAGCTATGAGGCATTTAACTTCTCCAGTGAAATAAATCTGTTCGGTACCTTCCTTCTTTTTATGATTCATATCATAAGTGGTATTCTTTTTCCATGCTCCATTGAGGCCAAAAAGCTTAAATTCGTCCAGGGTTTATAATAACGCAAAAAAATCGCACGATACTTAGATTTTAAACTGCAAGGGCATACAATCAAAATATTGATATTAGACTGCCTCCTGCAGCTGTTTGATCCAGTCAATTTCTCTTAAAATATTCCTCTTCTGTGTTGTCTCACTGCTAATGCTTTCAGCTAGACCAGTTGATTAATCCAGCATCCTCAAGCTATGAGGCATTTAACTTCTCCAGTGAAATAAATCTGTTCGGTACCTTCCTTCTTTTTATGATTCATATCATAAGTGGTATTCTTCTTCCATGCTCCATTGAGGCCAAAAAGCTTAAATTCGTCCAGGGTTTATAATAACGCAAAAAAATCGCACGATACTTAGATTTTAAACTGCAAGGGCATACAATCAAAATATTGATATTAGACTGCCTCCTGCAGCTGTTTGATCCAGTCAACTTCTCTTAAAATGTTCCTTTTCTGGGTTGTCTCACTCCAAGGATATCAGCTAGATTAGTCTAATAATCCAGCGTCCTCAAGCTATGTAGCATTCAACTTCTCCGGTAAACTACATCGGTCAAGTACCTTCACTATTTTTTGGAAATGCTGCATGAGTGCTCTTTTTCTTCCACACTTCATCTAGACCAAAAAGCTAAAATTCTGCAAGGTTGGATTTTACCGCAAAAAATCACACGATACTCGGATTTTAAATTGCAAGGGCATACAATCAACATATTGACATTAATTAAAAGTGAAAAAGTAAGTTTACACGATAAATAGCTAAAACAGTGTCATCACTGCTGTGAAAAAAAATGTAGCACATTCAAATTCTAAGCAAGGTGTAAACTTACTCTTTCACTTTGTATGGCCACCTCCTCCCCAATGCCATACCAGTCCTCTCCAGATAAGTAGTCATTTTTGGCACATTCACTATTCGCTTGAAATGGTTGACCAAAATTTTTACCACATTTATTAACATTTTAACAAAAACCTCAATCTTAGTATTTGTTTAAAACCATAAAACAGTTGGGCATTATGAATCTAAAAAAATTGAAGGAGAGTCTACTCACATGACCTAGGCTATTTCTTGACCTAAATGCCTGAGCAACCTCAATAACTGAACCCTTCTGCCTTCTGTATCATGATTAATGCGACATAAAGCTGGTGTGTCTCAGAAGCGAATCCAAAGCTTTCATTCTTGGAGTCCCATCAAAATCCAAAAAGAGGGAAGAAAAAAATCCATCCGTTCTTTTAATCGGTTGCCAAAGTTCAGAGACTTGCTCCTGCAGCTGTTTTATCTAGTCAACTTCTCCTTAAAATGTTCTTCTCCTGTGTTGTCTCACTGCCAGTGCTTTTAGCTAGATCAGTCTAGTAATCCAGCATCCTCAAGCTATGAGGCATTTAACTTCTCCAGTGAAATAAACCTGTTTGGTACCTTCCTTCTTTTTATGATTCATATCATAAGTGGTATTCTTTTTCCATGCTCCATTGAGGGCAAAAAGCTTAAATTCGTCCAGGGTTTATAATAACGCAAAAAAATCGCACGATACTTAGATTTTAAACTGCAAGGGCATACAATCAAAATATTGATATTAGACTGCCTCCTGCAGCTCTTTGATCCAGTCAATTTACCTTAAAATATTCCCCTTCTGTGTTGTCTCACTGCTAATGCTTTCAGCTAGACCAGTTGATTAATCCAGCATCCTCAAGCTATGTAGCATTCCACTTCTCCATTGAAATAAATCTGTTCGGTACCTTCCTTCTTTTTATGATTCATATCATAAGTGGT
Organism: Hyperolius riggenbachi; assembly: GCF_040937935.1. Classification (NCBI taxonomy): domain Eukaryota; kingdom Metazoa; phylum Chordata; class Amphibia; order Anura; family Hyperoliidae; genus Hyperolius; species Hyperolius riggenbachi. The sequence goes on from NC_090647.1 coordinate 491,435,641, forward strand.
ATTCTTCTTCCATGCTCCATTGAGGCCAAAAAGCTTAAATTCGTCCAGGGTTTATAATAACGCAAAAAAATCGCACGATACTTAGATTTTAAACTGCAAGGGCATACAATCAAAATATTGATATTAGACTGCCTCCTGCAGCTGTTTGATCCAGTCAACTTCTCTTAAAATGTTCCTTTTCTGGGTTGTCTCACTCCAAGGATATCAGCTAGATTAGTCTAATAATCCAGCGTCCTCAAGCTATGTAGCATTCAACTTCTCCGGTAAACTACATCGGTCAAGTACCTTTACTATTTTTTGGAAATGCTGCATGAGTGCTCTTTTTCTTCCACACTTCATCTAGACCAAAAAGCTAAAATTCTGCAAGGTTGGATTTTACCGCAAAAAATCACACGATACTCGGATTTTAAATTGCAAGGGCATACAATCAACATATTGACATTAATTAAAAGTGAAAAAGTAAGTTTACACGATAAATAGCTAAAACAGTGTCATCACTGCTGTGAAAAAAAATGTAGCACATTCAAATTCTAAGCAAGGTGTAAACTTACTCTTTCACTTTGTATGGCCACCTCCTCCCCAATGCCATACCAGTCCTCTCCAGATAAGTAGTCATTTTTGGCACATTCACTATTCCGCTTGAAATGGTTGACCAAAATTTTTACCACATTTATTAACATTTTAACAAAAACCTCAATCTTAGTATTTGTTTAAAACCATAAAACAGTTGGGCATTATGAATCTAAAAAAATTGAAGGAGAGTCTACTCACATGACCTAGGCTATTTCTTGACCTAAATGCCTGAGCAACCTCAATAACTGAACCCTTCTACCTTCTGTATCATGATTAATGCGACATAAAGCGCGTGTGTTTCAGAAGCGAATCCAAAGCTTTCATTCTTGGAGTCCCATCAAAATCCAAAAAGAGGGAAGAAAAAAATGCATCCGTTCTTTTAATCGGTTGCCAAAGTTCAGAGACTTGCTCCTGCAGCTGTTTTATCTTGTCAAATTCTCCTTAAAATGTTCTTATCCTGTGTTGTCTCACTGCCAGTGCTTTTAGCTAGATCAGTCTAGTAATCCAGCATCCTCAAGCTATGAGGCATTTAACTTCTCCAGTGAAATAAATCTGTTTGGTACCTTCCTTCTTTTTATGATTCATATCATAAGTGGTATTCTTTTTCCATGCTCCATTGAGGCCAAAAAGCTTAAATTCGTCCAGGGTTTATAATAACGCAAAAAAATCGCACGATACTTAGATTTTAAACCGCAAGGGCATACAATCAAAATATTGATATTAGACTGCCTCCTGCAGCTCTTTGATCCAGTCAATTTACCTTAAAATATTCCCCTTCTGTGTTGTCTCACTGCTAATGCTTTCAGCTAGACCAGTTGATTAATCCAGCATCCTCAAGCTATGTAGCATTCCACTTCTCCATTGAAATAAATCTGTTCGGTACCTTCCTTCTTTTTATGATTCATATCATAAGTGGTATTCTTCTTCCATGCTCCATTGAGGCCAAAAAGCTTAAATTCGTCCAGGGTTTATAATAACGCAAAAAAATCGCACGATACTTAGATTTTAAACTGCAAGGGCATACAATCAAAATATTGATATTAGACTGCCTCCTGCAGCTGTTTGATCCAGTCAACTTCTCTTAAAATGTTCCTTTTCTGGGTTGTCTCACTCCAAGGATATCAGCTAGATTAGTCTAATAATCCAGCGTCCTCAAGCTATGTAGCATTCAACTTCTCCGGTAAACTACATCGGTCAAGTACCTTCACTATTTTTTGGAAATGCTGCATGAGTGCTCTTTTTCTTCCACACTTCATCTAGACCAAAAAGCTAAAATTCTGCAAGGTTGGATTTTACCGCAAAAAATCACACGATACTCGGATTTTAAATTGCAAGGGCATACAATCAACATATTGACATTAATTAAAAGTGAAAAAGTAAGTTTACACGATAAATAGCTAAAACAGTGTCATCACTGCTGTGAAAAAAAATGTAGCACATTCAAATTCTAAGCAAGGTGTAAACTTACTCTTTCACTTTGTATGGCCACCTCCTCCCCAATGCCATACCAGTCCTCTCCAGATAAGTAGTCATTTTTGGCACATTCACTATTCTGCTTGAAATGGTTGACCAAAATTTTTACCACATTTATTAACATTTTAACAAAAACCTCAATCTTAGTATTTGTTTAAAACCATAAAACAGTTGGGCATTATGAATCTAAAAACATTGAAGGAGAGTCTACTCACATGACCGAGGCTATTTCTTGACCTAAATGCCTGAGCAACCTCAATAACTGAACCCTTCTACCTTCTGTATCATGATTAATGCGACATAAAGCTGGTGTGTCTCAGAAGCGAATCCAAAGCTTTCATTCTTGGAGTCCCATCAAAATCCAAAAAGAGGGAAGAAAAAAATGCATCCGTTCTTTTAATCGGTTGCCAAAGTTCAGAGACTTGCTCCTGCAGCTGTTTTATCTAGTCAACTTCTCCTTAAAATGTTCTTCTCTTGTGTTGTCTCACTGCCAGTGCTTTTAGCTAGATCAGTCTAGTAATCCAGCATCCTCAAGCTATGAGGCATTTAACTTCTCCAGTGAAATAAATCTGTTCGGTACCTTCCTTCTTTTTATGATTCATATCATAAGTGGTATTCTTTTTCCATGCTCCATTGAGGCCAAAAAGCTTAAATTCGTCCAGGGTTTATAATAACGCAAAAAAATCGCACGATACTTAGATTTTAAACTGCAAGGGCATACAATCAAAATATTGATATTAGACTGCCTCCTGCAGCTCTTTGATCCAGTCAATTTACCTTAAAATATTCCTCTTCTGTGTTGTCTCACTGCTAATGCTTTCAGCTAGACCAGTTGATTAATCCAGCATCCTCAAGCTATGTAGCATTCCACTTCTCCATTGAAATAAATCTGTTCGGTACCTTCCTTCTTTTTATGATTCAGATCATAAGTGGTATTTTTCTTCCACGCTATATTTAGGCCAAAAAGCTGAAATTCTTCCAGGGTTTATAATAACGCAAAAAAAATCGCACGATACTTAGATTTTAAACTGCAAGGGCATACAATCAAAATATTGATATTAGACTGCCTCCTGCAGCTGTTTGATCCAGTCAATTTCTCTTAAAATATTCCTCTTCTGTGTTGTCTCACTGCTAATGCTTTCAGCTAGACCAGTTGATTAATCCAGCATCCTCAAGCTATGAGGCATTTAACTTCTCCAGTGAAATAAATCTGTTCGGTACCTTCCTTCTTTTTATGATTCATATCATAAGTGGTATTCTTCTTCCATGCTCCATTGAGGCCAAAAAGCTTAAATTCGTCCAGGGTTTATAATAACGCAAAAAAATCGCACGATACTTAGATTTTAAACTGCAAGGGCATACAATCAAAATATTGATATTAGACTGCCTCCTGCAGCTGTTTGATCCAGTCAACTTCTCTTAAAATGTTCCTTTTCTGGGTTGTCTCACTCCAAGGATATCAGCTAGATTAGTCTAATAATCCAGCGTCCTCAAGCTATGTAGCATTCAACTTCTCCGGTAAACTACATCGGTCAAGTACCTTCACTATTTTTTGGAAATGCTGCATGAGTGCTCTTTTTCTTCCACACTTCATCTAGACCAAAAAGCTAAAATTCTGCAAGGTTGGATTTTACCGCAAAAAATCACACGATACTCGGATTTTAAATTGCAAGGGCATACAATCAACATATTGACATTAATTAAAAGTGAAAAAGTAAGTTTACACGATAAATAGCTAAAACAGTGTCATCACTGCTGTGAAAAAAAATGTAGCACATTCAAATTCTAAGCAAGGTGTAAACTTACTCTTTCACTTTGTATGGCCACCTCCTCCCCAATGCCATACCAGTCCTCTCCAGATAAGTAGTCATTTTTGGCACATTCACTATTCCGCTTGAAATGGTTGACCAAAATTTTTACCACATTTATTAACATTTTAACAAAAACCTCAATCTTAGTATTTGTTTAAAACCATAAAACAGTTGGGCATTATGAATCTAAAAACATTGAAGGAGAGTCTACTCACATGACCGAGGCTATTTCTTGACCTAAATGCCTGAGCAACCTCAATAACTGAACCCTTCTACCTTCTGTATCATGATTAATGCGACATAAAGCTGGTGTGTCTCAGAAGCGAATCCAAAGCTTTCATTCTTGGAGTCCCATCAAAATCCAAAAAGAGGGAAGAAAAAAATGCATCCGTTCTTTTAATCGGTTGCCAAAGTTCAGAGACTTGCTCCTGCAGCTGTTTTATCTAGTCAACTTCTCCTTAAAATGTTCTTCTCCTGTGTTGTCTCACTGCCAGTGCTTTTAGCTAGATCAGTCTAGTAATCCAGCATCCTCAAGCTATGAGGCATTTAACTTCTATAGTGAAATAAATCTGTTCGGTACCTTCCTTCTTTTTATGATTCATATCATAAGTGGTATTCTTTTTCCATGCTCCATTGAGGCCAAAAAGCTTAAATTCGTCCAGGGTTTATAATAACGCAAAAAAAAACGCACGATACTTAGATTTTAAACTGCAAGGGCATACAATCAAAATATTGATATTAGACTGCCTCCTGCAGCTCTTTGATCCAGTCAATTTACCTTAAAATATTCCCCTTCTGTGTTGTCTCACTGCTAATGCTTTCAGCTAGACCAGTTGATTAATCCAGCATCCTCAAGCTATGTAGCATTCCACTTCTCCATTGAAATAAATCTGTTCGGTACCTTCCTTCTTTTTATGATTCATATCATAAGTGGTATTCTTCTTCCATGCTCCATTGAGGCCAAAAAGCTTAAATTCGTCCAGGGTTTATAATAACGCAAAAAAATCGCACGATACTTAGATTTTAAACTGCAAGGGCATACAATCAAAATATTGATATTAGACTGCCTCCTGCAGCTGTTTGATCCAGTCAACTTCTCTTAAAATGTTCCTTTTCTGGGTTGTCTCACTCCAAGGATATCAGCTAGATTAGTCTAATAATCCAGCGTCCTCAAGCTATGTAGCATTCAACTTCTCCGGTAAACTACATCGGTCAAGTACCTTCACTATTTTTTGGAAATGCTGCATGAGTGCTCTTTTTCTTCCACACTTCATCTAGACCAAAAAGCTAAAATTCTGCAAGGTTGGATTTTACCGCAAAAAATCACACGATACTCGGATTTTAAATTGCAAGGGCATACCATCAACATATTGACATTAATTAAAAGTGAAAAAGTAAGTTTACACGATAAATAGCTAAAACAGTGTCATCACTGCTGTGAAAAAAAATGTAGCACATTCAAATTCTAAGCAAGGTGTAAACTTACTCTTTCACTTTGTATGGCCACCTCCTCCCCAATGCCATACCAGTCCTCCCCAGATAAGTAGTCATTTTTGGCACATTCACTATTCTGCTTGAAATGGTTGACCAAAATTTTTACCACATTTATTAACATTTTAACAAAAACCTCAATCTTAGTATTTGTTTAAAACCATAAAACAGTTGGGCATTATGAATCTAAAAACATTGAAGGAGAGTCTACTCACATGACCGAGGCTATTTCTTGACCTAAATGCCTGAGCAACCTCAATAACTGAACCCTTCTACCTTCTGTATCATGATTAATGCGACATAAAGCTGGTGTGTCTCAGAAGCGAATCCAAAGCTTTCATTCTTGGAGTCCCATCAAAATCCAAAAAGAGGGAAGAAAAAAATGCATCCGTTCTTTTAATCGGTTGCCAAAGTTCAGAGACTTGCTCCTGCAGCTGTTTTATCTAGTCAACTTCTCCTTAAAATGTTCTTCTCCTGTGTTGTCTCACTGCCAGTGCTTTTAGCTAGATCAGTCTAGTAATCCAGCATCCTCAAGCTATGAGGCATTTAACTTCTCCAGTGAAATAAATCTGTTCGGTACCTTCCTTCTTTTTATGATTCATATCATAAGTGGTATTCTTTTTCCATGCTCCATTGAGGCCAAAAAGCTTAAATTCGTCCAGGGTTTATAATAACGCAAAAAAATCGCACGATACTTAGATTTTAAACTGCAAGGGCATACAATCAAAATATTGATATTAGACTGCCTCCTGCAGCTCTTTGATCCAGTCAATTTACCTTAAAATATTCCTCTTCTGTGTTGTCTCACTGCTAATGCTTTCAGCTAGACCAGTTGATTAATCCAGCATCCTCAAGCTATGAGGCATTTAACTTCTCCAGTGAAATAAATCTGTTCGGTACCTTCCTTCTTTTTATGATTCATATCATAAGTGGTATTCTTCTTCCATGCTCCATTGAGGCCAAAAAGCTTAAATTCGTCCAGGGTTTATAATAACGCAAAAAAATCGCACGATACTTAGATTTTAAACTGCAAGGGCATACAATCAAAATATTGATATTAGACTGCCTCCTGCAGCTCTTTGATCCAGTCAATTTACCTTAAAATATTCCTCTTCTGTGTTGTCTCACTGTTAATGCTTTCAGCTAGACCAGTTGATTAATCCAGCATCCTCAAGCTATGTAGCATTCCACTTCTCCATTGAAATAAATCTGTTCGGTACCTTCCTTCTTTTTATGATTCAGATCATAAGTGGTATTTTTCTTCCACGCTATATTTAGGCCAAAAAGCTGAAATTCTTCCAGGGTTTATAATAACGCAAAAAAAATCGCACAATACTTAGATTTTAAACTGCAAGGGCATACAATCAAAATATTGATATTAGACTGCCTCCTGCAGCTGTTTGATCCAGTCAATTTCTCTTAAAATATTCCTCTTCTGTGTTGTCTCACTGCTAATGCTTTCAGCTAGACCAGTTGATTAATCCAGCATCCTCAAGCTATGAGGCATTTAACTTCTCCAGTGAAATAAATCTGTTCGGTACCTTCCTTCTTTTTATGATTCATATCATAAGTGGTATTCTTCTTCCATGCTCCATTGGGGCCAAAAAGCTTAAATTCGTCCAGGGTTTATAATAACGCAAAAAAATCGCACGATACTTAGATTTTAAACTGCAAGGGCATACAATCAAAATATTGATATTAGACTGCCTCCTGCAGCTCTTTGATCCAGTCAACTTCTCTTAAAATGTTCCTTTTCTGGGTTGTCTCACTCCAAGGATATCAGCTAGATTAGTCTAATAATCCAGCGTCCTCAAGCTATGTAGCATTCAACTTCTCCGGTAAACTACATCGGTCAAGTACCTTCACTATTTTTTGGAAATGCTGCATGAGTGCTCTTTTTCTTCCACACTTCATCTAGACCAAAAAGCTAAAATTCTGCAAGGTTGGATTTTACCGCAAAAAATCACACGATACTCGGATTTTAAATTGCAAGGGCATACAATCAACATATTGACATTAATTAAAAGTGAAAAAGTAAGTTTACACGATAAATAGCTAAAACAGTGTCATCACTGCTGTGAAAAAAAATGTAGCACATTCAAATTCTAAGCAAGGTGTAAACTTACTCTTTCACTTTGTATGGCCACCTCCTCCCCAATGCCATACCAGTCCTCTCCAGATAAGTAGTCATTTTTGGCACATTCACTATTCCGCTTGAAATGGTTGACCAAAATTTTTACCACATTTATTAACATTTTAACAAAAACCTCAATCTTAGTATTTGTTTAAAACCATAAAACAGTTGGGCATTATGAATCTAAAAAAATTGAAGGAGAGTCTACTCACATGACCTAGGCTATTTCTTGACCTAAATGCCTGAGCAACCTCAATAACTGAACCCCTCTACCTTCTGTATCATGATTAATGCGACATAAAGCTGGTGTGTTTGTCATCTCAGAAGCGAATCCAAAGCTTTCATTCTTGGAGTCCCATCAAAATCCAAAAAGAGGGAAGAAAAAAATGCATCCGTTCTTTTAATCGGTTGCCAAAGTTCAGAGACTTGCTCCTGCAGCTGTTTTATCTAGTCAACTTCTCCTTAAAATGTTCTTCTCCTGTGTTGTCTCACTGCCAGTGCTTTTAGCTAGATCAGTCTAGTAATCCAGCATCCTCAAGCTATGAGGCATTTAACTTCTCCAGTGAAATAAATCTGTTTGGTACCTTCCTTCTTTTTATGATTCATATCATAAGTGGTATTCTTTTTCCATGCTCCATTGAGGCCAAAAAGCTTAAATTCGTCCAGGGTTTATAATAACGCAAAAAAATCGCACGATACTTAGATTTTAAACTGCAAGGGCATACAATCAAAATATTGATATTAGACTGCCTCCTGCAGCTCTTTGATCCAGTCAATTTACCTTAAAATATTCCTCTTCTGTGTTGTCTCACTGCTAATGCTTTCAGCTAGACCAGTTGATTAATCCAGCATCCTCAAGCTATGAGGCATTTAACTTCTCCAGTGAAATAAATCTGTTCGGTACCTTCCTTCTTTTTATGATTCATATCATAAGTGGTATTCTTCTTCCATGCTCCATTGAGGCCAAAAAGCTTAAATTCGTCCAGGGTTTATAATAACGCAAAAAAATCGCACGATACTTAGATTTTAAACTGCAAGGGCATACAATCAAAATATTGATATTAGACTGCCTCCTGCAGCTGTTTGATCCAGTCAACTTCTCTTAAAATGTTCCTTTTCTGGGTTGTCTCACTCCAAGGATATCAGCTAGATTAGTCTAATAATCCAGCGTCCTCAAGCTATGTAGCATTCAACTTCTCCGGTAAACTACATCGGTCAAGTACCTTCACTATTTTTTGGAAATGCTGCATGAGTGCTCTTTTTCTTCCACACTTCATCTAGACAAAAAAGCTAAAATTCTGCAAGGTTGGATTTTACCGCAAAAAAATCACACGATACTCGGATTTTAAATTGCAAGGGCATACAATCAACATATTGACATTAATTAAAAGTGAAAAAGTAAGTTTACACGATAAATAGCTAAAACAGTGTCATCACTGCTGTGAAAAAAAATGTAGCACATTCAAATTCTAAGCAAGGTGTAAACTTACTCTTTCACTTTGTATGGCCACCTCCTCCCCAATGCCATACCAGTCCTCTCCAGATAAGTAGTCATTTTTGGCACATTCACTATTCCGCTTGAAATGGTTGACCAAAATTTTTACCACATTCATTAACATTTTAACAAAAACCTCAATCTTAGTATTTGTTTAAAACCATAAAACAGTTGGGCATTATGAATCTAAAAAAATTGAAGGAGAGTCTACTCACATGACCTAGGCTATTTCTTGACCTAAATGCCTGAGCAACCTCAATAACTGAACCCTTCTACCTTCTGTATCATGATTAATGCGACATAAAGCTGGTGTGTCTCAGAAGCGAATCCAAAGCTTTCATTCTTGGAGTCCCATCAAAATCCAAAAAGAGGGAAGAAAAAAATGCATCCGTTCTTTTAATCGTTTGCCAAAGTTCAGAGACTTGCTCCTGCAGCTGTTTTATCTAGTCAACTTCTCCTTAAAATGTTCTTCTCCTGTGTTGTCTCACTGCCAGTGCTTTTAGCTAGATCAGTCTAGTAATCCAGCATCCTCAAGCTATGAGGCATTTAACTTCTCCAGTGAAATAAATCTGGTCGGTACCTTCCTTCTTTTTATGATTCATATCATAAGTGGTATTCTTTTTCCATGCTCCATTGAGGCCAAAAAGCTTAAATTCGTCCAGGGTTTATAATAACGCAAAAAAATCGCACGATACTTAGATTTTAAACTGCAAGGGCATACAATCAAAATATTGATATTAGACTGCCTTCTGCAGCTCTTTGATCCAGTCAATTTACCTTAAAATATTCCTCTTCTGTGTTGTCTCACTGCTAATGCTTTCAGCTAGACCAGTTGATTAATCCAGCATCCTCAAGCTATGTAGCATTCCACTTCTCCATTGAAATAAATCTGTCCGGTACCTTCCTTCTTTTTATGATTCAGATCATAAGTGGTATTTTTCTTCCACGCTATATTTAGGCCAAAAAGCTGAAATTCTTCCAGGGTTTATAATAACGCAAAAAAAAAAAAAATCGCACGATACTTAGATTTTAAACTGCAAGGGCATACAATCAAAATATTGATATTAGACTGCCTCCTGCAGCTGTTTGATCCAGTCAATTTCTCTTAAAATATTCCTCTTCTGTGTTGTCTCACTGCTAATGCTTTCAGCTAGACCAGTTGATTAATCCAGCATCCTCAAGCTATGAGGCATTTAACTTCTCCAGTGAAATAAATCTGTTCGGTACCTTCCTTCTTTTTATGATTCATATCATAAGTGGTATTCTTCTTCCATGCTCCATTGAGGCCAAAAAGCTTAAATTCGTCCAGGGTTTATAATAACGCAAAAAAAACGCACAATACTTAGATTTTAAACTGCAAGGGCATACAATCAAAATATTGATATTAGACTGCCTCCTGCAGCTCTTTGATCCAGTCAACTTCTCTTAAAATGTTCCTTTTCTGGGTTGTCTCACTCCAAGGATATCAGCTAGATTAGTCTAATAATCCAGCGTCCTCAAGCTATGTAGCATTCAACTTCTCCGGTAAACTACATCGGTCAAGTACCTTCACTATTTTTTGGAAATGCTGCATGAGTGCTCTTTTTCTTCCACACTTCATCTAGACCAAAAAGCTAAAATTCTGCAAGGTTGGATTTTACCGCAAAAAATCACACGATACTCGGATTTTAAATTGCAAGGGCATACAATCAACATATTGACATTAATTAAAAGTGAAAAAGTAAGTTTACACGATAAATAGCTAAAACAGTGTCATCACTGCTGTGACAAAAAAAATGTAGCACATTCAAATTCTAAGCAAGGTGAAACTTACTCTTTCACTTTGTATGGCCACCTCCTCCCCAATGCCATACCAGTCCTCTCCAGATAAGTAGTCATTTTTGGCACATTCACTATTCCGCTTGAAATGGTTGACCAAAATTTTTACCACATTTATTAACATTTTAACAAAAACCTCAATCTTAGTATTTGTTTAAAACCATAAAACAGTTGGGCATTATGACTCTAAAAAAATTGAAGGAGAGTCTACTCACATGACCTAGGCTATTTCTTGACCTAAATGCCTGAGCAACCTCAATAACTGAACCCCTCTACCTTCTGTATCATGATTAATGCGACATAAAGCTGGTGTGTTTGTCATCTCAGAAGCGAATCCAAAGCTTTCATTCTTGGAGTCCCATCAAAATCCAAAAAGAGGGAAGAAAAAAATGCATCCGTTCTTTTAATCGGTTGCCAAAGTTCAGAGACTTGCTCCTGCAGCTGTTTTATCTAGTCAACTTCTCCTTAAAATGTTCTTCTCCTGTGTTGTCTCACTGCCAGTGCTTTTAGCTAGATCAGTCTAGTAATCCAGCATCCTCAAGCTATGAGGCATTTAACTTCTCCAGTGAAATAAATCTGTTTGGTACCTTCCTTCTTTTTATGATTCATATCATAAGTGGTATTCTTTTTCCATGCTCCATTGAGGCCAAAAAGCTTAAATTCGTCCAGGGTTTATAATAACGCAAAAAAATCGCACGATACTTAGATTTTAAACTGCAAGGGCATACAATCAAAATATTGATATTAGACTGCCTCCTGCAGCTCTTTGATCCAGTCAATTTCTCTTAAAATATTCCTCTTCTGTGTTGTCTCACTGCTAATGCTTTCAGCTAGACCAGTTGATTAATCCAGCATCCTCAAGCTATGAGGCATTTAACTTCTCCAGTGAAATAAATCTGTTCGGTACCTTCCTTCTTTTTATTATTCATATCATAAGTGGTATTCTTCTTCCATGCTCCATTGAGGCCAAAAAGCTTAAATTCGTCCAGGGTTTATAATAACGCAAAAAAATCGCACGATACTTAGATTTTAAACTGCAAGGGCATACAATCAAAATATTGATATTAGACTGCCTCCTGCAGCTGTTTGATCCAGTCAACTTCTCTTAAAATGTTCCTTTTCTGGGTTGTCTCACTCCAAGGATATCAGCTAGATTAGTCTAATAATCCAGCGTCCTCAAGCTATGTAGCATTCAACTTCTCCGGTAAACTACATCGGTCAAGTACCTTCACTATTTTTTGGAAATGCTGCATGAGTGCTCTTTTTCTTCCACACTTCATCTAGACCAAAAAGCTAAAATTCTGCAAGGTTGGATTTTACCGCAAAAAAATCACACGATACTCGGATTTTAAATTGCAAGGGCATACAATCAACATATTGACATTAATTAAAAGTGAAAAAGTAAGTTTACACGATAAATAGCTAAAACAGTGTCATCACTGCTGTGAAAAAAAATGTAGCACATTCAAATTCTAAGCAAGGTGTAAACTTACTCTTTCACTTTGTATGGCCACCTCCTCCCCAATGCCATACCAGTCCTCTCCAGATAAGTAGTCATTTTTGGCACATTCACTATTCCGCTTGAAATGGTTGACCAAAATTTTTACCACATTTATTAACATTTTAACAAAAACCTCAATCTTAGTATTTGTTTAAAACCATAAAACAGTTGGGCATTATGACTCTAAAAAAATTGAAGGAGAGTCTACTCACATGACCTAGGCTATTTCTTGACCTAAATGCCTGAGCAACCTCAATAACTGAACCCCTCTACCTTCTGTATCATGATTAATGCGACATAAAGCTGGTGTGTTTGTCATCTCAGAAGCGAATCCAAAGCTTTCATTCTTGGAGTCCCATCAAAATCCAAAAAGAGGGAAGAAAAAAATGCATCCATTCTTTTAATCGGTTGCCAAAGTTCAGAGACTTGCTCCTGCAGCTGTTTTATCTAGTCAACTTCTCCTTAAAATGTTCTTCTCCTGTGTTGTCTCACTGCCAGTGCTTTTAGCTAGATCAGTCTAGTAATCCAGCATCCTCAAGCTATGAGACATTTAACTTCTCCAGTGAAATAAATCTGTTTGGTACCTTCCTTCTTTTTATGATTCATATCATAAGTGGTATTCTTTTTCCATGCTCCATTGAGGCCAAAAAGCTTAAATTCGTCCAGGGTTTATAATAACGCAAAAAAAATCGCACGATAGTTAGATTTTAAACTGCAAGGGCATACAATCAAAATATTGATATTAGACTGCCTCCTGCAGCTCTTTGATCCAGTCAATTTACCTTAAAATATTCCTCTTCTGTGTTGTCTCACTGCTAATGCTTTCAGCTAGACCAGTTGATTAATCCAGCATCCTCAAGCTATGTAGCATTCCACTTCTCCATTGAAATAAATCTGTTCGGTACCTTCCTTCTTTTTATGATTCAGATCATAAGTGGTATTTTTCTTCCACGCTATATTTAGGCCAAAAAGCTGAAATTCTTCCAGGGTTTATAATAACGCAAAAAAAAAAATCGCACGATACTTAGATTTTAAACTGCAAGGGCATACAATCAAAATATTGATATTAGACTGCCTCCTGCAGCTGTTTGATCCAGTCAATTTCTCTTAAAATATTCCTCTTCTGTGTTGTCTCACTGCTAATGCTTTCAGCTAGACCAGTTGATTAATCCAGCATCCTCAAGCTATGAGGCATTTAACTTCTCCAGTGAAATAAATCTGTTCGGTACCTTCCTTCTTTTTATGATTCATATCATAAGTGGTATTCTTCTTCCATGCTCCATTGAGGCCAAAAAGCTTAAATTCGTCCAGGGTTTATAATAACGCAAAAAAATCGCACGATACTTAGATTTTAAACTGCAAGGGCATACAATCAAAATATTGATATTAGACTGCCTCCTGCAGCTGTTTGATCCAGTCAACTTCTCTTAAAATGTTCCTTTTCTGGGTTGTCTCACTCCAAGGATATCAGCTAGATTAGTCTAATAATCCAGCGTCCTCAAGCTATGTAGCATTCAACTTCTCCGGTAAACTACATCGGTCAAGTACCTTCACTATTTTTTGGAAATGCTGCATGAGTGCTCTTTTTCTTCCACACTTCATCTAGACCAAAAAGCTAAAATTCTGCAAGGTTGGATTTTACCGCAAAAAAATCACACGATACTCGGATTTTAAATTGCAAGGGCATACAATCAACATATTGACATTAATTAAAAGTGAAAAAGTAAGTTTACACGATAAATAGCTAAAACAGTGTCATCACTGCTGTGAAAAAAAATGTAGCACATTCAAATTCTAAGCAAGGTGTAAACTTACTCTTTCACTTTGTATGGCCACCTCCTCCCCAATGCCATACCAGTCCTCTCCAGATAAGTAGTCATTTTTGGCACATTCACTATTCCGCTTGAAATGGTTGACCAAAATTTTTACCACATTTATTAACATTTTAACAAAAACCTCAATCTTAGTATTTGTTTAAAACCATAAAACAGTTGGGCATTATGAATCTAAAAAAATTGAAGGAGAGTCTACTCACATGACCTAGGCTATTTCTTGACCTAAATGCCTGAGCAACCTCAATAACTGAACCCTTCTACCTTCTGTATCATGATTAATGCGACATAAAGCTGGTGTGTCTCAGAAGCGAATCCAAAGCTTTCATTCTTGGAGTCCCATCAAAATCCAAAAAAAGGGAAGAAAAAAATGCATCCATTCTTTTAATCGGTTGCCAAAGTTCAGAGACTTGCTCCTGCAGCTGTTTTATCTAGTCAACTTCTCCTTAAAATGTTCTTCTCCTGTGTTGTCTCACTGCCAGTGCTTTTAGCTAGATCAGTCTAGTAATCCAGCATCCTCAAGCTATGAGGCATTTAACTTCTCCAGTGAAATAAATCTGTTCAGTACCTTCCTTCTTTTTATGATTCATATCATAAGTGGTATTCTTTTTCCATGCTTCATTGAGGCCAAAAAGCTTAAATTCGTCCAGGGTTTATAATAACGCAAAAAAATCGCACGATACTTAGATTTTAAACTGCAAGGGCATACAATCAAAATATTGATATTAGACTGCCTCCTGCAGCTGTTTGATCCAGTCAATTTACCTTAAAATATTCCTCTTCTGTGTTGTCTCACTGCTAATGCTTTCAGCTAGACCAGTTGATTAATCCAGCATCCTCAAGCTATGTAGCATTCCACTTCTCCAGTGAAATAAATCTGTTCGGTACCTTCCTTCTTTTTATGATTCAGATCATAAGTGGTATTTTTCTTTCACGCTATATTTAGTCCAAAAAGCTGAAATTCTTCCAGGGTTTATAATAACGCAAAAAAAATCGCACGATACTTAGATTTTAAACTGCAAGGGCATACAATCAAAATATTGATATTAAACTGCCTCCTGCAGCTGTTTGATCCAGTCAACTTCTCTTAAAATGTTCCTTTTCTGGGTTGTCTCACTCCAAGGATATCAGCTAGATTAGTCTAATAATCCAGCGTCCTCAAGCTATGTAGCATTCAACTTCTCCGGTAAACTACATCGGTCAAGTACCTTCACTATTTTTTGGAAATGCTGCATGAGTGCTCTTTTTCTTCCACACTTCATCAAGACCAAAAAGCTAAAATTCTGCAAGGTTGGATTTTACCGCAAAAAATCACACGATACTCGGATTTTAAATTGCAAGGGCATACAATCAACATATTGACATTAATTAAAAGTGAAAAAGTAAGTTTACACGATAAATAGCTAAAACAGTGTCATCACTGCTGTGAAAAAAAATGTAGCACATTCAAATTCTAAGCAAGGTGTAAACTTACTCTTTCACTTTGTATGGCCACCTCCTCCCCAATGCCATACCAGTCCTCTCCAGATAAGTAGTCATTTTTGGCACATTCACTATTCCGCTTGAAATGGTTGACCAAAATTTTTACCACATTTATTAACATTTTAACAAAAACCTCAATCTTAGTATTTGTTTAAAACCATAAAACAGTTGGGCATTATGAATCTAAAAAAATTGAAGGAGAGTCTACTCACATGACCTAGGCTATTTCTTGACCTAAATGCCTGAGCAACCTCAATAACTGAACCCTTCTACCTTCTGTATCATGATTAATGCGACATAAAGCTGGTGTGTCTCAGAAGCGAATCCAAAGCTTTCATTCTTGGAGTCCCATCAAAATCCAAAAAAAGGGAAGAAAAAAATGCATCCATTCTTTTAATCGGTTGCCAAAGTTCAGAGACTTGCTCCTGCAGCTGTTTTATCTAGTCAACTTCTCCTTAAAATGTTCTTCTCCTGTGTTGTCTCACTGCCAGTGCTTTTAGCTAGATCAGTCTAGTAATCCAGCATCCTCAAGCTATGAGGCATTTAACTTCTCCAGTGAAATAAATCTGTTCAGTACCTTCCTTCTTTTTATGATTCATATCATAAGTGGTATTCTTTTTCCATGCTTCATTGAGGCCAAAAAGCTTAAATTCGTCCAGGGTTTATAATAACGCAAAAAAATCGCACGATACTTAGATTTTAAACTGCAAGGGCATACAATCAAAATATTGATATTAGACTGCCTCCTGCAGCTGTTTGATCCAGTCAATTTACCTTAAAATATTCCTCTTCTGTGTTGTCTCACTGCTAATGCTTTCAGCTAGACCAGTTGATTAATCCAGCATCCTCAAGCTATGTAGCATTCCACTTCTCCAGTGAAATAAATCTGTTCGGTACCTTCCTTCTTTTTATGATTCAGATCATAAGTGGTATTTTTCTTTCACGCTATATTTAGTCCAAAAAGCTGAAATTCTTCCAGGGTTTATAATAACGCAAAAAAAATCGCACGATACTTAGATTTTAAACTGCAAGGGCATACAATCAAAATATTGATATTAAACTGCCTCCTGCAGCTGTTTGATCCAGTCAACTTCTCTTAAAATGTTCCTTTTCTGGGTTGTCTCACTCCAAGGATATCAGCTAGATTAGTCTAATAATCCAGCGTCCTCAAGCTATGTAGCATTCAACTTCTCCGGTAAACTACATCGGTCAAGTACCTTCACTATTTTTTGGAAATGCTGCATGAGTGCTCTTTTTCTTCCACACTTCATCAAGACCAAAAAGCTAAAATTCTGCAAGGTTGGATTTTACCGCAAAAAATCACACGATACTCGGATTTTAAATTGCAAGGGCATACAATCAACATATTGACATTAATTAAAAGTGAAAAAGTAAGTTTACACGATAAATAGCTAAAACAGTGTCATCACTGCTGTGAAAAAAAATGTAGCACATTCAAATTCTAAGCAAGGTGTAAACTTACTCTTTCACTTTGTATGGCCACCTCCTCCCCAATGCCATACCAGTCCTCTCCAGATAAGTAGTCATTTTTGGCACATTCACTATTCCGCTTGAAATGGTTGACCAAAATTTTTACCACATTTATTAACATTTTAACAAAAACCTCAATCTTAGTATTTGTTTAAAACCATAAAACAGTTGGGCATTATGAATCTAAAAAAAATTGAAGGAGAGTCTACTCACATGACCTAGGCTATTTCTTGACCTAAATGCCTGAGCAACCTCAATAACTGAACCCTTCTACCTTCTGTATCATGATTAATGCGACATAAAGCTGGTGTGTCTCAGAAGCGAATCCAAAACTTTCATTCTTGGAGTCCCATCAAAATCCAAAAAGAGGGAAGAAAAAAATGCATCCGTTCTTTTAATCGGTTGCCAAAGTTCAGAGACTTGCTCCTGCAGCTGTTTTATCTAGTCAACTTCTCCTTAAAATGTTCTTCTCCTGTGTTGTCTCACTGCCAGTGCTTTTAGCTAGATCAGTCTAGTAATCCAGCATCCTCAAGCTATGAGGCATTTAACTTCTCCAGTGAAATAAATCTATTCAGTACCTTCCTTCTTTTTATGATTCATATCATAAGTGGTATTCTTTTTCCATGCTCCATTGAGGCCAAAAAGCTTAAATTCGTCCAGGGTTTATAATAACGCAAAAAAAACGCACGATACTTAGATTTTAAACTGCAAGGGCATACAATCAAAATATTGATATTAGACTGCCTCCTGCAGCTCTTTGATCCAGTCAATTTACCTTAAAATATTCCTCTTCTGTGTTGTCTCACTGCTAATGCTTTCAGCTAGACCAGTTGATTAATCCAGCATCCTCAAGCTATGAGGCATTTAACTTCTCCAGTGAAATAAATCTGTTCGGTACCTTCCTTCTTTTTATGATTCATATCATAAGTGGTATTCTTTTTCCATGCTCCATTGAGGCCAAAAAGCTTAAATTCGTCCAGGGTTTATAATAACGCAAAAAAATCGCACGATACTTAGATTTTAAACTGCAAGGGCATACAATCAAAATATTGATATTAGACTGCCTCCTGCAGCTGTTTGATCCAGTCAACTTCTCTTAAAATGTTCCTTTTCTGGGTTGTCCCACTCCAAGGATATCAGCTAGATTAGTCTAATAATCCAGCGTCCTCAAGCTATGTAGCATTCAACTTCTCCGGTAAACTACATCGGTCAAGTACCTTCACTATTTTTTGGAAATGCTGCATGAGTGCTCTTTTTCTTCCACACTTCATCAAGATCAAAAAGCTAAAATTCTGCAAGGTTGGATTTTACCGCAAAAAATCACACGATACTCGGATTTTAAATTGCAAGGGCATACAATCAACATATTGACATTAATTAAAAGTGAAAAAGTAAGTTTACACGATAAATAGCTAAAACAGTGTCATCACTGCTGTGAAAAAAAATGTAGCACATTCAAATTCTAAGCAAGGTGTAAACTTACTCTTTCACTTTGTATGGCCACCTCCTCCCCAATGCCATACCAGTCCTCTCCAGATAAGTAGTCATTTTTGGCACATTCACTATTCCGCTTGAAATGGTTGACCAAAATTTTTACCACATTTATTAACATTTTAACAAAAACCTCAATCTTAGTATTTGTTTAAAACCATAAAACAGTTGGGCATTATGAATCTAAAAAAATTGAAGGAGAGTCTACTCACATGACCTAGGCTATTTCTTGACCTAAATGCCTGAGCAACCTCAATAACTGAACCCTTCTACCTTCTGTATCATGATTAATGCGACATAAAGCTGGTGTGTCTCAGAAGCGAATCCAAAGCTTTCATTCTTGGAGTCCCATCAAAATCCAAAAAGAGGGAAGAAAAAAATGCATCCGTTCTTTTAATCGGTTGCCAAAGTTCAGAGACTTGCTCCTGCAGCTGTTTTATCTAGTCAACTTCTCCTTAAAATGTTCTTCTCCTGTGTTGTCTCACTGCCAGTGCTTTTAGCTAGATCAGTCTAGTAATCCAGCATCCTCAAGCTATGAGGCATTTAACTTCTCCAGTGAAATAAATCTGTTCGGTACCTTCCTTCTTTTTATGATTCATATCATAAGTGGTATTCTTTTTCCATGCTCCATTGAGGCCAAAAAGCTTAAATTCGTCCAGGGTTTATAATAACGCAAAAAAATCGCACGATACTTAGATTTTAAACTGCAAGGGCATACAATCAAAATATTGATATTAGACTGCCTCCTGCAGCGGTTTGATCCAGTCAATTTCTCTTAAAATATTCCTCTTCTGTGTTGTCTCACTGCTAATGCTTTCAGCTAGACCAGTTGATTAATCCAGCATCCTCAAGCTATGAGGCATTTAACTTCTCCAGTGAAATAAATCTGTTCGGTACCTTCCTTCTTTTTATGATTCATATCATAAGTGGTATTCTTCTTCCATGCTCCATTGAGGCCAAAATGCTTAAATTCGTCCAGGGTTTATAATAACGCAAAAAAATCGCACGATACTTAGATTTTAAACTGCAAGGGCATACAATCAAAATATTGATATTAGACTGCCTCCTGCAGCTGTTTGATCCAGTCAACTTCTCTTAAAATGTTCCTTTTCTGGGTTGTCTCACTCCAAGGATATCAGCTAGATTAGTCTAATAATCCAGCGTCCTCAAGCTATGTAGCATTCAACTTCTCCGGTAAACTACATCGGTCAAGTACCTTCACTATTTTTTGGAAATGCTGCATGAGTGCTCTTTTTCTTCCACACTTCATCTAGACCAAAAAGCTAAAATTCTGCAAGGTTGGATTTTACCGCAAAAAAATCACACGATACTCGGATTTTAAATTGCAAGGGCATACAATCAACATATTGACATTAATTAAAAGTGAAAAAGTAAGTTTACACGATAAATAGCTAAAACAGTGTCATCACTGCTGTGAAAAAAAATGTAGCACATTCAAATTCTAAGCAAGGTGTAAACTTACTCTTTCACTTTGTATGGCCACCTCCTCCCCAATGCCATACCAGTCCTCTCCGGATAAGTAGTCATTTTTGGCACATTCACTATTCCGCTTGAAATGGTTGACCAAAATTTTTACCACATTTATTAACATTTTAACAAAAACCTCAATCTTAGTATTTGTTTAAAACCATAAAACAGTTGGGCATTATGAATCTAAAAAAATTGAAGGAGAGTCTACTCACATGACCTAGGCTATTTCTTGACCTAAATGCCTGAGCAACCTCAATAACTGAACCCTTCTACCTTCTGTATCATGATTAATGCGACATAAAGCTGGTGTGTCTCAGAAGCGAATCCAAAGCTTTCATTCTTGGAGTCCCATCAAAATCCAAAAAGAGGGAAGAAAAAAATGCATCCGTTCTTTTAATCAGTTGCCAAAGTTCAGAGACTTGCTCCTGCAGCT
Organism: Hyperolius riggenbachi; assembly: GCF_040937935.1. Lineage (NCBI taxonomy): Eukaryota > Metazoa > Chordata > Amphibia > Anura > Hyperoliidae > Hyperolius > Hyperolius riggenbachi. The sequence continues at coordinate 491,456,157 of NC_090647.1, forward strand.
GTTTTATCTAGTCAACTTCTCCTTAAAATGTTCTTCTCCTGTGTTGTCTCACTGCCAGTGCTTTTAGCTAGATCAGTCTAGTAATCCAGCATCCTCAAGCTATGAGGCATTTAACTTCTCCAGTGAAATAAATCTGTTCGGTACCTTCCTTCTTTTTATGATTCATATCATAAGTGGTATTCTTTTTCCATGCTCCATTGAGGCCAAAAAGCTTAAATTCGTCCAGGGTTTATAATAACGCAAAAAAATCGCACGATACTTAGATTTTAAACTGCAAGGGCATACAATCAAAATATTGATATTAGACTGCCTCCTGCAGCTCTTTGATCCAGTCAATTTACCTTAAAATATTCCTCTTCTGTGTTGTCTCACTGCTAATGCTTTCAGCTAGACCAGTTGATTAATCCAGCATCCTCAAGCTATGTAGCATTCCACTTCTCCATTGAAATAAATCTGTTCGGTACCTTCCTTCTTTTTATGATTCAGATCATAAGTGGTATTTTTCTTCCACGCTATATTTAGGCCAAAAAGCTGAAATTCTTCCAGGGTTTATAATAACGCAAAAAAAAAATCGCACGATACTTAGATTTTAAACTGCAAGGGCATACAATCAAAATATTGATATTAGACTGCCTCCTGCAGCGGTTTGATCCAGTCAATTTCTCTTAAAATATTCCTCTTCTGTGTTGTCTCACTGCTAATGCTTTCAGCTAGACCAGTTGATTAATCCAGCATCCTCAAGCTATGAGGCATTTAACTTCTCCAGTGAAATAAATCTGTTCGGTACCTTCCTTCTTTTTATGATTCATATCATAAGTGGTATTCTTCTTCCATGCTCCATTGAGGCCAAAATGCTTAAATTCGTCCAGGGTTTATAATAACGCAAAAAAATCGCACGATACTTAGATTTTAAACTGCAAGGGCATACAATCAAAATATTGATATTAGACTGCCTCCTGCAGCTGTTTGATCCAGTCAACTTCTCTTAAAATGTTCCTTTTCTGGGTTGTCTCACTCCAAGGATATCAGCTAGATTAGTCTAATAATCCAGCGTCCTCAAGCTATGTAGCATTCAACTTCTCCGGTAAACTACATCGGTCAAGTACCTTCACTATTTTTTGGAAATGCTGCATGAGTGCTCTTTTTCTTCCACACTTCATCTAGACCAAAAAAGCTAAAATTCTGCAAGGTTGGATTTTACCGCAAAAAATCACACGATACTCGGATTTTAAATTGCAAGGGCATACAATCAACATATTGACATTAATTAAAAGTGAAAAAGTAAGTTTACACGATAAATAGCTAAAACAGTGTCATCACTGCTGTGAAAAAAAATGTAGCACATTCAAATTCTAAGCAAGGTGTAAACTTACTCTTTCACTTTGTATGGCCACCTCCTCCCAATGCCATACCAGTCCTCTCCAGATAAGTAGTCATTTTTGGCACATTCACTATTCCGCTTGAAATGGTTGACCAAAATTTTTACCACATTTATTAACATTTTAACAAAACCTCAATCTTAGTATTTGTTTAAAACCATAAAACAGTTGGGCATTATGAATCTAAAAAAATTGAAGGAGAGTCTACTCACATGACCTAGGCTATTTCTTGACCTAAATGCCTGAGCAACCTCAATAACTGAACCCCTCTACCTTCTGTATCATGATTAATGCGACATAAAGCTGGTGTGTTTGTCATCTCAGAAGCGAATCCAAAGCTTTCATTCTTGGAGTCCCATCAAAATCCAAAAAGAGGGAAGAAAAAAATGCATCCGTTCTTTTAATCGGTTGCCAAAGTTCAGAGACTTGCTCCTGCAGCTGTTTTATCTAGTCAACTTCTCCTTAAAATGTTCTTCTCCTGTGTTGTCTCACTGCCAGTGCTTTTAGCTAGATCAGTCTAGTAATCCAGCATCCTCAAGCTATGAGGCATTTAACTTCTCCAGTGAAATAAATCTGTTTGGTACCTTCCTTCTTTTTATGATTCATATCATAAGTGGTATTCTTTTTCCATGCTCCATTGAGGCCAAAAAGCTTAAATTCGTCCAGGGTTTATAATAACGCAAAAAAAATCGCACGATACTTAGATTTTAAACTGCAAGGGCATACAATCAAAATATTGATATTAGACTGCCTCCTGCAGCTCTTTGATCCAGTCAATTTACCTTAAAATATTCCTCTTCTGTGTTGTCTCACTGCTAATGCTTTCAGCTAGACCAGTTGATTAATCCAGCATCCTCAAGCTATGAGGCATTTAACTTCTCCAGTGAAATAAATCTGTTCGGTACCTTCCTTCTTTTTATGATTCATATCATAAGTGGTATTCTTCTTCCATGCTCCATTGAGGCCAAAAAGCTTAAATTCGTCCAGGGTTTATAATAACGCAAAAAAATCGCACGATACTTAGATTTTAAACTGCAAGGGCATACAATCAAAATATTGATATTAGACTGCCTCCTGCAGCTGTTTGATCCAGTCAATAAAATGTTCCTTTTCTGGTTGTCTCACTCCAAGGATATCAGCTAGATTAGTCTAATAATCCAGCGTCCTCAAGCTATGTAGCATTCAACTTCTCGGTAAACTACATCGGTCAAGTACCTTCACTATTTTTTGGAAATGCTGCATGAGTGCTCTTTTTCTTCCACACTTCATCTAGACAAAAAAGCTAAAATTCTGCAAGGTTGGATTTTACCGCAAAAAAATCACACGATACTCGGATTTTAAATTGCAAGGGCATACAATCAACATATTGACATTAATTAAAAGTGAAAAAGTAAGTTTACACGATAAATAGAGTTGGGCCGAACGTTCGCGCGCGAACGGTTCCTGGCGAACTTCGGTGGTTCGCGTTCGCCTCCCGCAGGCGAACGTTTGCGGAAGTTCGCTTCGCCCAGTTCGCATCAAAAAACAAAATTTTTACCCTCCATTTCACTGTCAGCAGACATGTTATGGTCAAACACACTGCTTGAGGACCCGCCCACCCTCCCCTTCAAGCTAGGTCCTTTATACCATTTGACTCAGTTGTCTAGCCTACACTAATTAGTTATGGGACCAGCTGCTACACTCTCTGCTGAGTGAGATTTTAATTGGCCTCCCTCCTCCCTCCTCCCTCCTCCCTCCTCCTCCTCCCTCCTCCCTCCTCCGCTCCTCCCACCTCCCCTTCCTCCCACCCTCCCTCCTCCACGCTCCCTCCTCCCACCACCTGGATAGTGTACTGGTTAAGGGTTCTGCCTTTGACATGGGAGACCAGGGTTCGAATCCTGGCTAGGTCAAGTACCTATTCAGTAAGGAGTTCAAAGCAAGACTCCCTAACACTGCAGGGTGGCCTCTTGAGTGCGTCCCTGTGGCTGCAGCTCTTGAGCGCTTTGAGTCTGACAGGAGAAAAGCCGCTATACAAATGTTTGGATTATAATTATTATTATTACTGCAGCCAAATAGATCAGCAGGGCTGCCAGGCAACTGGTATAGCTTAAAAGGAAATCAATATGGCAGCCTCCATATACCTCTCACTACAAGTTCTCCTTAAGCAACCTAATGGTTCTATTGCATTGAGCATTAATGGTACATTTTACGGTAGCTTCACTTACTACTGTAGTGGTACAGTGCTTAGGGTGATGCACTGACGTGTCCACCGATGCAGTGTGATCTGGGTTCGATTCCCAGCTATGGTATGATATATACTGGCTTTTAAAAAAGTATAATTCCCTGCCAGAAGACACCCTCCTCCCGGAGGGAGGAGGGAATAGGTTGAAGGGTTGAAGGGTTGAAGGGTTGGAGGGAGGGAGGAGGGAGGAGGGAGGAGGAGGAGGGAGGAGGGGGAGGGAGGAGGGGAGGAGGGAGGTGGGAGGAGGGAGGTGGAGGAGAGGGAGGTGGGAGGAGGGAGGAGGGAGGAGGGAGGAGGGAGGAGGGAGGGTGGGAGGAGGGAGGAGGGAGAGGGAGGAGGGAGAGGAAGGGGAGACGAGGGAGGAGGGAGGAGGGAGGAGGGAGGAGGGACGAGGAGGGAGGAGGGAGGTGGGAGGTGGTGGAGAGGGAGAGGAGGAGGGAGGTGGGAGGTGGGAGGAGGGAGGAGGGAGGTGGGAGGAGGGAGGTGGGAGGTGGGAGGTGGGAGGAGGGAGAGTAAAAACTCCCTAGCAGAGTGTGTAGCAGCTGTTCCATAAACTAATTAGTGTAGGTAGGCAAATGGTATAAAGGACCTTGCTTGGAGGAGGGAGGGAGGGTGGGTCCTCGAGCAGTGAAGTGTATTTCACTCAATTAGGTGTGACTCCAGGCATTAGAGCTTTTGAAACATGTTTTCTATCATTTTTGCAGTGTATAGAATTTTTTAAAACTTTGAAAGTTCGCCTCCCCATTGAAGTCTATTGCGGTTCGCGAACTTTTTCGCGAACCGAACCTTTCGCGGAGGTTCGCGAACAGGGTTCGCGAACCGAAAATCGGAGGTTCGGCCCAACTCTAACGATAAATAGCTAAAACAGTGTCATCACTGCTGTGAAAAAAAATGTAGCACATTCAAATTCTAAGCAAGGTGTAAACTTACTCTTTCACTTTGTATGGCCACCTCCTCCCCAATGCCATACCAGTCCTCTCCAGATAAGTAGTCATTTTTGGCACATTCACTATTCCGCTTGAAATGGTTGACCAAAATTTTTACCACATTCATTAACATTTTAACAAAAACCTCAATCTTAGTATTTGTTTAAAACCATAAAACAGTTGGGCATTATGAATCTAAGAAAATTGAAGGAGAGTCTACTCACATGACCTAGGCTATTTCTTGACCTAAATGCCTGAGCAACCTCAATAACTGAACCCTTCTACCTTCTGTATCATGATTAATGCGACATAAAGCTGGTGTGTCTCAGAAGCGAATCCAAAGCTTTCATTCTTGGAGTCCCATCAAAATCCAAAAAGAGGGAAGAAAAAAATGCATCCGTTCTTTTAATCGTTTGCCAAAGTTCAGAGACTTGCTCCTGCAGCTGTTTTATCTAGTCAACTTCTCCTTAAAATGTTCTTCTCCTGTGTTGTCTCACTGCCAGTGCTTTTAGCTAGATCAGTCTAGTAATCCAGCATCCTCAAGCTATGAGGCATTTAACTTCTCCAGTGAAATAAATCTGGTCGGTACCTTCCTTCTTTTTATGATTCATATCATAAGTGGTATTCTTTTTCCATGCTCCATTGAGGCCAAAAAGCTTAAATTCGTCCAGGGTTTATAATAACGCAAAAAAATCGCACGATACTTAGATTTTAAACTGCAAGGGCATACAATCAAAATATTGATATTAGACTGCCTCCTGCAGCTCTTTGATCCAGTCAATTTACCTTAAAATATTCCTCTTCTGTGTTGTCTCACTGCTAATGCTTTCAGCTAGACCAGTTGATTAATCCAGCATCCTCAAGCTATGTAGCATTCCACTTCTCCGTTGAAATAAATCTGTTCGGTACCTTCCTTCTTTTTATGATTCAGATCATAAGTGGTATTTTTCTTCCACGCTATATTTAGGCCAAAAAGCTGAAATTCTTTCAGGGTTTATAATAACGCAAAAAAAAAAAAAATCGCACGGTACTTAGATTTTAAACTGCAAGGGCATACAATCAAAATATTGATATTAGACTGCCTCCTGCAGCTGTTTGATCCAGTCAATTTCTCTTAAAATATTCCTCTTCTGCGTTGTCTCACTGCTAATGCTTTCAGCTAGACCAGTTGATTAATCCAGAATCCTCAAGCTATGAGGCATTTAACTTCTCCAGTGAAATAAATCTGTTCGGTACCTTCCTTCTTTTTATGATTCATATCATAAGTGGTATTCTTCTTCCATGCTCCATTGAGGCCAAAAAGCTTAAATTCGTCCAGGGTTTATAATAACGCAAAAAAATCGCACGATACTTAGATTTTAAACTGCAAGGGCATACAATCAAAATGTTGATATTAGACTGCCTCCTGCAGCTGTTTGATCCAGTCAACTTCTCTTAAAATGTTCCTTTTCTGGGTTGTCTCACTCCAAGGATATCAGCTAGATTAGTCTAATAATCCAGCGTCCTCAAGCTATGTAGCATTCAACTTCTCCGGTAAACTACATCGGTCAAGTACCTTCACTATATTTTGGAAATGCTGCATGAGTGCTCTTTTTCTTCCACACTTCATCTAGACCAAAAAGCTAAAATTCTGCAAGGTTGGATTTTACCGCAAAAAAATCACACGATACTCGGATTTTAAATTGCAAGGGCATACAATCAACATATTGACATTAATTAAAAGTGAAAAAGTAAGTTTACACGATAAATAGCTAAAACAGTGTCATCACTGCTGTGAAAAAAAATGTAGCACATTCAAATTCTAAGCAAGGTGTAAACTTACTCTTTCACTTTGTATGGCCACCTCCTCCCCAATGCCATACCAGTCCTCTCCAGATAAGTAGTCATTTTTGGCACATTCACTATTCCGCTTGAAATGGTTGACCAAAATTTTTACCACATTTATTAACATTTTAACAAAAACCTCAATCTTAGTATTTGTTTAAAACCATAAAACAGTTGGGCATTATGACTCTAAAAAAATTGAAGGAGAGTCTACTCACATGACCTAGGCTATTTCTTGACCTAAATGCCTGAGCAACCTCAATAACTGAACCCCTCTACCTTCTGTATCATGATTAATGCGACATAAAGCTGGTGTGTTTGTCATCTCAGAAGCGAATCCAAAGCTTTCATTCTTGGAGTCCCATCAAAATCCAAAAAGAGGGAAGAAAAAAATGCATCCATTCTTTTAATCGGTTGCCAAAGTTCAGAGACTTGCTCCTGCAGCTGTTTTATCTAGTCAACTTCTCCTTAAAATGTTCTTCTCCTGTGTTGTCTCACTGCCAGTGCTTTTAGCTAGATCAGTCTAGTAATCCAGCATCCTCAAGCTATGAGACATTTAACTTCTCCAGTGAAATAAATCTGTTTGGTACCTTCCTTCTTTTTATGATTCATATCATAAGTGGTATTCTTTTTCCATGCTCCATTGAGGCCAAAAAGCTTAAATTCGTCCAGGGTTTATAATAACGCAAAAAAAAATCGCACGATAGTTAGATTTTAAACTGCAAGGGCATACAATCAAAATATTGATATTAGACTGCCTCCTGCAGCTCTTTGATCCAGTCAATTTACCTTAAAATATTCCTCTTCTGTGTTGTCTCACTGCTAATGCTTTCAGCTAGACCAGTTGATTAATCCAGCATCCTCAAGCTATGTAGCATTCCACTTCTCCATTGAAATAAATCTGTTCGGTACCTTCCTTCTTTTTATGATTCAGATCATAAGTGGTATTTTTCTTCCACGCTATATTTAGGCCAAAAAGCTGAAATTCTTCCAGGGTTTATAATAACGCAAAAAAAAAAAAAAATCGCACGATACTTAGATTTTAAACTGCAAGGGCATACAATCAAAATATTGATATTAGACTGCCTCCTGCAGCTGTTTGATCCAGTCAATTTCTCTTAAAATATTCCTCTTCTGTGTTGTCTCACTGCTAATGCTTTCAGCTAGACCAGTTGATTAATCCAGCATCCTCAAGCTATGAGGCATTTAACTTCTCCAGTGAAATAAATCTGTTCGGTACCTTCCTTCTTTTTATGATTCATATCATAAGTGGTATTCTTCTTCCATGCTCCATTGAGGCCAAAAAGCTTAAATTCGTCCAGGGTTTATAATAACGCAAAAAAATCGCACGATACTTAGATTTTAAACTGCAAGGGCATACAATCAAAATATTGATATTAGACTGCCTCCTGCAGCTGTTTGATCCAGTCAATTTACCTTAAAATATTCCTCTTCTGTGTTGTCTCACTGCTAATGCTTTCAGCTAGACCAGTTGATTAATCCAGCATCCTCAAGCTATGTAGCATTCCACTTCTCCAGTGAAATAAATCTGTTCGGTACCTTCCTTCTTTTTATGATTCAGATCATAAGTGGTATTTTTCTTCCACGCTATATTTAGTCCAAAAAGCTGAAATTCTTCCAGGGTTTATAATAACGCAAAAAAAATCGCACGATACTTAGATTTTAAACTGCAAGGGCATACAATCAAAATATTGATATTAAACTGCCTCCTGCAGCTGTTTGATCCAGTCAACTTCTCTTAAAATGTTCCTTTTCTGGGTTGTCTCACTCCAAGGATATCAGCTAGATTAGTCTAATAATCCAGCGTCCTCAAGCTATGTAGCATTCAACTTCTCCGGTAAACTACATCGGTCAAGTACCTTCACTATTTTTTGGAAATGCTGCATGAGTGCTCTTTTTCTTCCACACTTCATCAAGACCAAAAAGCTAAAATTCTGCAAGGTTGGATTTTACCGCAAAAAATCACACGATACTCGGATTTTAAATTGCAAGGGCATACAATCAACATATTGACATTAATTAAAAGTGAAAAAGTAAGTTTACACGATAAATAGCTAAAACAGTGTCATCACTGCTGTGAAAAAAAATGTAGCACATTCAAATTCTAAGCAAGGTGTAAACTTACTCTTTCACTTTGTATGGCCACCTCCTCCCCAATGCCATACCAGTCCTCTCCAGATAAGTAGTCATTTTTGGCACATTCACTATTCCGCTTGAAATGGTTGACCAAAATTTTTACCACATTTATTAACATTTTAACAAAAACCTCAATCTTAGTATTTGTTTAAAACCATAAAACAGTTGGGCATTATGAATCTAAAAAAAATTGAAGGAGAGTCTACTCACATGACCTAGGCTATTTCTTGACCTAAATGCCTGAGCAACCTCAATAACTGAACCCTTCTACCTTCTGTATCATGATTAATGCGACATAAAGCTGGTGTGTCTCAGAAGCGAATCCAAAGCTTTCATTCTTGGAGTCCCATCAAAATCCAAAAAGAGGGAAGAAAAAAATGCATCCGTTCTTTTAATCGGTTGCCAAAGTTCAGAGACTTGCTCCTGCAGCTGTTTTATCTAGTCAACTTCTCCTTAAAATGTTCTTCTCCTGTGTTGTCTCACTGCCAGTGCTTTTAGCTAGATCAGTCTAGTAATCCAGCATCCTCAAGCTATGAGGCATTTAACTTCTCCAGTGAAATAAATCTGTTCAGTACCTTTCTTCTTTTTATGATTCATATCATAAGTGGTATTCTTTTTCCATGCTCCATTGAGGCCAAAAAGCTTAAATTCGTCCAGGGTTTATAATAACGCAAAAAAAAACGCACGATACTTAGATTTTAAACTGCAAGGGCATACAATCAAAATATTGATATTAGACTGCCTCCTGCAGCTCTTTGATCCAGTCAATTTACCTTAAAATATTCCTCTTCTGTGTTGTCTCACTGCTAATGCTTTCAGCTAGACCAGTTGATTAATCCAGCATCCTCAAGCTATGAGGCATTTAACTTCTCCAGTGAAATAAATCTGTTCGGTACCTTCCTTCTTTTTATGATTCATATCATAAGTGGTATTCTTCTTCCATGCTCCATTGAGGCCAAAAAGCTTAAATTCGTCCAGGGTTTATAATAACGGAAAAAAATCGCACGATACTTAGATTTTAAACTGCAAGGGCATACAATCAAAATATTGATATTAGACTGCCTCCTGCAGCTGTTTGATCCAGTCAACTTCTCTTAAAATGTTCCTTTTCTGGGTTGTCTCACTCCAAGGATATCAGCTAGATTAGTCTAATAATCCAGCGTCCTCAAGCTATGTAGCATTCAACTTCTCCGGTAAACTACATCGGTCAAGTACCTTCACTATTTTTTGGAAATGCTGCATGAGTGCTCTTTTTCTTCCACACTTCATCTAGACCAAAAAGCTAAAATTCTGCAAGGTTGGATTTTACCGCAAAAAATCACACGATACTCGGATTTTAAATTGCAAGGGCATACAATCAACATATTGACATTAATTAAAAGTGAAAAAGTAAGTTTACACGATAAATAGCTAAAACAGTGTCATCACTGCTGTGAAAAAAAATGTAGCACATTCAAATTCTAAGCAAGGTGTAAACTTACTCTTTCACTTTGTATGGCCACCTCCTCCCCAATGCCATACCAGTCCTCTCCAGATAAGTAGTCATTTTTGGCACATTCACTATTCCGTTCGAAATGGTTGACCAAAATTTTTACCACATTTATTAACATTTTAACAAAAACCTCAATCTTAGTATTTGTTTAAAACCATAAAACAGTTGGGCATTATGAATCTAAAAAAATTGAAGGAGAGTCTACTCACATGACCTAGGCTATTTCTTGACCTAAATGCCTGAGCAACCTCAATAACTGAACCCTTCTACCTTCTGTATCATGATTAATGCGACATAAAGCTGGTGTGTCTCAGAAGCGAATCCAAAGCTTTCATTCTTGGAGTCCCATCAAAATCCAAAAAGAGGGAAGAAAAAAATGCATCCGTTCTTTTAATCGGTTGCCAAAGATCAGAGACTTGCTCCTGCAGCTGTTTTATCTAGTCAACTTCTCCTTAAAATGTTCTTCTCCTGTGTTGTCTCACTGCCAGTGCTTTTAGCTAGATCAGTCTAGTAATCCAGCATCCTCAAGCTATGAGGCATTTAACTTCTCCAGTGAAATAAATCTGTTCGGTACCTTCCTTCTTTTTATGATTCATATCATAAGCGGTATTCTTTTTCCATGCTCCATTGAGGCCAAAAAGCTTAAATTCGTCCAGGGTTTATAATAACGCAAAAAAATCGCACAATACTTAGATTTTAAACTGCAAGGGCATACAATCAAAATATTGATATTAGACTGCCTCCTGCAGCTCTTTGATCCAGTCAATTTACCTTAAAATATTCCTCTTCTGTGTTGTCTCACTGCTAATGCTTTCAGCTAGACCAGTTGATTAATCCAGCATCCTCAAGCTATGTAGCATTCCACTTCTCCATTGAAATAAATCTGTTCGGTACCTTCCTTCTTTTTATGATTCAGATCATAAGTGGTATTTTTCTTCCACGCTATATTTAGGCCAAAAAGCTGAAATTCTTCCAGGGTTTATAATAACGCAAAAAAAATCGCACGATACTTAGATTTTAAACTGCAAGGGCATACAATCAAAATATTGATATTAGACTGCCTCCTGCAGCTGTTTGATCCAGTCAATTTCTCTTAAAATATTCCTCTTCTGTGTTGTCTCACTGCTAATGCTTTCAGCTAGACCAGTTGATTAATCCAGCATCCTCAAGCTATGAGGCATTTAACTTCTCCAGTGAAATAAATCTGTTCGGTACCTTCCTTCTTTTTATGATTCATATCATAAGTGGTATTCTTCTTCCATGCTCCATTGAGGCCAAAAAGCTTAAATTCGTCCAGGGTTTATAATAACGCAAAAAAATCGCACGATACTTAGATTTTAAACTGCAAGGGCATACAATCAAAATATTGATATTAGACTGCCTCCTGCAGCTGTTTGATCCAGTCAACTTCTCTTAAAATGTTCCTTTTCTGGGTTGTCTCACTCCAAGGATATCAGCTAGATTAGTCTAATAATCCAGCGTCCTCAAGCTATGTAGCATTCAACTTCTCCGGTAAACTACATCGGTCAAGTACCTTCACTATTTTTTGGAAATGCTGCATGAGTGCTCTTTTTCTTCCACACTTCATCTTGACCAAAAAGCTAAAATTCTGCAAGGTTGGATTTTACCGCAAAAAATCACACGATACTCGGATTTTAAATTGCAAGGGCATACAATCAACATATTGACATTAATTAAAAGTGAAAAAGTAAGTTTACACGATAAATAGCTAAAACAGTGTCATCACTGCTGTGAAAAAAAATGTAGCACATTCAAATTCTAAGCAAGGTGTAAACTTACTCTTTCACTTTGTATGCCCACCTCCTCCCCAATGCCATACCAGTCCTCTCCAGATAAGTAGTCATTTTTGGCACATTCACTATTCCGCTTGAAATGGTTGACCAAAATTTTTACCACATTTATTAACATTTTAACAAAAACCTCAATCTTAGTATTTGTTTAAAACCATAAAACAGTTGGGCATTATGAATCTAAAAAAATTGAAGGAGAGTCTACTTACATGACCTAGGCTATTTCTTGACCTAAATGCCTGAGCAACCTCAATAACTGAACCCTTCTACCTTCTGTATCATGATTAATGCGACATAAAGCTGGTGTGTCTCAGAAGCGAATCCAAAGCTTTCATTCTTGGAGTCCCATCAAAATCCAAAAAGAGGGAAGAAAAAAATGCATCCGTTCTTTTAATCGGTTGCCAAAGTTCAGAGACTTGCTCCTGCAGCTGTTTTATCTAGTCAACTTCTCCTTAAAATGTTCTTCTCCTGTGTTGTCTCACTGCCAGTGCTTTTAGCTAGATCAGTCTAGTAATCCAGCATCCTCAAGCTATGAGGCATTTAACTTCTCCAGTGAAATAAATCTGTTCGGTACCTTCCTTCTTTTTATGATTCATATCATAAGTGGTATTCTTTTTCCATGCTCCATTGAGGCCAAAAAGCTTAAATTCGTCCAGGGTTTATAATAACGCAAAAAAATCGCACGATACTTAGATTTTAAACTGCAAGGGCATACAATCAAAATATTGATATTAGACTGCCTCCTGCAGCTCTTTGATCCAGTCAATTTACCTTAAAATATTCCTCTTCTGTGTTGTCTCACTGCTAATGCTTTCAGCTAGACCAGTTGATTAATCCAGCATCCTCAAGCTATGTAGCATTCCACTTCTCCGTTGAAATAAATCTGTTCGGTACCTTCCTTCTTTTTATGATTCAGATCATAAGTGGTATTTTTCTTCCACGCTATATTTAGGCCAAAAAGCTGAAATTCTTTCAGGGTTTATAATAACGCAAAAAAAAAAAAATCGCACGGTACTTAGATTTTAAACTGCAAGGGCATACAATCAAAATATTGATATTAGACTGCCTCCTGCAGCTGTTTGATCCAGTCAATTTCTCTTAAAATATTCCTCTTCTGCGTTGTCTCACTGCTAATGCTTTCAGCTAGACCAGTTGATTAATCCAGAATCCTCAAGCTATGAGGCATTTAACTTCTCCAGTGAAATAAATCTGTTCGGTACCTTCCTTCTTTTTATGATTCATATCATAAGTGGTATTCTTCTTCCATGCTCCATTGAGGCCAAAAAGCTTAAATTCGTCCAGGGTTTATAATAACGCAAAAAAATCGCACGATACTTAGATTTTAAACTGCAAGGGCATACAATCAAAATATTGATATTAGACTGCCTCCTGCAGCTGTTTGATCCAGTCAACTTCTCTTAAAATGTTCCTTTTCTGGGTTGTCTCACTCCAAGGATATCAGCTAGATTAGTCTAATAATCCAGCGTCCTCAAGCTATGTAGCATTCAACTTCTCCGGTAAACTACATCGGTCAAGTACCTTCACTATTTTTTGGAAATGCTGCATGAGTGCTCTTTTTCTTCCACACTTCATCTAGACCAAAAAGCTAAAATTCTGCAAGGTTGGATTTTACCGCAAAAAATCACACGATACTCGGATTTTAAATTGCAAGGGCATACAATCAACATATTGACATTAATTAAAAGTGAAAAAGTAAGTTTACACGATAAATAGCTAAAACAGTGTCATCACTGCTGTGAAAAAAAATGTAGCACATTTAAATTCTAAGCAAGGTGTAAACTTACTCTTTCACTTTGTATGGCCACCTCCTCCCCAATGCCATACCAGTCCTCTCCAGATAAGTAGTCATTTTTGGCACATTCACTATTCCGTTCGAAATGGTTGACCAAAATTTTTACCACATTTATTAACATTTTAACAAAAACCTCAATCTTAGTATTTGTTTAAAACCATAAAACAGTTGGGCATTATGAATCTAAAAAAATTGAAGGAGAGTCTACTCACATGACCTAGGCTATTTCTTGACCTAAATGCCTGAGCAACCTCAATAACTGAACCCTTCTACCTTCTGTATCATGATTAATGCGACATAAAGCTGGTGTGTCTCAGAAGCGAATCCAAAGCTTTCATTCTTGGAGTCCCATCAAAATCCAAAAAGAGGGAAGAAAAAAATGCATCCGTTCTTTTAATCGGTTGCCAAAGTTCAGAGACTTGCTCCTGCAGCTGTTTTATCTAGTCAATTTCTCCTTAAAATGTTCTTCTCCTGTGTTGTCTCACTGCCAGTGCTTTTAGCTAGATCAGTCTAGTAATCCAGCATCCTCAAGCTATGAGGCATTTAACTTCTCCAGTGAAATAAATCTGTTCAGTACCTTCCTTCTTTTTATGATTCATATCATAAGTGGTATTCTTTTTCCATGCTCCATTGAGGCCAAAAAGCTTAAATTCGTCCAGGGTTTATAATAACGCAAAAAAAATCGCACGATACTTAGATTTTAAACTGCAAGGGCATACAATCAAAATATTGATATTAGACTGCCTCCTGCAGCTCTTTGATCCAGTCAATTTACCTTAAAATATTCCTCTTCTGTGTTGTCTCACTGCTAATGCTTTCAGCTAGACCAGTTGATTAATCCAGCATCCTCAAGCTATGTAGCATTCCACTTCTCCATTGAAATAAATCTGTTCGGTACCTTCCTTCTTTTTATGATTCAGATCATAAGTGGTATTTTTCTTCCACGCTATATTTAGGCCAAAAAGCTGAAATTCTTCCAGGGTTTATAATAACGCAAAAAAAATCGCACGATACTTAGATTTTAAACTGCAAGGGCATACAATCAAAATATTGATATTAGACTGCCTCCTGCAGCTGTTTGATCCAGTCAATTTCTCTTAAAATATTCCTCTTCTGTGTTGTCTCACTGCTAATGCTTTCAGCTAGACCAGTTGATTAATCCAGCATCCTCAAGCTATGAGGCATTTAACTTCTCCAGTGAAATAAATCTGTTCGGTACCTTCCTTCTTTTTATGATTCATATCATAAGTGGTATTCTTCTTCCATGCTCCATTGAGGCCAAAAAGCTTAAATTCGTCCAGGGTTTATAATAACGCAAAACAATCGCACGATACTTAGATTTTAAACTGCAAGGGCATACAATCAAAATATTGATATTAGACTGCCTCCTGCAGCTGTTTGATCCAGTCAACTTCTCTTAAAATGTTCCTTTTCTGGGTTGTCTCACTCCAAGGATATCAGCTAGATTAGTCTAATAATCCAGCGTCCTCAAGCTATGTAGCATTCAACTTCTCCGGTAAACTACATCGGTCAAGTACCTTCACTATTTTTTGGAAATGCTGCATGAGTGCTCTTTTTCTTCCACACTTCATCTAGACCAAAAAGCTAAAATTCTGCAAGGTTGGATTTTACCGCAAAAAAAATCACACGATACTCGGATTTTAAATTGCAAGGGCATACAATCAACATATTGACATTAATTAAAAGTGAAAAAGTAAGTTTACACGATAAATAGCTAAAACAGTGTCATCACTGCTGTGAAAAAAAATGTAGCACATTCAAATTCTAAGCAAGGTGTAAACTTACTCTTTCACTTTGTATGGCCACCTCCTCCCCAATGCCATACCAGTCCTCTCCAGATAAGTAGTCATTTTTGGCACATTCACTATTCCGCTTGAAATGGTTGACCACAATTTTTACCACATTTATTAACATTTTAACAAAAACCTCAATCTTAGTATTTGTTTAAAACCATAAAACAGTTGGGCATTATGAATCTAAAAAAATGTAAGGAGAGTCTACTCACATGACCTAGGCTATTTCTTGACCTAAATGCCTGAGCAACCTCAATAACTGAACCCTTCTACCTTCTGTATCATGATTAATGCGACATAAAGCTGGTGTGTCTCAGAAGCGAATCCAAAGCTTTCATTCTTGGAGTCCCATCAAAATCCAAAAAGAGGGAAGAAAAAAATGCATCCGTTCTTTTAATCGGTTGCCAAAGTTCAGAGACTTGCTCCTGCAGCTGTTTTATCTAGTCAACTTCTCCTTAAAATGTTCTTCTCCTGTGTTGTCTCACTGCCAGTGCTTTTAGCTAGATCAGTCTAGTAATCCAGCATCCTCAAGCTATGAGGCATTTAACTTCTCCAGTGAAATAAATCTGTTCGGTACCTTCCTTCTTTTTATGATTCATATCATAAGTGGTATTCTTTTTCCATGCTCCATTGAGGCCAAAAAGCTTAAATTCGTCCAGGGTTTATAATAACGCAAAAAAATCGCACGATACTTAGATTTTAAACTGCAAGGGCATACAATCAAAATATTGATATTAGACTGCCTCCTGCAGCTGTTTGATCCAGTCAATTTCTCTTAAAATATTCCTCTTATGTGTTGTCTCACTGCTAATGCTTTCAGCTAGACCAGTTGATTAATCCAGCATCCTCAAGCTATGTAGCATTCCACTTCTCCATTTAAATAAATCTGTTCGGTACCTTCCTTCTTTTTATGATTCAGATCATAAGTGGTATTTTTCTTCCACGCTATATTTAGGCCAAAAAGCTGAAATTCTTCCAGGGTTTATATTAACGCAAAAAAAAAATCGCACGATACTTAGATTTTAAACTACAAGGGCATACAATCAAAATATTGATATTAGACTGCCTCCTGCAGCTCTTTGATCCAGTCAATTTCTCTTAAAATATTCCTCTTCTGTGTTGTCTCACTGCTAATGCTTTCAGCTAGACCAGTTGATTAATCCAGCATCCTCAAGCTATGAGGCATTTAACTTCTCCAGTGAAATAAATCTGTTCGGTACCTTCCTTCTTTTTATGATTCCTATCATAAGTGGTATTCTTCTTCCATGCTCCATTGAGGCCAAAAAGCTTACATTCGTCCAGGGTTTATAATAACGCAAAAAAATCGCACGATACTTAGATTTTAAACTGCAAGGGCATACAATCAAAACATTGATATTAGACTGCCTCCTGCAGCTGTTTAATCCAGTCAATTTCCCTTCAAATATTCCTCTTCTGTGTTGTCTCACTGCTAATGCTTTCAGCTAGACCAGTTGATTAATCCAGCGTCCTTAAGCTATGTAGCATTTAAGTTCTCCAGTGAAATAAATCTGTCAGTTACCTTCCTCCTTTTTATGATTTACATCATAAATGGTATTCCTCTTCCACGCTATTTTTAGGCCAAAAAGCTGAAATTCTTCCAGGGCTTATAATACCGCGAAAAATTGCATGATACTCAGATTTTAAACTGCAAGGGCATATAATCAAAATATTGATATTAGACTGCCTCCTGCAGCTGTTTGATCCAGTCAACTTCTCTTAAAATGTTCCTTTTCTGGGTTGTCTCACTCCAATGAGATCACCTAGATTAGTCTAATAATCCAGCGTCCTCAAGCTTTGTAGCATTCAACTTCTCCGGTAAACTACATTGGTCAAGTACCTTCATTATTTTTTGGAAATGCTGCATGAGTGCTCTTTTTCTTCCACGCTTCATCAAGGCCAAAAAGCTGAAATTCTTCAAGGTTGGATTTTACGGCAAAAAATCACACGATACTCGGATTTTAAATTGCAAGGGCATACAATCAACATATTGACATTACTTAAAAGTGAAAAAGTAAGTTTACACGATAAATAGCTAAAACAGTGTCATTACTGCTGTGAAACAAAACTGTAGCACATTTAAATTCTAAGCAAGGTGTAAACTTACTCTTTCACTTTGTATGGCCACCTCCTCCCCAATGCCATACCAGTCCTCTCCAGATAAGTAGTCATTTTTGGCACATTCATTATTCCACTTGAAATGGTTGACCAAAATTTTTACCACATTTATTAACATTTTAACAAAAACCTCAATCTTAGTATTTGTTTAAAACCGTAAAACAGTTGGGCATTATGAATCTAAAAAAATTAAAGGAGAGTCTACTCACATGACCTAGGCTATTTATTGACCTAAATGCCTGAGCAACCTCAATAACTGAACCCTTCCACCTTCTGTACCATGATTAATGCGACATAAAGCTGGTGTGTTTGTCATCTCAGAAGCTGGATAGTGTAATGGTTAAGGGCTCTGCCTCTGACACAGGAGACCTGGGTTCGAATCACGGCTCTGCCTGTTCAGTAAGCCAGCACCTATTCAGTAGGAAACCTTGGGCAAGTCTCCCTAACACTGCTACTGCCTATAGAGCGCGTCCTAGTGGCTGCAGCTCTGGCGCTTTGAGTCCGCCAGGAGAAAAGCGCGATATAAATGTTCTGTGGTTGTTTGTTTGATCTCAGAAGCGAATCCAAAGCTTTCATTCTTGGAGTCCCATCAAACTCCAAAAAGAGGGAAGAAAAAAATGCATCCGTTCTTTTAATCGGTTGCCAAAGTTCAGAGACTTCCTCCTGCAGTTGTTCTAGCTAGTCAACTTCTCCATAAAATGTTCTTCTCCTGTATTGTCTCACTGCCAGTGCTTTTAGCTAGATCAGTCTAATAATCCAGCATCCTCAAACTATGAGGCATTTAACTTCTCCAGTGAAATAAATCTGTTCGGTACCTTCCTTCTTTTTATGATTCATATCATAAGTGGTATTCTTCTTCCATGCTCCATTGAGGCCAAAAAGCTTAAATTCGTCCAGGATTTATAATACCGCAAAAAAATTGCACGATATTTAAATTTTAAACTGCAAGGGCATACAATCAAAACATTGATATTAGACTGCCTCCTGCAGCTGTTTGATCCAGTCAATTTCTCTTAAAAAGGTTCCTCTTTTCTGTTGTCTCACTGCTAATGCTTTCAGCTAGATCATTTGATTTATCCAGTGTTCTTAAGCTATGTAGCATTTGACTTTTCCAGGGAAATAAATCTGTCAATTACCTACCTCCTTTTTATGATTTACATCATAAGTGGTATTCTTCTTCCACTCTATATTAAGGTCAAAAAGCTAAAAGTCTTCCAGGGTTATAATAACACAAAAAATTGCATGATACTTAGATTTCAAACTGCAAGGGCATACAATCAAAATATTGATATTAGACTGCCTCCTGCAGATGTTTGTTCCAGTCAATGGGCCTGATGCAATTCTCAGACTCGGCAGCGTTAAATGCTGGTGAGTCCGATAATCAGGCGACTTTCAATCCAATTGCATTTAGCGCTAGGCAGGGTGCTAAAAGAACTCACTTGGGCAATATTATCGCCCAACAAGTTCCTTACACCCTATCCTATTGCACTTTGCATGCCTCTGGGAAGTGATGCTTCCCGACAGACATGAGCGTTAGCTTAGACCTGCAAAAAGCAGGTCTAAACATGCTAACGCACGGAGGCTCCCCATTGGTTCACAGGCTGGACCAATGAAAATGGCTCAGCCTGTGAACCAATGGGGAGCCCCGGCAGCTGACTTAAAGATGCTTTGCCGGGACTCTGTTATTAGCGAGTGTAATTACAGTAACTCATACACTGTAATTACACAGGGGGGACTTGCGGCGAGATGCAGCGGCCGACGGGTGTAAAGCGGCGGTAAGAAAATTGCTTACAATTAACTTTGTAGCTACGTGGGGGGTTGCGGAGACGAGCGGCGGGCGGCGGGGAACTCTGGGGGTCTCCTTATTGAAGGAGACCCCCAGATGCAGCGGCGAAAGATGGTGGCGGATGTTCAGCGGGTTGTGTGCATGTGTGGGGAGCGAGGCCATGGTGCTGATGGACAGCACCTAAGGGTACACCTCGCTCCCCATCGCCCGGTAATAGGGAGCATCGCTCAGGCTTTCGCCTGAGTAATGCTCCCTAACGATCGGCCATCGCACTAGTGAAACTGGCAATAGGATTTGCCGGTAATCCTCGTGCAATGGCAAGGTGATAAGTAGCTCGCATCTGCAAGCTACTTATCACCTAAGGCCCAATGTCTCTTAAAATGCTCCTCTTGTGTAGTGTTATTGCTAGATCAGTCGATTAATCCAGCATCCTCAAGCTATGTAGCATTTAACTTTTCCAGTGATTTAAATCATAAGTGGTATTCTTCTTCAGTGCTCCATTTAGGCCAAATAGCTTGAATTCTTCCAGGGTTTATAATAGTGTAAAAATTTTTATGGTATTTAGATTTCAAACTGCAAGGGCATACAATCAAAATATTGATATTAGACTGCCTCTTGCAGACTGTCTCCTGAGATTTCTCTTAAAATGCTCCTCTTCTGTGTAGTGTCATTGCTAATCAATGTAGCTAGATCAGTCAATTAACCACCCAGGCATTCTATTGAATGCGCCAGGGTGGATGCGCAGCACTATTTTTTAGATTTTTTGTTTAGCGCTAGCTACATGATTCCCCCCTCCCTGCGGTGTCCTCCCAGCCCCTCTGATCGCCGCCGTGTCATCTTCCCATAAGGAAATCCCGTTCTGAACGGGATTTCCTTTAGCGCTTCCCCAGTCGCTCTGGCGACAATCGTGATGACGTCATCGACATCATCCGGAGTTCCGATCCACCCCACATCGCTGCCTGGCACTGATTGGCCAGGCTGCGCACGGGGTCTGGGCGGGGGGCCCCTCTAACGCGGCGGATTGCGGCATATCGGCGGCGGGCGGCGGCGATCAAGGTACACACGCAGCTAGCAAAGTGCTAGCTGCGTGTATTAAAAAAAATTATGAAAATCGGCCCAGCGGGGCCTGAGAGGCACCCTCCGGCGGTAATGGACGAGCTGAGCTCGTCCATACCGCTAAGGAGGTTAATCCAGCATCCTCAAGCTATATGAGTGACACCTCTAGAAGAATAGAGGAAATCCTAAAATAGGAGACATGAGGGACAAGCAGCTAATCACCTACCAATCTCACGGGAAATGAGCCCTCAGGGCCAAAACAAGCCAATATATGATAAAACATGCTGATGTCACAATGGTTGCTCCCTGCAGCTGTGGAGGGAAGGAGCCTATTGTGACATCATCGCATGACCACACCCACATTCTGGAACATTCTCACGCCCCTGCTATACACTATGGGCTTGATTCACTAAACCATGATAAGTCATATCACGGCGGTTTTTACGCACATTTTCGCGCACAATCGCAAATTTGTGATTGTGCACGAAAATGTGCATGAAAACAGCCGTGATATGACTTATCACGGTTTAGTGAATCAAGCCCCATGACATCAAGTTTATTTCCTGAATAATATCACAAATTAACCATCATAGCTGTATTTCTCACTTATAACTCATAAAACAAACACTCAAAAATGCTCAAAAAGCCGCTCGGTGTGCCCCAGCCCTCAGGGTAGGAACACACTAGGCAGAATCGTTAGCATTGTGGAAAACGCAGCAGAAAATGCACATAATGCAAGTCAATGGGCCATAAAGAAAAACATGTTTCCATTCTGCAATGTGCATTTTTTAAAATGCACTAAAAACGCACAAGTGCATATGCAGCAAAACACTAACTTTCACGCATGGCCTAGTGAGTTCCCACCCACACAGCCAAGTGTATCACTGGTAGTTAAATATCAGCCTGAATTATTATATAAACATCAGAATAAATCATATTATGTATAACCTCCAGAAAACCCCTTTGCTGATTCCCCAGTGACCAGCTGATATAAGGGTGGGGAACATCACATATGAGTGACACCTATAGAAGAATAGAGGAAATCCTAGAATAGGAGACATGAGGGACAAACTACAGACCTGCCAATCTCATGGGAAATGAGCCCTCAGGGCCAAGACAAGCCAATATATGATAAACATGCTGATGTCACAATGGTTGCTGCAGCTGTGGAGGGAGGGAGCCTATTGTGACATCATCACATGACCACACCCACATTCTGGAACATTCTTACGCCCCTGCTATACACTATGGGCTTGACTCACTAAACCGTGATAAGTCATATCATAGCGGTTTTTACGCACATTTTCACGCACAATTGCAAAGTATCATGCGAAAACAATATAGTTTTCGCACGATAATTCGTGATTGTGCGCAATAATGCACGCAAAAACAGCCGTGATATGACTTATCACAGTTTAGTGAATCAAGCCCCATGACATCAAGTTTATTTCCTGAATAATATCACAAATTAGCCATTATAGTTGTATTTATCACTTATAACTAAAAAAACAAACACTCAGGCCTGGTGCACACCAAAACCCGCTAGCAGATCCGCAAAATGCCAGCAGATTTTGAACCGCTTTTTATTTTTATGAGGCCTTTTGCTAGCGTTTTGCAGATTGCTGCTGCGGATTTCGGTGTACCATATTTCATATATTGTTACAGTAAAGTTGTTACTGAACAGCTTCTGTAACAAAAACGCCTGCAAAACCGCTCTGAACTGCCGTTTTTCAGAGCAGTTTGCGGTTTTCCTATACTTTACATTGGAGGCAGAAACGCCTCCGCAATCCAAAAAATGCCTCACCCTCATCCACAAAACGCCTCCCACTCTGGTGTGAACCACCCCATTGAGATACATTACCCTAGCGTATCCACAGCCGCAAGTGGCTGCAAAAACGCTCAAAAAGCTGCTCGGTGTGCCCCAGCCCTCAGGGTAGGAACACACTAGGCAGAAATGTTAGCGTTGTGGAAAACGCAGCAGAAAATGCACGTAATGCAAGTCAATGGGCCACATAGAAAAACACGTTTGCATTCTGCAATGTGCGTTTTTTAAAATGCAGGACTTGCTGCATATTTTTCCAAAATGCATTCAAAACGCACATAATGAATGTCAATGGTGACGCAGAGGTATTGCGTTTTAGTGCTTTTTTAAAGCTTTTTTTTTTTAAACTATTTTTATGATGTGTTTCCGCTTCAAAAATGCATAGAAAATGCTTACAAAACGTATATATGATTTATATATGTGAACCACAAACACATTAAAATGCACGTGCGGAAAAAAAACGCACAAGTGCATATGCAGCAAAACGCTAAGTTTCACGCATTGGCCTAGTGTGTTCCCACCCTCCCTGCCTTCTGTATCACTGGTAGTTAAATATCAGCCTGAATTATTATATAAACATCAGAATAAATCATATTATGTATAACCTCCAGAAAACCCCTTTGCTGATTCCCCAGTGACCAGCTGATATAAGGGTGGGGAACATCACATATGAGTGACACCTATAGAAGAATAGAGGAAATCCTAGAATAGGAGACATGAGAGACAAACTACTCACCTGCCAATCTCACGGGAAATGAGCCCTCAGGGCCAAGACAAGCCAATATATGATAAACATGCTGATGTCACAATGGTTGCTGCAGCTGTGGAGGGAGGGAGCCTATTGTGACATCATCACATGACCACACCCACATTCTGGAACATTCTCACTCCCCTGCTATACACTATGGCCTTGACTCACTAAACCGTGATAAGTCATATCATGGCGGTTTTTACACACATTTTCGCTCCCAATTGCAAAGTATCATGCGAAAACAATATAGTTTTCGTGCAATAATTCGTGACCATGCACAATAATGCGCGCAAAAACGGCCGTGATATGACTTATCACGGTTTAGTGAATCAAGCCCCATGACATCAAGTTTATTTCCTGAATAATATCACAAATTAGCCATCATAGCTGTATTTCTCACTTATAACTCATAAAACAAACACTCAGGGTAGGAACACACTAGGCAGAAACTTTAGCGTTGTGGAAAACGCAGCAGAAAATGCACGTAATGCAAGTCAATGGGCCACATAGAAAAACACGTTTGCATTCTGCAATGTGCGTTTTTTTTAAAATGCAGGACTTGCTGCATATTTTTCCAAAATGCATTCAAAACGCACATAATGAATGTCAATGGTGACGCAGAGGTATTGCGTTTTAGTGCTTTTTTAAAGCTTTTTTTTTTTAAACTATTTTTATGATGTGTTTCCGCTTCAAAAATGCATAGAAAATGCTTACAAAACATATATACGATTTATATATGTAAACCACAAACACATTAAAATGCAAGCAAAATGAACGTGCAGAACAAAAACACAGAATGGAAATGCACTGAAAACGCACAAGTGCATATGCAGCAAAATGCTAAGTTTCACGCATTGCCCTAGTGTGTTCCCACCCTCACTGCCATCACTGGTAGTTAAATATCGGCCTGAATTATTATATAAACATCAGAATAAATTATATTATGTATTACCCCCAGAAAACCCCTTTGCTGATTCCCCAGTGACCAGCTGATATAAGGGTGGGGAACATCACATATGAGTGACACCTTTAGAAGAATAGAGGAAATCCTAGAATAGGAGACATAAGGGACAAGCAGCTAATCACCTGCCAATCTCACGGGAAATGAGCCCTCAGGGCCAAGACAAGCCAATATATGATAAACATGCTGATGTCACAATGGTTGCTGCAGCTGTGGAGGGAGCCTATTGTGACATCATCAAATGACCCCACCCACATTCTGGAACATTCTCATGCCCCTGCTATACACTATGGTCTTGATTCACTAAACCGTGATAAGTCATATCACAGCCATTTTCGTCCGGATTTTTGCGCTTGCAGGCGACCGCGAATTTGCATGCGCAATCGCGAATTATCACGCACAATCGCGAGTTATCGTGCAAAAATGATATTGCTTTGTGTGAAAATTTGCGATTGCGTGTGATAATTCACGATTGCGCCCAATACTTCGCAATCCCGCGTACACGCTAAAATGCGCGTGAAAACGGACATCATATAAACAAGCCAACATATGATAAACATGTCACAATGGTTGGTTGCTTGCTGCAGCTGTGGAGGGAAGAAGCCTATTGTGACATCATCACATGACCACACCCACATTCTGGAACATTCTCACGCCCCTGCTATACACTATGGGCTTGATTCACTAAACCGTGATAAGTCATATCATGGCGGTTTTACAATCGCAAATTATCATGCGAAAACAATATCGTTTTTGCACGATAATTCGTGATTGTGCACGAAAATGTGCATGAAAACAGCCGTCATATGACTTATCACGGTTTAGTGAATCAGGCCCCATGACATCAATTTTATTTCCTGAATAATATCACAAATTAGCCATCAAAGTTTTATTTACCACTTATAACTAAAAAAAACAAACACTCAGGGTAGGAACACACTAGGCAGAAACTTTAGCGTTGTGAAAAATGCACGTAATGCAAGTCAATGGGCCACATAGAAAAACACATGTTTGCATTCTGCAATGTGCATTTTTTTAAATGCAGGACTTGCTGCATATTTTTCCAAAATGCATAGAAAATGCTTACAAAACGTATATACGATTTATATATGTGAAGCACAAACACATTAAAATGCAAGCAAAATGCACGTGCGGAACAAAAACGCAAAATGGAAATGCACTGAAAACGCACAAGTGCATATGCAGCAAAATGCTAAGTTTCATGCATGGCCTAGTGTGTTCCCACCCTCACTGCCATCAGTATCACTGGTAGTTAAATATCGGCCTGAATTATTATATAAACATCAGAATAAATCATATTATGTATAACCTCCAGAAAACCCCTTTGCTGATTCCCCAGTGACCAGCTGATATAAGGGTGGGGAACATCACATATGAGTGACACCTATAGAAGAATAGAGGAAATCCTAGAATAGGAGACATAAGGGACAAACTACTCACCTGCCAATCTCACGGGAAATGAGCCCTCAGGGCCAAGACAAGCCAATATATGATAAACATGCTGATGTCACAATGGTTGCTGCAGCTGTGGAGGGAGGGAGCCTATTGTGACATCATCACATGACCACACCCACATTCTGGAACATTCTTACGCCCCTGCTATACACTATGGGCTTGACTCACTAAACCGTGATAAGTCATATCATAGCGGTTTTTACGCACATTTTCACGCACAATTGCAAAGTATCATGCGAAAACAATATAGTTTTCGCACGATAATTCGTGATTGTGCGCAATAATGCACGCAAAAACAGCCGTGATATGACTTATCACAGTTTCGTAAATCAAGCCCCATGACATCAAGTTTATTTCCTGAATAATACCACAAATTAGCCATCATAGTTGTATTTACCACTTATAACTAAAAAAAACAAACACTCAGGGTAGGAACACAGTAGGCAGAAACTTTAGCGTTGTGGAAAACGCAGCAGAAAATGCACGTAATGCAAGTCAATGGGCCACATAGAAAAACACATATGTTTGCATTCTGCAATGTGCGTTTTTTAAAATGCAGGACTTGCTGCATATTTTTCCAAAATGCATCTAAAACACACATAATGAATGTCAATGGTGACGCAGAGGTATTGCATTTTAGTGCTTTTTTAAAGCTTTTTTTTTTTTAAACTATTTTTATGATGTGTTTCCGCTTCAAAAATGCATAGAAAATGCTTACAAAACGTATATACGATTTATATATGTGAACCACAAACACATTAAAATGCAAGCAAAATGCACGTGCGGAAAAAAAACGCACAAGTGCATATGCAGCAAAACGCTAAGTTTCACGCATTGGCCTAGTGTGTTCCCACCCTCCCTGCCTTCTGTATCACTGGTAGTTAAATATCAGCCTGAATTATTATATAAACATCAGAATAAATCATATTATGTATAACCTCCAGAAAACCCCTTTGCTGATTCCCCAGTGACCAGCTGATATAAGGGTGGGGAACATCACATATGAGTGACACCTATAGAAGAATAGAGGAAATCCTAGAATAGGAGACATGAGAGACAAACTACTCACCTGCCAATCTCACGGGAAATGAGCCCTCAGGGCCAAGACAAGCCAATATATGATAAACATGCTGATGTCACAATGGTTGCTGCAGCTGTGGAGGGAGGGAGCCTATTGTGACATCATCACATGACCACACCCACATTCTGGAACATTCTCACTCCCCTGCTATACACTATGGCCTTGACTCACTAAACCGTGATAAGTCATATCATGGCGGTTTTTACACACATTTTCGCTCCCAATTGCAAAGTATCATGCGAAAACAATATAGTTTTCGTGCAATAATTCGTGACCATGCACAATAATGCGCGCAAAAACGGCCGTGATATGACTTATCACGGTTTAGTGAATCAAGCCCCATGACATCAAGTTTATTTCCTGAATAATATCACAAATTAGCCATCATAGCTGTATTTCTCACTTATAACTCATAAAACAAACACTCAGGGTAGGAACACACTAGGCAGAAACTTTAGCGTTGTGGAAAACGCAGCAGAAAATGCACGTAATGCAAGTCAATGGGCCACATAGAAAAACACGTTTGCATTCTGCAATGTGCGTTTTTTAAAATGCAGGACTTGCTGCATATTTTTCCAAAATGCATTCAAAACGCACATAATGAATGTCAATGGTGACGCAGAGGTATTGCGTTTTAGTGCTTTTTTAAAGCTTTTTTTTTTTTTAAACTATTTTTATGATGTGTTTCCGCTTCAAAAATGCATAGAAAATGCTTACAAAACATATATACGATTTATATATGTAAACCACAAACACATTAAAATGCAAGCAAAATGAACGTGCAGAACAAAAACACAGAATGGAAATGCACTGAAAACGCACAAGTGCATATGCAGCAAAATGCTAAGTTTCACGCATTGCCCTAGTGTGTTCCCACCCTCACTGCCATCACTGGTAGTTAAATATCGGCCTGAATTATTATATAAACATCAGAATAAATTATATTATGTATTACCCCCAGAAAACCCCTTTGCTGATTCCCCAGTGACCAGCTGATATAAGGGTGGGGAACATCACATATGAGTGACACCTTTAGAAGAATAGAGGAAATCCTAGAATAGGAGACATAAGGGACAAGCAGCTAATCACCTGCCAATCTCACGGGAAATGAGCCCTCAGGGCCAAGACAAGCCAATATATGATAAACATGCTGATGTCACAATGGTTGCTGCAGCTGTGGAGGGAGCCTATTGTGACATCATCAAATGACCCCACCCACATTCTGGAACATTCTCATGCCCCTGCTATACACTATGGTCTTGATTCACTAAACCGTGATAAGTCATATCACAGCCATTTTCGTCCGGATTTTTGCGCTTGCAGGCGACCGCGAATTTGCATGCGCAATCGCGAATTATCACGCACAATCGCGAGTTATCGTGCAAAAATGATATTGCTTTGTGTGAAAATTTGCGATTGCGTGTGATAATTCACGATTGCGCCCAATACTTCGCAATCCCGCGTACACGCTAAAATGCGCGTGAAAACGGACATCATATAAACAAGCCAACATATGATAAACATGTCACAATGGTTGGTTGCTTGCTGCAGCTGTGGAGGGAAGAAGCCTATTGTGACATCATCACATGACCACACCCACATTCTGGAACATTCTCACGCCCCTGCTATACACTATGGGCTTGATTCACTAAACCGTGATAAGTCATATCATGGCGGTTTTACAATCGCAAATTATCATGCGAAAACAATATCGTTTTTGCACGATAATTCGTGATTGTGCACGAAAATGTGCATGAAAACAGCCGTCATATGACTTATCACGGTTTAGTGAATCAGGCCCCATGACATCAATTTTATTTCCTGAATAATATCACAAATTAGCCATCAAAGTTTTATTTACCACTTATAACTAAAAAAAACAAACACTCAGGGTAGGAACACACTAGGCAGAAACTTTAGCGTTGTGAAAAATGCACGTAATGCAAGTCAATGGGCCACATAGAAAAACACATGTTTGCATTCTGCAATGTGCATTTTTTTAAATGCAGGACTTGCTGCATATTTTTCCAAAATGCATAGAAAATGCTTACAAAACGTATATACGATTTATATATGTGAAGCACAAACACATTAAAATGCAAGCAAAATGCACGTGCGGAACAAAAACGCAAAATGGAAATGCACTGAAAACGCACAAGTGCATATGCAGCAAAATGCTAAGTTTCATGCATGGCCTAGTGTGTTCCCACCCTCACTGCCATCAGTATCACTGGTAGTTAAATATCGGCCTGAATTATTATATAAACATCAGAATAAATCATATTATGTATAACCTCCAGAAAACCCCTTTGCTGATTCCCCAGTGACCAGCTGATATAAGGGTGGGGAACATCACATATGAGTGACACCTATAGAAGAATAGAGGAAATCCTAGAATAGGAGACATAAGGGACAAACTACTCACCTGCCAATCTCACGGGAAATGAGCCCTCAGGGCCAAGACAAGCCAATATATGATAAACATGCTGATGTCACAATGGTTGCTGCAGCTGTGGAGGGAGGGAGCCTATTGTGACATCATCACATGACCACACCCACATTCTGGAACATTCTTACGCCCCTGCTATACACTATGGGCTTGACTCACTAAACCGTGATAAGTCATATCATAGCGGTTTTTACGCACATTTTCACGCACAATTGCAAAGTATCATGCGAAAACAATATAGTTTTCGCACGATAATTCGTGATTGTGCGCAATAATGCACGCAAAAACAGCCGTGATATGACTTATCACAGTTTCGTAAATCAAGCCCCATGACATCAAGTTTATTTCCTGAATAATACCACAAATTAGCCATCATAGTTGTATTTACCACTTATAACTAAAAAAAACAAACACTCAGGGTAGGAACACAGTAGGCAGAAACTTTAGCGTTGTGGAAAACGCAGCAGAAAATGCACGTAATGCAAGTCAATGGGCCACATAGAAAAACACATATGTTTGCATTCTGCAATGTGCGTTTTTTAAAATGCAGGACTTGCTGCATATTTTTCCAAAATGCATCTAAAACACACATAATGAATGTCAATGGTGACGCAGAGGTATTGCATTTTAGTGCTTTTTTAAAGCTTTTTTTTTTTTAAACTATTTTTATGATGTGTTTCCGCTTCAAAAATGCATAGAAAATGCTTACAAAACGTATATACGATTTATATATGTGAACCACAAACACATTAAAATGCAAGCAAAATGCACGTGCGGAAAAAAAACGCACAAGTGCATATGCAGCAAAACGCTAAGTTTCACGCATTGGCCTAGTGTGTTCCCACCCTCCCTGCCTTCTGTATCACTGGTAGTTAAATATCAGCCTGAATTATTATATAAACATCAGAATAAATCATATTATGTATAACCTCCAGAAAACCCCTTTGCTGATTCCCCAGTGACCAGCTGATATAAGGGTGGGGAACATCACATATGAGTGACACCTATAATAGAATAGAGGAAATCCTAGAATAGGAGACATGAGAGACAAACTACTCACCTGCCAATCTCACGGGAAATTAGCCCTCAGGGCCAAGACAAGCCAATATATGATAAACATGCTGATGTCACAATGGTTGCTGCAGCTGTGGAGGGAGGGAGCCTATTGTGACATCATCACATGACCACACCCACATTCTGGAACATTCTCACTCCCCTGCTATACACTATGGCCTTGACTCACTAAACCGTGATAAGTCATATCATGGCGGTTTTTACACACATTTTCGCTCCCAATTGCAAAGTATCATGCGAAAACAATATAGTTTTCGTGCAATAATTCGTGACCATGCACAATAATGCGCGCAAAAACGGCCGTGATATGACTTATCACGGTTTAGTGAATCAAGCCCCATGACATCAAGTTTATTTCCTGAATAATATCACAAATTAGCCATCATAGCTGTATTTCTCACTTATAACTCATAAAACAAACACTCAGGGTAGGAACACACTAGGCAGAAACTTTAGCGTTGTGGAAAACGCAGCAGAAAATGCACGTAATGCAAGTCAATGGGCCACATAGAAAAACACGTTTGCATTCTGCAATGTGCGTTTTTTAAAATGCAGGACTTGCTGCATATTTTTCCAAAATGCATTCAAAACGCACATAATGAATGTCAATGGTGACGCAGAGGTATTGCGTTTTAGTGCTTTTTTAAAGCTTTTTTTTTTTTAAACTATTTTTATGATGTGTTTCCGCTTCAAAAATGCATAGAAAATGCTTACAAAACGTATATACGATTTATATATGTAAACCACAAACACATTAAAATGCAAGCAAAATGCACGTGCAGAACAAAAACACAGAATGGAAATGCACTGAAAACGCACAAGTGCATATGCAGCAAAATGCTAAGTTTCACGCATTGCCCTAGTGTGTTCCCACCCTCACTGCCATCACTGGTAGTTAAATATCGGCCTGAATTATTATATAAACATCAGAATAAATTATATTATGTATTACCCCCAGAAAACCCCTTTGCTGATTCCCCAGTGACCAGCTGATATAAGGGTGGGGAACATCACATATGAGTGACACCTTTAGAAGAATAGAGGAAATCCTAGAATAGGAGACATAAGGGACAAGCAGCTAATCACCTGCCAATCTCACGGGAAATGAGCCCTCAGGGCCAAGACAAGCCAATATATGATAAACATGCTGATGTCACAATGGTTGCTGCAGCTGTGGAGGGAGCCTATTGTGACATCATC